>NC_089776.1:11210417-11285417 GCF_040412425.1 Macrobrachium rosenbergii
GAATATTCACGAAAATAACACGTGGAAAAATCTGACATGACCCATGGATTAATTCTGAAGGATTAAATTCTAATATGATGAACTACTTATGAGGGAATATTTTTGACTTAAATAGTATAATGAAGTATCAAGGGAACGATGCTCTCAGCAAAGAAGAGTACAAAATACAACTGAATAAAGCTGGCGAGACATTCAGTGTCCGTTAAGCTTATTTTCCTGAAGGAGTGTTGTGTCTTTAAAAAAACAACCCAACACACCGATAATTAAATTTAGAATAGAAAATAACACAATATAGAATTTAGGCCACAGGCCAAGCGCTGCGACCTACGAGGTCATTCAGCGCTGAAGCGGAAACTGACAGTAAAAAGGTCTGAAAGGCGTGACAGGAGGAAAATCTCGCTTTGCACTACGAATCAATTGTTAGAAGAGGGTGGAGAGTATGATGGAAGAAAGAGAATATGAACGGAGGTACAATAAAAGGAATGAAAAGGGTTGCAGCTAGGGGGCGAGGGGACGCTGCAAAGAACCTTAAGTAATGCCTTCTGTGCACGGGGAAAAAGGCAGTAAATTAGCACTGAAATTCACCAATCTACGAGCACGCATGTCAGATATATTGTCCACGAGGACAAAACGCGACTCAGCAGTGTCAGATTGATATGGAGACTTGTCTTGTTCACTCAGACCTATAGACAATTACTTTAATTAAAAAAAGGAAAATAAAAGTCTGGAAAGAACTTTTTCCCTGTTCCTACTTCGCAAATAATTTGTGTTCCACGTTATCAAGAAGGTGCCTCAGGCTGGAAGGGATTATTTTCCTTGAACTTATGAAGTAACATTAAATAACAAACTGTCAGAGGGCTGATTCATCTCTGCGGGATAAAATTTTACTGTCATATTAATAATTTTAACTACTAGCCAATTTTCAGAGCATATCGGCATACTACTGTATTATAGAATTCCTATACGCCGTTTAGTGCTACGCAAGAAATCGATAAAAACGACTGAGGACAGAAGAGAGAGAGAGAGAGAGATCATCAGGGACACCAAAGCTAAGAAAGTCGTACCCTGATTGGCCAAATTCCCTGAAGCAACAGCCCTGACGTTTCGACCAATGAGAGATTTCGAAAGGCAGCGAACAGAGAACGTAAAGCTTTTTCTAATGAACCTTTCCTTTGAGTAATTAATCTCTGATCGGGGATCATTCTTAACAAACCTGCCCAAATTAAAGATGGGATTCGGAAGACGCATCATCTTGCAGGATCCTCTTAGCAGCAATAATCTTTCCCTTGTTTGTTTTACGATTAATAAATTGTTTGGCTCAAAACCACATAGATTAACGCAGTAATTGATGCTGTCGTTGAGTTCTGCGTTAAAAGGGACTTCGTCATGATGGCTCTAAGGGCGATGGTGCGCTTCGAAATGCATAGGATTTCCGTCCTTGAATGACGGAATGTGGTGGCGTGTTTTAAACGCCTATCGCATTAATTATTTGGTGTCAATTACTTCAAGTGTTATTGAGATATCATAAATGATTAATAGGAGGATAATATCTCTTTCCCTGAAGCATGTAAGGATGTACAGCATCACGGTGAACTTTATACTCAAAAACAAAAGCATAATTTGTCAGGTTTCTATTGTATATGTGAACTGTAGATATATACATTTAATACACATACACACATGTATATATATATATATATATATATATATATATATATATATATATATATATATATATATATATATATATATATATATATATATATATTATATATGTGTGTGTGTGTGTGTGAGAGAGATAAAATGTGTTTAACGAAACATTCATGTGATAAATCTGACATTAAAGGTAAAAGTTGTGGAAAGTTGTGGCATACGAAAATGAACCGTGAATGGTATGGGGAACGGTTGATGTTAGCAGACTATCCAGCACTAACTGGAGATACTGATGAGAAATTGGAGAAGCTGGTGAGAGAGTTTAACATGTCTGCAAATAGAGAAAGCTGATAGTAAATGTAACCAAGAAGAAATCTCAAAAAGCATCCTGGGAGGTAACGAAAATAATACTCAAAAAGTAATTACTCAAAGGAGATGCTTAGTGTCGTGTATTCCTTTCATTATTTTCTTTCTCCCCCCACCCCCTCGCCCCCACGAATCAGGGGTTTTCAGAGGAACTGGGTCACACTTACAAGAAGGATCAATAAATGCGAAGACGAGAAAGCGTCTTGGATGCAGCGTGAGAAACAGCGACGGTGTGAATGAAAGCATTACAAAGCAGACATTTCTTGCAAATCTGAATGAAGCAGTAATGGAAGGAGATGGGATACAGTACTACTGGTTCATTAATGTCTTGACATTAATTTCTTTACACCAGTTATATACTACTTGGTTTCGTTGGTGTGTACGCACAAGCGAAGCTTTTAATAACCGTGACTGCAATAAGTTAAGGTAAAATAGGAATGATTTAATGTGAACGCTTTAGCAAAACTTATACGTTTTCTCTCATAATATACCAAACTTAAGCCTTTGCACATTGGTATATCAAAGTTATCAACAAGATAGGCCAACGGAAACCCATTTATATGCCTAAAACATCAAATATCACACCAAATTAAAACGCATATAAGAACAAGGTCTCACACTGAGTATAAATATACAGACACACGTTAAAAAAAACAAATGCGATGCACGGATACTTTATGGCATTGGAAATGCTTCAAGGCAAGCGAAGTCCCATTCTCGTTCACTGAAATCTATGAATTTTCTGACACATCTGAATCCTGAGGAAATGGAGATGTAAAAATTATGACACCCCGGCAAAATCAATAAGAGGAATTGTATAAATAAGAGACGTGGTTTTACTGGGAAGATTTTATCCCCACTCGACACGTTTAACTGGGAAACAAAATCGCAAAACTAAACAGGTCATAACATAAATAGGTCATTACCCCCACGGGCCACCGACCTGACCTCACGAAGGACAAAAAGAGTCCAAAACAGAAGTAAAATAAAAGTAAAAACAGTAAAAACAAAAGTAAAAAAAGACATTATGTAACCGTAAACCTGCCACGGATCACGTCCCATGAAGATTCAAACCCAACGAGTGTAAATTATTTCAGGGTGCAGATTATTCTCTCTCTCTCTCTCTCTCTCTCTCTCTCTCTCTCTCTCTCTCTCTCTCTCTCTCTCCCTTTGTGAATAGGAATCCACAGGAGTGTCCACAAATACACCACTGCCGGGACAATGGAACAATTAGGGTTGTGCCAGGACAACAATTAAGACCGCCTCCAGGAGGAAATGAGGAGAGCAGATTAGGACGGGCCAGAGCCAACTTGCAAAGTCCGTCAGTCTCTCTCTCTCTCTCTCTCTCTCTCTCTCTCTCTCTCTCTCTCTGGATGATTAATTCTCGCAGGGACGAAGTTTAATTGCGGCAGGCAGTTGTGAACATATAAAAAGGAAAATAAAGCCAAAATAAAAAGGAAAGTGAAATCAGAATGAACAGAAAAATGAAGCCAAAATTAAAAGGAAAACGAAGCCAAAATTATAAGGAAAATACAGCAAAAATTACAAGGAAAATTAAGCCAAAATCAAATTAAAATTCAAATGAAAAAAACAGGAAAATGAAGCCAAAATGAAAAGAAAAATGGCGCCAAAATAAATGAAGTTAAAACGAAAATAAAACCAGGAAAATGAAGCGAATATAAAAAGGAAAATAAAACCAAAATAAAAAAAGGAAAATGAAGCCATAATAAAATGGAAACTGAAGCCAAAATAAAAAGGAAAATGAAGCAAAAATGAAAAGGAAAAGTAAAGTCAAAATAAAAACGAAAATTAAACCAAAATAAAAGGCAAATGAAACCAAAATAAAGAGGAAAATGAAGTCAAAATAAAGAGGAAAATGAACCCAGGATAAAAAGGAAATCGAAGCCAAAATGAAAGAAGAAAACGAAGCCAAAAAGGAAAAAGAATACCGAATAAAAATAAAAAGGTAAATGAACCTAAAATGAAAAAGGAAAATAAAATCAAGATAACAACGTAAATGACACTACGATAAAAGGAAAATAGAGCCAAGATAAAGAGGAAAATGACGCCAAGATAAAGAGGAAAATGAAGCCTAAATGAAGGGGGAAATGAGGACAAACGCTGCAAATGATTGACGGGATACACAAATGAAGGAATAGGAATAATCACGAGAATTCTGCAACAGATGAATAAAATGAATCAAAATAAAAAGGAATTAGCGAACATGGAAGAAAATATTCTCGCAAAATATGTGGAAATAAGCAAAGGTATCACAGAATGAAATACAATAACAGTAAGAACGAAAATAAAATGGAAATGAAAAGTTATATAAAACTATATAAAAAAATAAACATTTTGTATTGAAACTATAAAAAACGATATGAATAAGGGGACTATTGATATATCTCCTCAAACAAATACTAAAGGAATAAAAAGTAAAACAAAAAAAAAGGAAAAATGAAAACTCATCTAGGAACAAAGGACTTCAAGATGCAATTGTACAAGAGAAGGAAGCAATCATAGACACATCGGAAAAAGATAAAAAAAAAAGTAAAAATAAAATACAGAAAACTAGAAAGCAATCCTGCTAACTCCGAACTCTGTCAGTATATATAAACACATAGACAGACTCTATACCACACACACACACATTATATATATATATATATATATATATATATATATATATATATGTGTGTGTGTGTGTGTGTGTGTGTATATATATATATATATACTTTACAATCAATTTATACAGACAAGCACTGGTAATATGATGAACACACAGATGTAAGGGGCAATGGTATATGATATTTCTCAACAATTCATCAAAAAACCAACTACAAAACTCGAAAATACTTTTTCTCTTCAAACACCTAGTACGAAAACATTATAGCAGATAATCGTATAGCATCTTATAATAAAGCAGCGAATACCTTCAAAACAAATGGATTTTTCAAAAGCCTGACCAATGTCCTGCATTTATAATCATGCAATTTCTATTGAAGCCAATGTCATTGTTCGCAGACATCTTCTTATCAAGACTTTGAATCAATCTATAATACTTCTTTTTCTCTTCTGGCAAGCTTCTCAGGAATAAGGAATAAGAATGATTTTTCCTTATTCCTTATTCATGAGAAGCTTGCCAGAAGAGAAGAGGTAGTATAGACTGATTCAGAGTCTTGATAAGAAGATAGTATCTGCGAACAATGCAACTGACTTCAATAGAAATTGCACGAGAGAGCAAATATGTCCAAATAGCATTTGTAACTGTTTGGAGCGAAGAGGACAAATTTAACAAAAATCTTTCAAAACAATTCAAGTGATAATATTTAAACAAGAGAGCTTAAAAGATAACGCATATCCTAAGAAGGTTCTCACGGCGAACAAGCCACGTGATTGGCAAGTTTACCCTAAAACTTTAACATCGTTTCCGTTTTCTTTCACAAATAGTACGAAGCCTCAGTTCACTTTAAAAGATTTATGTGACAGTCACTAAATAAGTCCACCTGGATACAAGTTTAGAACAGAATACAGAATTTAGGCCAAAGGCCAAGCGCTGGGACCTATGTGGGCATTCAGCGCTGAAGCGGAAACTGAGAGGAAAAGGTTTGAAAGGTGTATCAGGAGGAAAACCTCGCAGTTAGGAGAGGGTGGGAATTAAGATCAATGAAAGAGTATGAACGGAGGTACAGTAAAAGGAATGAAAGAAGCTGCAGCCAGGGGTCAAAGGGACGCTGCAAAGAACCTTAAGTAATGCCTACAGTGCACCGCAAAGGGTACACTGACAGCACTCTCCCCCTATGGGGACCTGGTCCTAAAAGAATACTTTTGAGCCAAAAGTAGTTATCATTGGGCGACTAATGAAATATATTCATGATGACGGAGAGAGAGAGAGAGAGAGAGAGAGAGAGAGAGAGAGAGAGAGAGAGAGAGAGAGAGAGAGAGAGAGAGAGAGATCCTGTTTTCGAGCCAAAATTATTAATCATTATAAAGGGACCAATGGAATAAATTGATGATGACGGAATACTGACGAAGAGAGAGAGAGAGAGAGAGAGAGAGAGAGAGAGAGAGAGAGAGAGAGAGAAAGCAACTGATCCTAACGAAATACTTTCGAACCAAATGAAATGGTTAACACGAATTTCTTGATGATCTTTACGATACAGTATCTCGTATTTCCTAGAACTTACGAATATCTCCAATGATCAACGCATGGCAAAATCATCTAAACGGAACTAAATTCCTTTCTCCAATCATCAGGAACAAGATCTGTTACGATCTATCAGTTAAAATGATTTAATTTATGCATAATTTAATTCATGCCGTGGTGCCTGATTTATACATATTTTCATGACTGTCTTGTCTCCTGCTTATGAATGGTACACACACACACACAATAGTTATCTGAGTTCATTTCGTTAATATCTGATAAATATAATTGATATAATGTCTAACAATTTTTCATTTTCAATTCTGAAAGGATACTAAATCTGAAGACTTTCATGAAAGAGGAGGAGGAGGAGGAGGAGGAGGAGGAGGAGGAGGAGGAGGAGGAGGAGGAGGAGGAGGAGGAGGAGGAATAAGGAGGAGGATAATAATAATAATAATAATAATAATAATAATATTAATATTAATATTATTATTATTATTATTATTATTATTATTATTATTACATTTTTCTCCAGGTAATACCTAAAATTTACTCCTAATTAAACAATAATCACAATTAAAAAACAAAAATGTATGCGTCAACAAAATCTCACAATATAACATCATTATCCTACAATTATTCGCATACACAAGAAGAGAATCCTTCAGTATATAAGTTACACACACAAAAATACATCTTAATGAATATAAAAAGGTCTTTCTTTTTTAATTACCGGCCTCTTCTTCCTTTATTACCTAATAGCTTTTCTGTTACTTCCTTCCAGTGAATACCACATTATTTGGAAGCTCGAATTTCAAGTCACTGGCGCCCCCCCTGTGGGCTTGTTCCATATGAGTAGGGTTCACCTTCTGAGTAATAATAATAATAATAATAATAATAATAATAATAATAATAATAATAATAATAATAATAATAATAATAATAATAATAAATGAAGGTAGGAGACCCTGTCTCGAGCATGTCTTGCTAAAGAGAATGGCAGCATCAGTGGAATTGATTTTATATATGTTCTTCTAAATTCTTCTGATTATTTTCTTCTCATCAGGGCTGATATTTGCTAATAACTGGCCGATTTTCAGAGACTGGACAAGGAATTGGTTTCTTGAAATACTAATTTTATTGCTTATGAAAAAATGGAAGTTACAAGTGGCGATCAGACGCCACTTCTAACTTCCATTTTTTCATATGCAATAAAATTAGTATTTCAAAAAACCAATTCCTTATCCAGACTCTGAACATCGGCCAGTTATTAGCAAATATCAGCCCTGATGAGAAGAAAACAATACGAAGAATTGAGAAGACCATACATACAATCAATTCCACTGATGCTGCTATTATCTTTAATAATAATAATAATAATAATAATAATAATAATAATAATAATAATAATAATAATAATAATTTTTGTACAAGGTTAAACGAAACTTGAAAAAAGGGGCAAACTGTGGTATGACAGATTTCAGTAAGGAAGACCCAGGAATGCATAAGTTGTGAAGTCTGGAAAAGAGAGATAAAAGTTGGAATGCGTGAAAGGACTTTGGAACCAAGTTTCCTTAACAGACTCGAAAAATAAAAAATGAGCCCTCCTTTTGAAACTGGAACTGGTATACAACATTTAGGCCACAGGCCAAGCGGTGGGACCTATGAGGTCATTCAGCGCTGAAAATAATGTTGAAATAATTGTTAGGAGAGGGTAGAAAGTAAGAAGAAAGAGAATATGAACAGAGGCATACTAAAAAGAATGAAAGGGGTTGTAGCTAGGGGCCTAAGGGACGCTGCAAAGAACCTTAAGTAATGCCTAATATGGGTATTGAAGCCAAATACTTTTTTATCAAGTGGAATACCTGTTGTTCAAATTCAAGTATATCCCCTGGGCCTCTAATTCTTGGCTGTTTTTTCGCTCCCAGGATGTAAACATGTTTATTTCCAGTACGTATTTAAGGTTTTTGCCTGCTAAATATCCTTTCACAATTCCTTTCTACGAGTACAAGCTGGAAAGATGCTGGATAGATGTAAGAATAGTGTCATCTTACGGCTATACATGAAAATTTCAATGATGAATTTGGGAATTTTTTGTACGGACATAACCATGAGTATATGCATGAATAATGCTGAATATTCTCAATTTCTATGGAGAACATTTATTATTTGGTGGTCGTATTAATGTCAAGTACGTGCAGCTACAGAAGTCAGTTTGAAAACAGGAATACTTTGAGTCAAATATATATATATATATATATATATATATATATATATATATATATATATATATATATATATATATATATATGTAATTTATATATCATACGTGTATGCATATATATAATGTATATATACGTATGTATACATATACACACACACACACACACACATATATATATATATATATATATATATATATATATATATATATATATATATATATATATATATATATATATATATATATATATATATATATATATATATATATATAACCTCAGTTACGAACCACTACGGAAAAACCTGCCTGACATCAAAAGAAAATTGGAATCCGGTCGAAATATGGGAAGAAAGGCGGGGAGGAAAAGGTTCGAGGGGAGGGGAGGTCCGATAAGGGTTGGGAGAAGGGGGGGGGGGTCAAAACTGTAAAGCGCTATTTGCGAAATACTTTTTGGAAAATCCGCAGGATGTCGCCTCAGTGGCCCGCTTGGTGCAACCCCAAGCAAAAATTCTTCTTCTCTCGAAAAAGTCTTATGACGTTTGATCTCTCTCTCGCTCTCTCTCTCTCTCTTTTGAACCTTTAAATTATACCCGTGGGATTTCAATCATCTCTCCTTTATAATCATCATCCCAGACGAGAAGAGAGAGAGAGAGAGAGAGAGAGAGAGAGAGAGAGAGAGAGAGAGAGAGAGAGAGAGCAGGGGCCAAAAGGCGAATTTGGACGACTGGCAAAATTATGCGGAATTATGTCCCAGGGTAAATAAGAGGGACGAAGCCAAAGCAGTAGCGAATAAAATGGGACGACATGATGGATAAATCGAGGATGCAAAGATTTATAAAGAAAAGGGTAGAGAGGAAATAATGATAATAGGAGATCGCTCATAATAAGAGATAAAAAAAAATCACGAAAAAAGACGAATAATAATTTTAAATACTGACAAATCTACAATGTGTGAAATGAAGATTTTAAAATGTCAGCTGATAAGACCATAAGAAATATTTGGGACGATTTTTTGTTGACAAAATGGAGAGAGAGAGAGAGAGAGAGAGAGAGAGAGAGAGAGAACATTTGTATATGTATATGTGTATGTGTATACATACATATATTATATATATATATATGATATATATATATATATATAACATATATAAATATATATAAATATATATATAAATATATATAATGATTTCATGAGGACTAAACTAACAAAGGTAAAATGGAAACACTTGTAAATACAGCAAAAATGATACAGACAAAGATATAATGGAAGATGAGAGAAGAGACAGAGAATGATTTTCAGCTAATTTCCATTCTCATCATGACTACGGACGAGATGAAGAGCATATATATATATATATATATATATATATATATATATATATATATATATATATATATATATATTATTCCAAAGGCACAAGTGCTGGGACCTATGAGGTCATTCAACGCTGAAAGGAAAAATAGGAGTAAAGGAGGTCGTTTACAGGTATGACAGGAGGAAAACCTCGCAGTTGCACGACGAAACAACTATTAGGAGAGGACTGGGAAATAAGATGGAGGAAAGAGAACATAGACGGAGGTATTGTAAGAGAAATGAAAGCGGTTACAGCTAGGGGCCGAAGGGACGCTGAAGAACCTTAAGAAATGCCTACGGTGCATCGCGTGAGGTGCACTGACGTCACTACGCACCTTGGGGGGGGGGAATGTGTATAAGGAGTAAGACATGCGGAAGGATAAATGTTGAGAAGACTTATAAAGAAAGTGTTTGAGTAACAAGTGAAAATCAAATTTCAGAAAATATTCATAAAATAAAAATAAAAATTTGGACGACAGTTAAAGAAGATGGACAGCAAAATCGGAAGAGACGAAGTGGAACTGCTTACTATCAAAAGGCAGAAAGCAATGCAACAGAGGACTGAAAATGCGCGTTGCAAAGAATCTTTAGTACTGTCTACAGTGCGCCATGCAAAGTTCACTGTAAACACCAATATCTAGTAAGTGATTCTCGTTCAACAGAAGATATATGACGCCCAGAGAATCGTCTGAGGGCAGATTATTAAACTGAAATTCGTCTAGCATTTAGTCCTAATAGCTGTTAAAGGTAATTTTCAAACAAATCTCCCCTTGAATTTGTAAATGTACAGAATTTGCGGCGTTGGTGCTTAAGCTGGACTCTACACAGTTTTTCAATTGCCTTATGTCTGGCGCTCTGTTGAACTGTTTTGCTAACTCTCAAGGTTCTCTTGAGAAAAAAAAATTTATTCTCCAAAAACAACATCAGACCATATGAGATTTTAATTTTTTTTTTTTTTTGCAAAAACGTTCAGTAATTAGATGACAAAACCCCATATGAAAAGAAATAAAGATGATAAATTGCCTTTCCTAAGTATGAAACTGATATTTCTAAAAAAAGATTTTTACCATTTTTATCAATTTTATTTCTGGAGTTTTAATACTTCCTTTATTTTACTTTTGAAAAATAACTGACGCAGATGAAACTTCTTACTTGCATAGGCTAAAGGCTTCAAAACCATGATAACAAACAAGAATTATTCCTTATTCACATAGAATTAAAAGGATTATAATCTATCCTCATACAGTTATGTCGAAAGGAGAAGTTTCTCTCATCAAATAAAACAATAAACAATTGAACCAAAATCTGTCAGTATAACATTGTCTTCAAAAACGAAAAAAATAATTAAACCAAACTGTCAATCATAACTTCATTTTACAAGATATATCATATTGAACCTAAACTTATTATAATGTATCTCAATACATTTATATAAAAAGGGGGAGTTTCTCTCACAAAATAAAGCAATAAATAATTTTAAAAAAATCTGTCGGCATTATGATAACTTTAGAGACGATAAGAAAGCAAAAGCAAAAAATATAAAATAATTAAACCAAACTGTCAACCAAATTTCATCAAAAAAAGGAAAAAACAATAACTAATTAGACCAAAATCTGACACTATATAATAGCATCTTCAAAAATAAAAAATAACAATTAAACCAAAATGTCAATCAAAACTTCATCTAAAAAAAAAAACAATACATAATTAAACCAAAATCTGCCAACATATCTTCAAGAATAAAAAAAATAATTACACCAAACTGTCAATCAGAACTTCATCTAAAAAAACAATAACTAATTAAACCAAAATCTGTCAATATAATATCTTAAAATATCAATATAATATCTTCAAGAATAAAAAAATAATAACTAAACCAAACTGTCAATCATAATTTCATCAGAAAAAAAAAATCTTATCCCAAGGTCTCCTTCCAAACTCTAAACTCCAACAGCCCGGGTAAGACTCCATCAATTTCGCCCCGCCCTCTTTTCCTCAACCTCCCCACCCCTTCCCCAAGAGGTAAGGAATGGCGTCTTCCCTAAAAGACCCTCCTGACGAAGTTATCGCGATCGTATTAACTTTACTCTGCTCCTGCTGCTTCCTTCTCCCAAAAGTCAGCACCTTGTGTGTGTGTGTGTGTGTGTATGTACACACACATATATATATATATATATATATTTATATATATATATATATATATATATATATATATATATATATATATATATAATTTAGCCTCCCTGTTGTGAAGATCAGTTGGTAACATTCATTCTGTGTATGTATGTATGTATGTATGTATGTATGTATGTATGTATGTATATATATATATATATATATATATATATATATATATATATATATATATATATATATATATATAGAGAGTTAGAGAGAGAGATCAACTGATCTCTGCATATTAAAACACGCACACAACACACATATACATGTGTGCGCGCGCGTTTTAACGTGCATGCTTCGGCGTATCTGTGTTTGTACGTCTCTGCGTCCGCGTATGTAGTACGTACAGAGTTCCTCCTTGTGGTAAAACGTTTCTCAGACATCTTTATTACCTGTGTGTGCTTTCCCCAGCTCTGCTTACTTCCCCAACCAGTCATTTCCATTTTCTTCCCC
The DNA here is from genome assembly GCF_040412425.1 of Macrobrachium rosenbergii. NCBI lineage: Eukaryota > Metazoa > Arthropoda > Malacostraca > Decapoda > Palaemonidae > Macrobrachium > Macrobrachium rosenbergii. Next base: position 11,222,796 of record NC_089776.1, read on the forward strand.
AACTCCTATTCCCCTGGAACCTTATCTAGAGGCAGAAAACCCGTCCCCTTAAATAACCTTATCCCCAAAAGTTAGGCTCACGGAACTTGAGGTCAACCGGCCGTCAAAAAGGAACAACAACAAAAAGAAAAAAAAAAAGATAATGAGAAAAGAAATAGGAAGGGTCGTTTCTGCTTCCTCTTACACACTGGCAAAGCAAGGGAGATAGACAGATAGTCAGATGGATAGATAGATTGGCAAAGCAAGGTAGACAGGTAGATAGATAGATTTACCTTTAATTCTATCTTACCGACACAAAAACACAATACCCAAAATATAAAATATTCAGCTTGTCAACCAACAAATTTTCATTATTAACTGGAATAAAACACTTGAGCATCTAAACTGAACATCATATTTTATTAGAAGCGGATTTATTAACCTAGATTATGTGAATTCGTATGAGAAGCTTGAAGTAAATGAACGCTGAAAATATTGATTGAAAAGGGATTTAAAAAAAAAAAAACCTAAGAACTGGATCGCAAACGGGGGAGAACAAGTAAAAAATTGGCCGAACTTTTTTGGCGTAATCAAGTTGTCTGTACAGCCGCTACAGCGTACAATCAAGGCCACCGAAAACACATGTCTTTCGGTGGTCTCGGTATAATGCTGTATGAGCCACGGCCATGAAACTTTAACCGCGGCTCGTTGCCAGACGCACGATTATGACTAACTTTAACCTTAATTAAAATAAAAACTACTGAGGTTAGAGGGCTGCAATTTGGTATGTTTGATGATTGGATGGTGGATGATCATCATACCAATTTGCAGCCCTCTAGCTTGCGTAGTCTTTAAGATCTGAGGGCGGACAGACAAAGCCGACACAATAGTTTTCTTGTACAGAAAACTAAAAGGTTGCCTCCATCTGCGCGTTTGGAGAAAACCGATCCACTAAAGTGTATACTGGAAATGGAACTGAAATATAAAATTTAGGCCAAAGGCCAAACGCTGAAAATGATGTTGAAACAATCGTTAAGAGAGGGTGGAAAGTAAGATGAAAGAGATTATGAACGGAGGTGCAGTAACAGGAATGAAACGTGTTGCAGTTAAGGGCCGAAGGGACTGCAAAAAAAAAAAAACATTAAGTAATGCCTACAGTGCGCCGCGTGAGGTACACTGAAATCGCCACCCCTTTACGCGAAGCAAAGTGTAAAACTGACGTCTCCCATACAAGGAATAAGCCAGGTCGCCATAGGGGTGGGGGAGGGAGTGCGGGTGGGGGGGAGGGGTAAAGAGAGTTTTCAAGTGAGGAAATAACAAATAAAAGGTAAATCCCCCCCCGACTACAGCTAAGGACACAAAGACGACATAAAGGGGATTACAGGATTAGACACAGGATTCGGCGTTCAGATGAGAGAGAGAGAGAGAGAGAGAGAGAGAGAGAGAGAGAGAGAGAGAGAGAGAGAGAGAGAGCAGGGGAGTGGGGAGGGGGGGAGAAGGGATTACCGAACAACTTTGAAGAACATAACAACTGGGATTCTGGGAAAGAGACGTTACGCAACTGAGGACTTTCCAGATCTGACGAAGGGCTTGGGGCAGGGGAAGACAGCTCCATATTTTTGGGAGGTCCTGATTTTACTCGGGGTGAAGTTTTAAGCTTGGGGTGTTCAAATCACTCTTGCTTATTGTCTACCTACTTATTTAAGTATCTATATCTCTCTCTCTCTTATATATATATATATATATATATATATATATATATATATATATATATATATATATATATATATATATATATATATATATATATATATATATATATATATATATATATATATATATATATGCGTGTGTGTGTATAAAAGAAAAGTAACGCTTTTGAACACACACACGAAGGAAAACTTCGATAGATTCGTAGACGCATCGCCAACATGTGCAAAACACGTTTTAAATATCTGGCAAACTTTTAATCCGAAATCACTCCACGCAGAAGTCTGGCAACGCTGGAGGCAAGATCGAGTCCAAAGGAAGTCCTTTAATTTAGACCTGAAACTTTTCATTGCATGAAGAAACTTCTTTCCAATGCTGAGGATGAGTTTGACTCAGCAAAGAATTTCACTGGGGGAAGAGAGAATAAGTTCATGTATGGTCAAGTTCAACTCAGTAATATATTTTAATGGAAAGAGAAAAAGTTCTGGTAAAGTCAAGTTCAACTCCGCAAAATATTTTAGTGAGGGAAAGGAAAAAAGAAAATAGTTTACCTACAGTAGTTCGACTCAGGAAATAATTTACTGGGGAAAACATAAAAAGTTCACGTACAGTGAAGTTCGACTCGGGAAATATTTTACGGGGGAGAAAATGTTCACGTACGGTTAAGTTCGACTCAGAACAATATTTTACTGGAAAAGAGAGAATAAGGTCACGTACAGTCAAGTTCAACTCAGCAATATATTTTACTGGAAAGAGAAAAAGTCCACGTACAGTCAAGTTCAACTCGGCAAAATATTACTAAGGGAAAAAAAAAAAAAGGTTTCCTACAGTCAAGTTCGACTCAGCACAATATTTTACTGGGGAAAACATAGCAGAGAAGTATTTCCTTTAGCTCTCAACAGATAAAATTTGTAGGTTTGTACCTTTTCTGTTTATTTCTACGTTCGACTTTGTTTTGCTTTTATATAACGACAGCAGATCCCTGGATTCCTGATTAGAATTATGATGAAATTATGCTGTTTAAAATCATCGTTTGTAACAGTAAACAAACAGCACTATCACACATGCAGAAGAAGAAGAAACATTATTTTATTGAGATGATTACGGATGGCTTCGACTGGTGTGTACCACACATCGAAAGCCATTTTGCCTTGGCGGAGGTTTGCACTCTACTTAGGGCCTCCTTGCTGACGGGTGGATTGAGTCGAATTCATTGCGCATAATAAAAAATTTATATCACATCACTGTATGAAAACAAAATCTCTAGGAGAGTGAGCAAGAATGAAAGTAATATGCCACGGCCATAAAATATAAGAAAAAAACAATAAAGTAACACAAATAATTACGAAAGTCGTAAACTGGACTAAAATAAGCTTTTTTTCCGATGGGGAAAAATAATGAGAACGAGACACAAAGGGGGAGGGAGGGGGTGTAATAACAGCAAGGTTGGGGGTGGGGGAGGAGCTGCAAGGCGCCATAACAACGATCTTATTTGAAGTTGAGTCGGAGGGCTTAGTTGGGGTGGGTGGGTGAGAGTTGGGGAGGGGAAGGAGGGGGAGGGAGAGGAGGGGGAGGGGAAGGAGGGGGAAGGAGGGGAGGGGGAAGGAGGGGGAAGGAGGGGAGGGGGGAAGGAGGGGAGGGGAAGGGGGGAGGGGAGGAGGGGGGGGAAGGAGGGGGGGGGGAAGGAGGGGGAGGGGAGGGTGGAGAAAGAGGAGTCATTAACCCCCTCCCCCCAAGCCGAGAACATGCTTTTTTTTCCCTTCTCAAATGCCGTTTACTCACTCGCTTAATTGACCGTACTAATTACGAGGCAGAGCTATAGAAGCGATCTCTGCTCTCTCTCAATTTTTTTTTTTTCATCTGATGAAAAGAAAAGCATTGGAAGGTTATCTCTCTGAACGAGTTTCCTCAAGGGGATTTCCTTCTCCCCTCGATAATTGGTTCTTATGATTAACCGTAATCGGGTCTAATTGGTTCTTTTACGCTAAGACTGCCTGGCTCTCGTCTTTGAGTCAAGACACTTGAAAGAACCCGGAATAAATTTTTAAAAACATAAACGCAAAATTATTATTATTATTATTCAGAAGATGATCCCTATTCATAAGGAAAAGTCCACAGGAGCCAGTGACTTAAAATTCAAGCTTCCAAAGAATATGGTGTTCATTAGGAAGTAAGCAAAAGTTAGCTACTTAATTGTACAAGCAAGAAAAATGCAAAAAATGGATATATGTGTTTTCGCTAATAAACCTCAAGACTACAAGACCGCCTTGCTTATGTCTTTGAGTCAAGACAGTTAAAAGACCCTCAAATTTATAAAAAATATAAACGCAAAAATTTAGCTACCAAACAGTAAAAGCAAGAAATGGCAAAAAACAAAAACAAAAAAACAAATAAGAGATGTATCAAAAGAACTGAAAGGAACTGACGAAGAAGGCGAAGGAATAGTAGAAGGAAAGGATATTAGCAAAAGGAGCTAGGAAGACTCTAGGGTTCATCAGGATAAGTCCAGACTAGCAAGAAAGCTACAGCGCCCTGGAATACATCAAACGCCACTTGTGAAAACCATAAGACCTTTGCCCCTGGGTCAGAGATCAGATTATAATGATTATAATTGACCTGGTACGAGCTAATCTACTCTCTGACTCAGGGCAGGTTAACTCTGACTCGGGGCAGGTTAACTCTGACTCGGGGCAGGTTAACTCTGACTCTCTGACTCAGGGGCAGGTTAACTCGTAACAGGTGACTTGGCTCGAGCCATTTTTCTCTCTTTGCGTTTAAAATGATTTTTCATAAGAATTCCTTTACTCCTTTTTATTCCAACCAAATTATTAACCACTGCACTTGGCTCCAGACCAAATATCCCGGAGATCGTTATTCGAATTTGTGAGATGACTTTGATAACCTAGTGCTGTAGCATCGGAAACTGTAACTCTCTTCGATAACACCGCGGATTTGTGATACTGGGTGGAGATTCCACCGAAAAAAGGAACTTTTAAATGCCCCCAGTTTCATTTTAAAATTTACGTTTAGTTCTAGTTTCCCTGAGAAACCTCATCTTAAAAAATATCCCAAACTAGATACCAATTTCCTTTTGCAATTTTTTTCTTTTTTACTTTCCTTACTTTGATGCAAATTAGAAATGAATGAAAAACAACATTCGAGAAAAAGTTACTGTATGCATCTGACTTTCACCAAGTAATTAAAACCCCTTCACAATTAAAAGTTCTACGATTTGAGTTACGCTATGACCGAAGGTAAATAAATTCCCAGGTGCTAGGTACATCAAATCACACAAACAAGTGTTCACTTGATTTTGCGCGTATGAATCGCTTGATAAAGGATGCGTAAATCCATACGCAATTTTTTAATCGATACCTCCGACCGTAAATGAGGTGAAAACTTCAGAAGAAGCGCCAGAAAACATCATACTATAAAAAAATAAATAAAAGAGACAGAACCTTACCTCAGGTACGCCCGAATGGTTGAAGAACGCCGTCGTCGATCCTTCCAACTGGCCGCGATCTTGACCCTGACCTTTGACCTCCGATTTACTTCTGGCGTCCTTATGGACGCGGCTCTGCCCATCCCCTGAGCTCTGCTCCGAGTCCTGCTTATTATCCTGACGAGAAGCAGGTCTCTCCTCCGCCTTCGAGGAAGGCGGCTTCGAAGGGCGAGGCTGCGCCGAGGGGAGCGGATTCGGAGGGCCCCTTGTGATAGGAGCCAAGATCATGACGGACCTGGTGGCTTCGAACGACGTGTTGACGAACTGCCGAAGACTCTGAAACCTCTTGGTCCTCAGTTCCGAAGCGACAGGACTGCTCCGACGGGGTGGCATTGGACGGGAGGCGTTCTGGCGGGAAGCGTCGGTGGGCGTCGGTCTCGGATGGGAGAAGTTTTGGTGGTCGGGACTAGCCAAGTGGTGGCCTCCTGCTGAGGGCGCGGGCGCTGCTGCTGAGGCTGCCGCCGTGGGCGCCCGAGGGATGGGCGAAGGGGCGTAGAATGGGTCGACGATGAAGAAGGCTGCCAAGCGGGTCACGCCCTCCCTTTCGGCCTCCTCCAGGACGCGACTGATCAGGGGCGAAGAAGACGGCAGTACCAGCAGATACGCTGAAGGGAAAATGAAGAGTAAATACAATCAGTTTTCAGTACAGCAATACGCTTAATAATATACATACAATATAAAGGAAATGGCTCCAGTTCTTTACTGGAACCTGTACGAAGGATAAAGTTTTTAATTGTTAGTTGTACATACTTCAAGTTTTTGATATACGTAAGTTGTACACATTTAAAGTTTTCAATATATATATATATATATATATATATATATATATATATATATATATATATATATATATATATATATATATATATATATATATATATATATATATTAATGTCTGTATGTATGTATGTAAGTTGTACACATTTAAAGATTTTAACATTTGCAAGTTGTACAAAATTTGTTTAGACTACTATATCTGAACTCAGATAAAAATTTTAAGTGTGTGCTCAAGAATAATCATATACAATATTCCTTACACTCTTTATGCTTTATAGAGATTCTGCATGCTACTGTCAGTAAAAAAATAACAAAATATATACACTGCTGTCAGTACCAAGTTCATTTCATGGTAAAGGATACAAAAACCGTCTGGTTACACTATGAAGCAATCTTAAGAGGAAATGAATAAGGCCGCCATTAAACTTCGAATTAACAAAAGTAAGACTTCTGTTTAATCAACAAAACTCCGTGATTAACATCGTCTAACAAAGGTCACATCGGTTCCCTAAACATTTAACCGAATTCTAGTGAATGAGGTATGTATGTATGTATGTACATACACACACACACACACACACACACACACACATATATATATATATATATATATATATATATATATATGTATACATATACATATATATACACACACTCACACAATGTATATATATATACTATATATTATTATATATATAAAATCCCAAAACGTTAGGATATTTTAGGCATCAACATGAAGATGCCGTTACTTATAATATTTAACTTTCTATAACGTTATTATTGACACACACGTATATACATACATACATACATACATACATACACACTTGTCAACAGTGCTTGATCACTTTCGGTTTTCAACTTCAGACACCTGAGTTGACAGCAACGAGAAGGCTCGTTGCCAATATGCAAATGGGAGAAGGTCTCTAAGTGGACATTAGCCCTGAATATATCACATAAAAATCTCTTATGGAGAATCTGTGGGTAATAAACAGTAAAGGAACAGAGCTTTCAGTAAAATGTGTTACTAAAGGATATACTGAATAGAATGGATTATAGAATTTAGGCCAAAGGCCTAGCGCTGGGACCTATGAGGTCATTCAGCGCTGAAACGGAAATTGACAATAAGAGGTTTAAAAGGTGTAACAGGAGGAAAACCTCGCAGTTGCACTAAGAAACAATTAGTTAAGAGAGGGTGGAAAGTAAGATGGAAGAAAGAGAATATGAACGGAGATACAGTAAAAGGAATGAAAGGGGTTGCAGCTAAGGGCTTGAGGAAGGGACGCTGCCTACAGAGCACCGCATGAGGTGCACTGACGGCACTAGTTCCCTACGGGGTCAAAGGATATACTGAAATTCGCGCCGGAATAAATTTAAAAAACACGGCAAAAAAAAAAAAAAAAAAAAAAATATATATATATATATATATATATATATATATATATATATATATATATATATATATATATATATATGTATATATTCAACACGGCTATCTGCTTCATCAACAATAAGAGTAAGCGCCTATTGCTGTCTGTACATCAAAGCGACTGAACGCAATTGATGAAATTTTCATCACGACCCGTAAGTGCTCATGCATATTCATCAGCGAGGACTGAATAACAAAAAGAAAAAAAAAAAAGCCAGTGGAATTGCCAGCAAATCGTATTGTCACAAATTGAATGGCAACTCCAGACTCAATTGTCCGGGTTAAATCATTCCCAAACTTTTCATGATTGCTTTTTTCCTGTCTGTCTGTCTGTCTGTACTATTGTGTTTAAAGTACTGACTAACTATTATCTGTTTAAACTGCTGACTAACTATTATTTGTTTGAACTACTATTATCTGTTTAAACTATTGACTAACTATCATTTGTTTGAACTATTGACTATCTATTATCTGTTTAAACTACTGACTATCTATTATATGTTTAAACTACTGACTATCTATCTATTATCTGTTTAAACTATTGAGTATCTATCTATTATCTGTTTAAACTACTGACTAACTATCATCTGTTTAGACTACTAACCAACTATTGTAACTAAAACCAGATGATTTAGACTACTAACCAACTATTATAACTAAAACTACAATAAACATTTTATCATTTCATTCTCGTTGCAAGAGAGGTACGATGACACCGCTCTAAATGCCTATAATGTCGAGAACTGAATGATCAACGAAAAATAACGTACATAATGAGAATCATTATGAAATGGAAAAACTCACAGAACGACGGCACAGAGGATAAATCAAGAAATCCTTTGAAAAACACAATCTCAAAACTCTCTATCCGAGACCATAAATTAATCAGACCCGGTAAACAGGGCAATGCACATTTTTTTTAACGCAATGTTTGAGTAACATTATAAGAAAAAACTTCTAAGTCGGGGAAAACACAGTTATAAAAGAGGCTGCCGCTTTTATCAACAGGTAAAGCTGTGATGGGAGGTCGGGCAACAAGTTAAGGCGAGAGAACTATAAAAAAAACCTTATTAAAAAAAAAAGTAAACAAGTAAAAAATGCGCCGAAGTTTCTTCGACGCAATCGAGTTTTCTGTACAGCGTGTAATCAAAGCCGCCGAAAATAGATCTATCCTTCGGTGTAATGCTGTACGAGCAGCGGCCCATCAAACTTTAACCACGGCCCGGTGGTGGCGTATCCTGGCTTCCAGAAGCACGATTATGGCTAACTTTAACCTTAAAATAAAAACTACTGAGGCTAGAGGGCTGCAATTTGGTATGTTTGATGACTGGAGGGTGGATGATCAACATACCAATTTGCAGCCCTCTGGCCTCAGTAGTTTTTAAGATGTGTGGGCGGACAGAAAAAGTGCGGACGGACAGACAAAGCCATCTCAATAGTTTTCTTTTACAAGGACCTAAAAACGAGAAGTTGTGCCGATTCTAAAGCACAAACGCACAAAGATGGGCTTTGTCCAAAAAACTATAATACTGGGAGTCGTCTCTGTCGGATGGGCCGAACCCTGAGATCCATATCAGACTTCATATTCCGTTCATCACCTTAACACAAATACAGACCAACTTTGGGCAAGGATTTCATCAAAAACAACCAACTTGATGTCACGTTTACTCTTGGGCACTTAATCCAGAGTGACATACTATTGCCTACCCCTCCCTCCACAAAGTACAAGGGGTGTTGACCCCTCAAGAAAAGTAATGGAAGGTATTCCCCCCCCAACAAAAAAAAGTATTGGGAGGTGGAATTGATTCCTTACCATAAATACAGAGAAATGGATGGATAAATTACACTGAATTAATTAAAAATGTCCGTACTTCTAAGCACAAAATACTACGAGACGAATTACTGAACAGCAAACAGTAATCAATGTGCTCTGGTGTGTGTAACAAAATCCTGATAAGAGGTGACATCTAAACCTAATTACACCGGGCTCTCCTTATTTCTAAGAGCATAAGATTGATATACGTTTGTTTCTAAACCCGAAGTACAGGCGGATGTGCTTAGAAATAGGCACAATATAAAGACATTACAATCTCTAAGCACAGTAATAAGAGAGAGAGGCTTGCATTTCAAATACAAGGGACGCGAGACGGAAGACTTTCGTAATCTCATTTTTTGAAGAAAAAAAGAAAGAAAGAAAGAATATATATATATATATATATATATATATATATATATATATATATATATATATATATATATATAGATTAATGTTACAAGAGCGTTCGGTGACCGCTAACCTCCGCCAAGGTTGAACAACCCAACGTCCAACCTTCTTAACCACAAAAAAACATAGCCCCTTATCAGGATTCATATCTTTGCCAAAATCTAATGACCCAGTCAAAAGGTCCACCCTTGATCGTATTTTCCTAAAAATCCTGCTGGTGTAAATTTTAGAGTAATCCTACAAACAGGCAATAAAGCATTATAATGAAACCAGTCACATTACTAAACGGATTTCTCTTTGGAAATTGGAGCTAAGTCATGTTAAAGAAGATGGACAGCTAAGTAGGAAGAGACGAAAGAGAACGCATGAAACATCAAAAAAAACAATTCATCTGGGAACAGAAAGTGGCGCTACAATCACTAGCCACAACGAAATGAGTCTTGTTAAATTGTAGATACAATGTCATGTATGACATGTACTGTACACTATATCTTATATGTGGCATGTACTCTATAAAAAGATTGTAGATAACATATTACTTCAAATTTTGGCATTTTTACCAAAGTTTTGTCAATTTTACCAAAATTTTGCTAATTTTGCGAAAATTTTTAAAATTTTACCAAAAACGTCAAAATTTTACCAAAGTTTTGCAAATTTCGCCAAAAATTTTCAAAATTTTGCAAATTTTCCCACAATTTTGTAAATTTTACTAAAAACTTAGCAATCTTTACCAAAATCTTGAAAATTTCACCAAAAACTTCCAATTTTTACCAAAACTTTGCAAATTTTACCACACACTTAAATACAGCAGTATAACCAAAATTACATCCAGTTACCTACATGCATTTCAAAGAGAACAGAATTTAACTGGCTCCATATTTTTTTCCTCTCTGACAACTGTAAAAAAAAATGAATTCTTCGACAATTTTCGAAAAACTGACTTCAAAAACATGGAGCAGTTTGAAGTGACAAAAATGGAAACTGCATCTACTTTCTTTTAACATCTCTGTCTTATCTTTCCTTTTGCCTTTTGGTAAAGAAATAAAAGTCAGTTATTTATTTTATTCCCTACCCTGCCGTCAGTTTTAAAAAAATACAGTATTCGTTACCATCTTTCGTTTCTCCAACATCAAACTATTTTATTCTTTTTGCGCTCAGGATGAGAAGCTTGAAATTCTCACCTAAGTTGGTGTTAGTATCCTCACTGATACGAGGGTGATTTAAGAATAAAAAAAAAAAAAAACATATGAGCATTGATAAGTATCATGTTTAATACTGCATATTCTTCCTAAACTGGGTCCAGGAAAGTAAACAAACTGATGACCCACTGCTTAGAAATATGGTTTCACATAAAGAATCGTTTGACCAAAACGCCCAAATCTACACCCTTACATCATTAATATCATAATATACGTCATGCTAACCAGTGCCATAAATGAATTCCCTAGTATAACTCGCTCACCAAAGTGTACACCCTACAACATTAATTTCGTAATATGCCTCATGCTAACCAGTGCCATCAATATTAATCGAAGTCTACACCTTTATATCATCAATATTATTATGTGCATCCAGCTAACCAGTGGCATAAATATTCCTCGAAGTCTACACCCTTGTATCAATAATTTCATTATGTATGTCATGCTAACCAGTGCCATGAAGGAATTCCCTGGTATAACTCACTCATCATCCCGTATTCATCAACAAAACTCCGGCAGGGCATTCCGGACCAATCATGGCAGGTGAAGACAGACACTCGGCGCCTCCATTCCCAACCCAATTTGCATGTTCATTACGAAGGGGGGGTGGGGGATTTATATACCGAGATAAAGTGCAAGAGGAGATTCCAAGTTGTTCAAACAGAACAACAAAGTTTAGCTAATACGAAGGTAAATGTAGGGGAAGGGGGGTGGGAATGGCTGGCTCTCTTCGAAAAACCCATTTGCAATAAGATAAGGTTTTTACGTCAAGGAATTCTGTTCAAGGAAAAAGAAACTTTTACAGTTATCTTGCCTTTCTCGGATGAATTCAGGGCCAAAAAGAAGTTAATGATGCGTAATACAGGACGAAAAAAAGTGCACATTTGATAAGGGAAAAAATTAAACAATGCCCAGTTATCTGAGCACCTCTCTCTCTCTCTCTCTCGTCATTTCCTTCAAGAATAATCCCATCCTCCCGGAAGAACCGTATTAAACGTTACAAAGCCTAGCACCTCTCTCTCTCTCTCTCTCTCTCTCTCTCTCTCTCTCTCTCTCTCTCTCTCTCTCTCTCTCTCTCTCTCTCTCGCCTCGGGAGAAGAAACAAATAATGGAATTATGTTTCCCCCACGCAAAAGTTCAAGAGTCTCCTTCTTTCGACCTTGTTTCCCACCTACTCTGTCCCTTCCCCTTCCCATGTTAGTAATTCGAGACACACCATTTCCTCGTTCTGCTTATGCATATATATATATCTCCTCCCAGAGGTACCTCCTAGGAGGAGGACACCCCTGCGTCTGACTGTCTAGAAGAGAGAATATGGTTTCTTAGCGAGGCAATGGCAGCCCGTAGCATAAAACCTTTCCCGTCATTTGCTCCGTATAAAATTTTTAGGAGGAGGAACAGAGGGCGGAAATTTGTTGGCCCCATTGCATGGGCCTTTGGGATTAATGGAGGGGGACAGGTATGGGGGGTTGTAATGGGTAGGGGGGAGAGGTAAAAAAGAGGCGTCTGCTGGTATATTACAATGTTAAGACACAAGGCCACATGAAGACTACAAACTTACGAGAAGGCAGGTACACAACACCTCATATGAGAGAGAGAGAGAGAGAGAGAGAGAGAGAGAGAGAGAGAGAGAGAGAGAGAGAGAGAGAGAGATAAATAAAGAGATTGAGATAGACATTAATTGAGAGAGAGAGAGATTAACAAATAAACAGAGATTGAGATAGATATTAACTGAGAGAGAGAGAGAGAGAGAGAGAGAGAGAGAGAGAGAGAGAGAGAGAGAGAGAGAGAGAGGTTAATAAATACACAGAGATTGAGACAGACATTAATTGAGAGAGAGAGAAAGAGAGAGAGAGAGAGAGAGTGCTGTTACTGAATAACGACAAGGCGCCCCCCCCAAAAAAAAGAAGTCTGCCTATATTACCTTGAGGTGCTACAAGTGGACAAAACTGAAGAGGGAGGTGGGCCAAATTCAACAGGGGAAACCAAAATCTGTGTGGGAGAAGCGACAGGAGGGAGAGGGTGAGGGAGAGAGAGGGAGAGAGGGAGAGAGGGAGGGGGGGGTACTTCCTAGGGCCTCCGGTAGCCCGATGGTAGGATGGGCTGTTTTTGACAGCGCTTTATGATATCATATTTATATGCAAATGGCCCACTGGCATTTCAGACGGAAGAGTTCACGGTTTATAAATATTCAAGTTTTATAGTGGCACAAATGGCGATCGTTTTTCCCCCTCCTCCCCTCCTCTTACTGTAGTCTGTCTGTGCACAGACATATTTAATATATAATATATATATGTATGTATGTATATATATATATATATATATATATATATATATATATATATATATATATATATATATATATATGATTTTACATTTTCCGGGAACTAAATCAAAGAGGCAAGAAACTCCATTTAAATGAATTTCATTTGTGTAAATGATAAACTGGTATGACCTCGGAGGGCGTATACGTGGCATGCCTGAATAAGTATAAAACGACATGGCTACATAACTGGATTATCATGCATACACATATATACATATATATATACATACATACATACATACATACATACATATACATTATATATATGTGTATGCATGTATAATTCCTATGTGTAAGTTGCTCCTACGTAAATTTGCATACATACACCATCTGCCACTTAAAGAGTACATCATTATATAATGACCCTCTTTACAAAAACTGAAAAATGAACCTGTTGCCTGAAACTGCTAAAATCAATCAGTTACCGAAACAGCAAGCACAAGAGGGATTTATCGATAAGAACATGGGACAGAATGAAATGCAAAACGCAACCTGCTCCCACAAAACGTTCTTCAGATGATTGCTTTATAATTACGCCATATTGGCAGGAGATTTCGGGATGCAAATGTTGGCAAATGAGGGAAAGATTTCGCCCAAAGAGAAGGTAACGGGCTCTCCCATTTGGCAAGATATTCTATGTGTTATCAGATCTTGCCTTACGTAGGAGCAGAAAACATATTATATGTATATCGAATTCGGTTTCCATCACTATCACAACATTATATATATATATATATATATATATATATATATATATATATATATATATATATATATATATATATATATATCATCATATAGGAAAGAGAAACAATGGAGTACTGCAAGGCCTTTCGACTTCTTGTCCTTTACTTAGCTAAGTAAAGGACATAAGTCGAAAGGCCTTGCAATACTCCATTGTTTCTCTTTCCTTCGTGGATTTTGTCTTTATTTATATATTCATCACGTCCCATATTTTCGTGATTCAATTATACATACACATATATACATAATACAATTTTAAAAAAACACTACAGGTTTTACTGGGGCACACCTATATTACCCAACCTTGCCCGGGGGTCAAACCTGTGGAGGGGGAGGGGCAGATTTCAGTGCTATAAGTTGTAGTCAGTTGCTTGTGCAAATTACAGTCTTCTTTTACATAAATACATTTCATAGAATATGCACACATGTATATATGTATGTTTATGTACATATATGTACATATGTATGTATATGTACATATATGTACATAAATATGTATTTTATATACATAATATATATACATTTGTATATATACACATAATTCACTTAAAAATTCTTATCATTCGTCTTTACAGTAATTGTAACGTGAGGCTTCAGAGAGAGAGAGAGAGAGAGAGAGAGAGAGAGAGAGAGAGAGAGAGAGAGAGAGAGAGAGAGAGAGAGAGAGAGAGAGAGACCGGTTTTTTGGATGAAATGGAAAGCTTATCTAATTTGCATGATATCTCCGTTCTCACGCAATCATTGCTGCTGCAAGATAAGTGGAAAATAATAGTCTTTTGAAGTTTGCTCTCTCCATAATCTGCCGAAACTCATTACGGACCGGCAAGACATTTTCCGGAAAGGACGAGTATTTTTTTTTTAATGTTGCGGATCTGTTAACTGTATAAACAGCGAGGTAATTAATTCCGAATTGTTCTGGATGTCGGTGCTGATGTGAGGTATAGTTTCGGTGTTTGGGTTCGGTGATAATAATAATAATAATAATAATAATAATAATAATAATAATAATAATAATAATAATAATAAATAATAATAATAATAATAATATTTCAACCACAGCAATAAATAATAGAAATTATAATAATAAAACTAATGATTCCAAGCATAATAATAATAATAATAATAACGATAATAATTCAACCACAGCAATAAATAATAATAGAAATTATAATAAAAATAATAATTCCAAGCATAATAATAATAATAATAATAATAATAATAATTCAACCACAGCAATAGATAATAATAGAATTATAATAAAATTAATTCCAAGCATATAATAATAATAATAATAATAATAATAATAATAATAATAATAATAATAATAATAATAATAATAATAATAATAATAATAATAATAATAGTCAGTCTAGCATTCGAGTGACTCATTCAGATTCTTGAACTTAATTCAGTAAAGAATTCTTTCTTTCACTCCGTATTCACTGGAACTCCGTGATGAGGTCACTCCCAAAGAGAAACAGGCGGTTAAACCAACATCACAGAGATATGAATGATCACTGTAAAGTGAAAAAGGAGGTTTATTAGTTTGCCATTTGAAGAGGATAAACGATTCACCAGAACTGCCTGCTGTGAGACTAGATGATTGAATTCAAGCTAATTAAAAATGTAGCAGTAAAACGAAGCCGATTAGATGATGCAATGTGTCAGAACAAGTGAGAGAAATGAGATTAAACCAACATTAAAAGGACGTCTCTGGCCAATGGAATATTTCGAGCTGGTTTCTGCGAAAACATCAAAAGATTTCATTACTTCATCTGACGTTCTAGAAATCTAGTTTGCCACCAACCGCGTCCATTCATCAGCGTATCTCAAAAAAAGCAAGTTTCCTTCACATGATTAAACTCTCTTTGTGTCGAATTAATCGTTAGATATTGCTTAATAGACTGACGACTGATTGGTTGTCAGTTATCTGGCGTTACAGTTACTGAGATCACTGACAACGAAATACACCGATGAACAAGGTCATCCTTCAAATCGAGTACTGCGGATGAAGTGGAAAAGGTTATCAAGTTTCACAGACTGTTGGGAATTATAAAGTGATATTTTGTTTTTGGCACATGTAAATTTAACATTAAACTGCAATGGTAGTGTTTAAAATAACCTCCCCTTTCACAGAATCTCTGAACTAAATCATTTAAGACACCCACACATACAGTGGCCGGCGGTACCAAAAAAACATACAAGTAGTTATCGCATCACCTGTTGGTTCATATAGAACTGGAATATGGAATTTAGGCCAAAGGCCAAGCACTGGGACCTATGAGGTCATTCAGTGCTGAAAGGGAAACGGAGGGTAAAGACGTTATTAAAGGTGTTAACAGGAGGACAACTTCGCAGCTGCACTTTGAAATAACTGTTAGGACAGAGTGGAAAGTAAGATTGGAAGAATATATGAAATGGAGGTACAGTAAAAAGAATGAAAGGGGTTGCAGCTGGGGGCCGAAGGAACGCTGCAAAGAACCTAAGTAATGCCTACAGTTCACCGCATAAAGTGCATCAATGGCACTAACCCCCCTACGGGGATGATATATCCACATACACGGTACATTAAGTAAACTGCTAAAGAAATAACCTTACGTTCATTATATCTTCCTCAATTAGTGAAAGCATTTCTATTTTTATATCACTGTCAATCTCAATTCCGCTATTCACCAAGGCGTCGACAGACCCAGAAGAGAGGGGGGGAGGGGCCCCCCACAAGAACAGGAACGTGAAATCGATAACAGGAAACCCAATCCTCGTCTTGAGAGTCGAGGGCGTCTCGGCTCGATCATCTTGAGCCAAAAGCCGATCAGGAAACTCTCTCGTGAGAAATATAATTTACGGAGAGATTTCGGAGATTTAACTTTTATCGCTCGGCGCTCGCAAGAAGGCTTGCAGCAATGGAACCGGAGGGGAGAAACTCCCGAATTTGACATTCAGGAGGCACGGGAGAGGGAAAGAGATGCTTCTTAGCTTTGAAAGCTACGTTCAGTGTTCCCACAGGTCCTCGTGAAAAAATTAGATGAAAAAATTAGTGTATATAAGTAATGTTTGTCCGCAGAGGTTGGCTCCATACAAAAATAACTTGCAGTTACTGTGACATGCCTTCTCTAACTGCTGAATGAATGAAAAACAATTCCTGCTTATAAAACCTACACATTCATCTCAATGGTCCCATCCCCTTGGACAAAATTCTCCTCAGGAGTAAGTCAAATGCCTAAATATACAATGCTTCATTTACCTTTATTTTACACGAAAACTTCTGCATCCAGGATAAAAAAGCTGCTCACCTTTCGTTCATTTATCCCTGCACTTTCTTTCATGATTAAACCTCTGAACGAATAAAAAAAAAATCCTCACTTCTTCGTGGAAAACATTTCACCTCTTATTCCTCACGTTTCTTAATTTCTCATCACTTAATTTTTAATCTCTGCTCATTAGCTTGCACGATTTCGCTCATTAGTAACCACATTCTTTATGGTCTTCACTCATTAGTAACCACATTCTTTATAATTTTCACTCATTAGTAACCACATTCTTTATCATTTTCACTCATTAGTAACAACATTCTTATAATTTTAACAATCTTCAAATAAGAAATTTGCATATGAATGACAGCCATCCAACGGGAATGTAACTTCACCAGCGCACCTGTTTAAACCACGCTATCTAACTTTCCATTTTGGTTAAAAGTTTGAAAATCCCTCAAAATAAAATATACCGCGTTCCTGGGTGGAAGTCTAAAAAATTTCTCCATTCCATAAGAAGCGTTGGGAGAATTCTTACACTTGAAATGAAAGTCGCTTTATAAATACAAGCATGTGCAAGGAGTTGGAAAGGAATTCAAATGGAATGGATGGAATATGGAATGGAATATACAATTTAAGCCAACGGCCAAGCGCTGCGACCTGTGAGATCATTCAGCGCAAAACGGAAATTGAGAGTAAAAGGTTTGAAAGGTGTAACTGGTGGAAAACCTCGCAGACGCACTATGAACCAATTCTCAGAAGAGGGTGGAAAGTAAGATGGAAGAAAGAATGTGAATGGAGGTACGGTAAAAGGAATGAAAGGGGTTGCATCTATGAGCCAAAGGGACGCTGCAAAGAACCTGAAGTAATGCCTACAGTGCACCGCGTGAAGTGCACTGACGGCACTCACTACCCCCTACGGAGGAATAAGAATTCAAAATCTTTGTGGCCACAGGATCCATTGACTTGAAATTCAAGCTTCCATAGAATATGGAAAGTAGTAGGAAATGCATAAAGAAAGAAAAAATCAGTTACGAGAAAAGAAAACAAATATATGAGCAAATTAATAAATAAACAGATAAAAATTTAAATAAATGATTAAAGTAAAATTTGAATAGTTTCGGGTAGTACTGCACTATATCTTCGCTTGGACTTTCGGTGTTATAATTGCACAGCATCCTCAGGGAGACTATTCCACAGTCCAGCGGTGTGGGGAATAAAGGACAGACACCTACGCAGCTGGGGTTTAATTAAGAATAGTCGCGTAACTATCGCGTAAAACGAAAAGGAAGAAAACTATCGAACTATCGTCGATAGTAACCTAAAGATAAGGGATGATTCTCCCCGTAATGGAATTCTCTGAACTGTTCGTTAATGATTGGTCCAATCTGAAGACGCAGCCGAGTAAAAGACTTTCTACAGACACTTATTAGCCGATAATGACGCCATCAGATCTTTTACCTTTTTTTTTTACCCCAACCACGTAATGCTGCTTCCCTCCACAGCAGATTGTTCTTTAATCTCCTTTTGTTTATCACCGTTTTTTTCCTTTTCTCCGTCTAATCGTGTTTTCTATTCTCATTTCATAATATTATTCAGCTTTCTATTTAATATTCACCTATCTCCTTCTCTTATAGAAAGTGGTGTACCAAAGAGCTGTTCTATTTAATATCCATATTTTTTTTTCTCTCTCACTCATAGAAAGTGGTTTTCCAAAGAACTGTTCATCTCTCTCTCTCTCTCTGAAAGAAAATGGTTTTCCAAAGAACAGTTCTATTTAATATCTCTCTGTTTCTCTGTCTCTAGGAAAGTGGTTTTCCAAAGAACATTTCTTTTTCTAAAGAACAATTCTATTTAATATTCATCTCTCTCTCTCTCTCTCTCTCTCTCTCTCTCTCTCTCTCTCTCTCTCTCTTACAGAAAGTGACTTTCCTAAGAGCTGTTCTATTTAATATTCATCTCTCTCTCTTTCTCCCTCTCTCTCAGAGAAAGGGGTTTTCCAAAGAGTTGTTCTTGCTCTTTCACGCGTCGTATAACGATAAGATTGATCAGTGGTCATCGTCTTTGTAATGCTTTCTCTTTACTGGACCTTTTTCCACCTTCTCGGTCTGTTCGTCACTGTTCTTTGCCCGTACAATCTTGTTTGTAATACAAACTTGAGCAAATCCCACATATAAGCTGGTTATTATTATTATTATTATTATTATTATTATTATTATTATTATTATTATTATTATTATTATTTAACATTAAATGACAGGTTTTATAAAAGCAGTATCCAGTTGAAATAATGCAAGAGGATATAAAATCTTATTTTCATTTGTCTTCAAATATAACTCGCGAAGATAAGGAGACAAAAAAAAAAAAAAAAAAAACGAAAAAGAAATTGGCGATGATCTGAAAAAAAAAAAAAAAAAAAGTCCTTTAAAGCCAACGTGGCTGACTTCTGTGATTTGACTTCCTTTTCTGTGTTTTACTGTCTCGTTCGACTGACGTCTTAGAACGACTGTTGCTAACTTTTGACCGTGCAATATCAACACATTGGTGCTGCCTGTTGCTTCGGAGTCAACGCCCACTTCCTGAGCTTCTGCGGGACGGAATGGAATATAGAATTTCGGCCAACGACCAACCGCTGGGACCTACGGAGGCCATTCAACGCTGAAATGTTTTTGCGGGATGGAATGGAATACAGAATTTAGGTCAAGGCCAAGCGCTGGGACCTACGGAGGCCATTCAGCGCTGAAATGGAAACAGAGTAGAAAGGTGTAACAGGATGACAACTTCGCACTTGCACTAGGAAACAACTATCAGGAGAGGATGGATAGCAAGACGGAAGAAAGAGAATATGAATGTAGGTACAGTAAAAGGAATAATAATAATAATAATAATAATAATAATAATAATAATAATAATAGTAGATATTTACGCGAAAAATGGGAGTTATTTAACCAGACACCATCTCTCTCTCATATATATATATATATATATATATATATATATATATATATATATATATATATATATATATATATATATGTGTGTGGTGTGTTATGGCCCTCAATACATTGTTTTCAGATAACAACTGGGTTCAATATGATCAATTATCGCTCTTTCTATAACTATAAATGTTTGTATATATTTATGTGTCTGCGTATTCTGACATCTATTTGTTTTGGTATGACGGTCTCTTGAATTAATTTCCTAACGTTTCTAACCGTCTTTAACCTTTTGGTTCAGTCTAAGTCTCTCCACTGATTCTCCACAACCAAGACAATTCCATTCTCAACAAGATTTGTTCCCCTCTTCTCGAGCCAGTAACTTAGAATATATAGCTACTAAATATCACTCACCCTTAATGTCACTTGCAATGTTATCCATTTACTTTATGGCGTAAGTGCTGGTACGACTATTTTCCGACAAGAACTTTTGCCATTAAACAGCAATTTACTATTTTACCAATTACGGCGGATTTTATGAAGCTCACCAATAAATGCAGGTGATCAAAGATATGGCCCAACTGTGGAAATAGAGAATTAGAGAGGGTGCATAAAAATATGTAAATGAATACATTCATGGCCTAATAAATATAACAGAAAGGATGATACGAAGCTAGGAATTCAGACAGTTTTTAGTTTTCTGTAAAAGAAAACTATTGTGCCGGCTTTGTCTGTCCGTCCACACTTTATATGTCCGCCCTCAGATCTGAAAAACTACTGAGGCTAGAGGGCTGCAAATTGGTATGTTGATCATCCACTTTCCAATCATCAAACGTTCCAAATTGCAGCCCTTTAATCTCAGTAGTTTTTTTTTTTTATTTAAGGCTAAAGTTAGCCATGATCGTGCGTCTGGCAACACTATAGAACAAGCCGTGGTTAGAGTTTCACGGGCCGCAGCTCATACAGCATTATACCGAGGCCACCGAAAGATAGATCTTTATTCGGTGGCCTTGATTGTATGCTGTACAGACAACTCGATTGCGCCGAAGAAACTTCGGCGCATTTTAATTACTTGTTGATTATTCACAATAATACAAGAATCCAAATCCATACACAAACTTCCATCGTTTTCAGATTGCTTAGGAACGCTAACTGTAAATTTACAACGCCGAGAAACCAATGGTTAATCTCTAAAGATTAAAAAATAATATTTCTGACATTTACATTGGAGAAGTTCCGTAACTCGTAACGAAATTTGTATTCATTGAATTCATAGTATTATTATTATTATTTCAGTAGATGAAACCTATTCACATGGAACAAGCAGAAAGGGGTCACTGACTCGAAATTCAAACTTCCAAAGAATGTTGGTTTCAACCTCCCACCGCAGACCCCACACCGCAGCAGGAACTGATCACGATGCAGAGCCAGTGATTTTTCATCGCCCTGGGGGAGACGCGAACCCGCGCGACATCTGAGTGGCATTCCACAATGCTAACACTATACCAGCGACCATTAATCATGGCACGTTGCCACAGAACTTCGAAGCATTTAAAATGCAGCTGAATAATGCAGCTGGGTCCACTTTGAACCATTAAACGTTATCAAACGATATATTTACAATTTGTATTAGCAAGATACAGTAACCAACTGAGTGTATTTTGCATTATTCAATTTTCTGATCGTTCACTGAAATGCAAATCTGCAGCTCTAAAAATGAACATAACCGATGTGAATTTAAATTCGATATATCCTCTGACCAGTCTTCTACAGTAATGTAAGTTCAAATATGGAGAGTCTTTTGTGAAAGCCTGAAGGAAAGAAAAAGGAATATAAAATTTAGGCCAAAGGCCAAGCGCTGGGACCTGTGAGGTCATTCCGCGCTGAAGGGTAAACATAGTAGAAAAATCTGAAAGGTGCAACAGGAGAACCTCGCAGTTGCACTATTAGACAACTGTTAGGAGAGGGTGGAAAGTAAGACGGAAGAAGTATAATATGAACGGAGGTACAGTAAAAAGGGAATAAAAGGAGTTGCAACTAGGTGCCTAAACCACACAAAAATAACGCCTTAGGCATACATTTCGATGTATCATTCAGTATTATAATGAGGTCTTGCTTTCTCGAGCATACTCAGTTAGGCCTATCTTGCCAAAAAGCTTATATTTTGACTGAACACAAGTTCCTAATATCTGTTATTTATTTCCCCTCTTCACTTTCTTTATCTACACGCCTGGCTGTGATCCACTTCAGTCGAACGACCACCAAGTGCAATTACAATTTAAATCGATTTCTGTTTCACTCGCTGTACTATCTTATTAACAGCCTTCAGGGAGTCTTATTAAGTGTTTAAGAATATAGTAGCCATCACTTTCTGTATTGTCTTGTTAATAGTTTTCAGGGAGTCTCACTGATTTATTAACCGCTTAGGTCAGAGTTAGCCATCTGCCTCTAACAATGAGAGGAGAACCTTGTTAGTACATAGACAAACAAAACGGATCTTTTCTAGATAGTGACCCCCACCAAAGTTCGGGGGTCGTTATCTAGGACCATTATTTTCTGGGGGTCATTATCTTTATGATATATAAAGTCTTTTGTTTATGTTTTTACGGTAATCCCCAACCGGCTTGTACTAAACACGCTACAAAGATGAATACACACCGGGTTAAAAACCCCGGGGTCACTATCTAGGAAACATCCAACAAAACTAATTGAGCCGATGCCCAAAATGGCCACCGGCATATAACAAAGTTAGCCGCATTTGAGAGGTGACAAACATAAATCAAAGCTGCGGCAATCATGGCACAGTTTTCCTTTAACTAGGTTAAAAAAAAACATCCCACCCTGTCACAGCGGCGGCGTTGATTACCGAAGCGGAAAGACTAAATTTGTTGTCACTCTCCAACGCTGGGCTTTCTGATCACGGCAGCTGTTTCGAATAGAATAGGATATAGATTTTAGGCCAAAGGCCAAGCGATGGGGCCTGTGAGGTCATTCTGCGCTGAGACTGAAACCGATGGTGAAAAAGGTTTGACAGGTGTAACGGGAGGAAAACGTCGCAGCTGCACTTTGAATCAATTGTTAGGAGAGGGTGGAAAGTGAGACGGAAGAAAGAGAATATGAACGGAGGTACAGTTAAAGGATTGAAGAATCTTAACTAATGCCTGCATGCATTAGCGGATCCAGAAAAATTTCGTGGGGACACCAATTTTCATATATATATATATATATATATATATATATATATATATATATATATATATATATATATATATATATATATATATATATATATATATATATAAACAGGTCATGTAGCTGTAAGCTTCACAGTAGCTATCATGGGGGCTTCCAGGAAAAGGCAGTACTTGTATTAGAACAACAGTTTATTTTGCCGACGGCGTTTCGCAATACCTCACTGCATATTCAAGGCTGCAATTTACAAAAAAAAAATCACTTAAAATCTCATAAAAACCGAAAAAATCAAATAATTTAAAGTTCAATATAAGGACGGACAAAACATACCTAAACCGAGTTAAAAATGAAACTAAAACATCTCAAAAAGAAAGAGGGTAAGTAAAAGTTGCAGTGCAGACCAAAATATAAACAAACAACCGGTTATGCTATGAAAGCGGTGTGGGGGCTGCCTGGGTGTTTAACGAGGGGATGGTAGCTTTAATTATGATTGAATCTACAGTAGCTAGTTCCCTCTCTTCCTGCGTGGAAGATATGATTTTAAAATCTGCATGATTGATATTGGTTTTGCAGTGCAACGCGTGATTACGTACGCTAGAGGTTTCGGGTCTGGGCAGTCTGCAGCCAGTTTTGTAAACTGCAGCCTTGAAGATGCAATGAGGTATTGCGAAACGCCGTCGTCAAAATAAACTGTTGTTCTAATATGCGTACTGCCTTTTGATGGATGCCCCTGTGATATATATATATATATATATATATATATATATATATATATATATATATATATATATATATATATATACATATATATATATATATATATATATATATATATATATATATATATATATATATATATATGTACTGTCCTTGAACGCATATACAAAATCTCAAGAACCAACGACTTCCCCATAACCCTCCACTCACCAAAATCCTCAAAAGAGAAAACTTGAAACGACAGATATAAACATTTGCGGTGCGGATTCTTCTTCCAATCTTGTAGGTGGAGGCGGTATAGCTGTGGCTGGTAAGTTTTCCTTCCTTTTGGAGAGGAGAAAAAAAGAAGTTTCTCTTTTCCGGAGAGGGAAATAAAATGTAGTTTGGGGAAGTTTGTCGACTACAAGGCCAAGAAGTTTTCGTCGTATGGGAGGGATGAAAAGGCTTCCGCAAACGTCAAAGATTGGTCCCAGGTTCTGAAATGTCACAGCTCTGGGGAAACCACACCCCTCCCCGCGACGTGGGGGGGAAGAAGGGGAGGAGGGAAGGGGTTGGATAAAATCCATGAATTAAAGGATACCTTTGTTCATCAGTGTATTTCGTTGTCAGTGATCTCAGTAACTGTAACGCCAGATAACTGACAACCAATCAGTCACCAGTCTATCAAGCAATAGCTGACGATTAATTCGACACAAAGAGAGATTAATCATGTGAAGGAAACGTGCTTTTTTAAGAGACACTGATGAATGGACGCGGTTGGAGGTAAACTAGATTTCTAGAACGTCAGATGAATTAATGAAATCTTTTGATGTTTCCGCAGAAATCAGCTCGAAACATTCCATTCGCCAGAGACTTCCTTTTAATATTGATTTAATCTCATTTCTCTCACTTGTTCTGATACAATGCATCATCTAATAGGCTTCGTTTTACTGCTACGTTTTTAATTAGTTTGAATTTAATCATCTAGTCTCACAGCAGGCAGTTCTGGTGAATCGTTTATCCTCTTCAAATGGCAAACTAATAAACCTCCTTTTTCACTTTGCAGTGATCATTCATATCTCTGTGATGTTGGTTTAAGCGTCTGTATCTCATTGGAAGTGACCTTATCACGGAGTTGCAGTGAATACGGAGTGAGAGAAATAAATTCTTTACAGAACCGAGTTCAAGAATCAGGATGAATCACTCGAATGTTAGACTTATTATTATTATTATTATTATTATTATTATTATTATTATTATTATTATTATTATTATTATTATTATTATTCAGAAGATGAACCCTATTCATATGGAACAAACCCAGAGGGTCCACTGACTTGAAATTCAAGCTTCCAAAGAACATTATGGTGTTCATTAGGAAGAAGTAAAAGGAGGTAAAGGGAAATACAGAAAGATTTCACTTATTAAAAAAGAAAAAAATACATAAATTAATAAATACATAAAAAATGTATTAAAATGCGAGGAGGATAGTGTTAGGGTAGTAAGTGGTAAAACTCACATAAAACTGTCCTTCACAATTATCTGATTTATCAAGAGAACGAAGTCACCTGGGTTTACAACCTCAGTAGAATCTGAGAGAGAGAGAGAGAGAGAGAGAGAGAGAGAGAGAGAGAGAGAGAGAGAGAGAGAGAGAGAGAGAGAGAGAGAGAGAGAAGTATAATCTATTCCTGTGGCAACAATCAAGACTAATAAAAGGGGTAAAGTGGTACAGTTTCCAAGAGAGAGAGAGAGAGAGAGAGAGAGAGATTAGCTATTTTCCTTTCGCTTTTCTCCGAATACTATATTTAAAAGTATTTCATAGAGCAGCGTTGATAACATCGAGGTCATGATTCAGGGTGGTGATTCAGATTAAGGGGGCTTATGCCAGCACTGGCTCTTGCCCTAGAATGACCCGTAAGTTAAGGTATGAATTAATAGGAAGCCTGGTGTGGACCTAGGAAGTCTGCTAATACTAGGGGCTATGGATACGCTGCTCTTGAAAGCTTGTGGTGGCTGGCATGAGACCAGCTTAATCTAACAACTATAGTCTTCCTTAATCTAGGAAGCGAAGGGTTACGTGAATAATGCCTACAAATATATACAAATACATACAAATATATACAAACATATACAAATATATATGAGAAAACCACAAGGTTTCTAAGACGTAAAATTCTATAAAATTATATCAAATTAATTAGTAAGTCACCCTATCTCGAAGAAGACTCTACCAAAGAGATGATATTTGTACGTCAATTTCTAGTATATGTTTATTGGCTAGTTACATCTTATATTAAATTTTATAAAATCCATAAAATAAATATCTTCTGAAAAGGGGAAAAGGATCGAGAAAAAATTGAATGAATAAAATGTATTAAATTTATTCTTAAACATTATCTGGAAAATCACTTAAAAATCCCTGATAAATCCCACGGAATCTCAATCCTCTAATATTAAAAAAAGAGAAAATAAAGCATATTAAAAAAGACATGGCCGTTACTTTTTTTAAATTCCAACGAACGGGGACGGCCACGAACAACACAGAAGTGGGAGGAGGAGGAGGAGGAGGAGGAGGAGGAGGAGGAGGAGGAGGAGGAGGAGGAGGAGGAGGAGGAGGAGGAGGAGGAGGAGGAAAAATGTCCCGCACACGGACACAACAATCAAAACAAAACAGCACGCTAGCGCGCAATAAAAGCCTCTATTAATTATTGCCCGAAAGTTTCTTTATGGTGGTACCCATTGTTCTGTGAAATTGAATCTTCTCCCTCGCTCGACTCTGCTATATTAGCCCCCCCTCTCTCTCTCCCTCCCTCTCTCTCTCTCTCTCTCTCTCTCTCTCTCTCCTCTCTCCCAAATCTCATCCTTGACTCGACCTCGGTTTTTTCTCGTGACCCAAGTGACGTCATCTCGACGCCATCTCATTTTTTTTTAAAGAAAAATGAGATGAGAAAAAGTAGTTTTAAAAGCAGTCAAGAAGTGCTTTCTTGACACCTGAAGACAGACTTCTTGGCTAATAGGAAAACGCTTTACTTAGAGTAATCTCTTACAATAGAATAAATTATAGAATTTAGGCCAAAGGCCAAGCGCTGGGACCTATGAGGTCATTCAGCGCTGAGAGGGAGACATAGAGTAGAAAGGTTTGGAAGATGTAAGATGAGGAAAACCTCGCAGTTGCACTATCAAGCAAATGTTAGGAGAGGATTCAGTTAAGTTAGATAAAAGAAAGAGAATATGAACGCAGGTACAGTAAAGGAAATGAAAGGGGTTGCAGCTAGGGGTCGAGGGGACGCTGCAAAGGACCTTAAGTAATGCCTAGTCCCCCCTAGGAGAGTGTATACACATACACATACACTCACAAGAACAGAAAAGTATTAATCTGAGTAATTTGAACAACCCTTCAAGTCGCACACATGAAAATCAGTACCCTTGAACTCCAAGGGCTCTACTTCAACTTTAAATCCGCTCCACAAACAATTCTCTATTGACTCTGTTTCGTCACTGCGTTGCAACAGGGGTCCTGGCTCTCAGAAGAATCTGAATAAAATAGTAAACAATACGTCGGGACGCGAATAACATACCGCGGCCTCTCGAGACCTTATTGACTCGAAACATTTCCTAGTGCATATTTAGCAAGTCACACTGGCTTGCGTGAATGTATTATTCAAGGAGGATGCTTATATTTCACCAGCATCGTGAATAAGTTACGATTATTCTGAATAAATAAGTGAATGCAATTTAGGTTGTGGGTCGAAGTTGGTTTATTGGGTTATGGAAAATATATGTCGTACGAATTTTTCTTCCCAGGAAAGATTAAAATCATTGGGGGTCAATATCTGATCCGTCAATATCTCTCTCTCTCTCTCTCTCTCTCTCTCTCTCTCTCTCTCTCTCTCTCTCTCTCTTTATTTATTCAAGGAGGATGCTTACATTCCATCACCATCGTGAACAAATTACGATTATTCTGAATAAATAAATAAGTGAATACAATTTAGGTTGTGGGTCGAAGTAAGGTTATTAGGTTATGAAAAATACAAATCGTACGGATCCGTCACAACCTTACTTCTTACCGATTTAAACATTCGAACCTATGCTCTCTTATCGTATGCCTTAATTCATGCCCGTACATGGAAGCGGCTCATCCTAAACGGCGACCCCGTCTAGAAACGGGACTACGATGAGAAGAAGAAGTGGAAGAAGGAGATGATCTGTGCATGCCGTCAATAACATTGCTACAAATCAAATGGTTTCTCACCTTTGATGATGCGCTTTGCCCTCACTTCAAAGAGAGCCGTGATGTTTGCTTGCGTAGGGGCGTCTGGAAGCACAAGCAAGGCAGGAACTAACCTCTGCCAGGCTCTCAACTCGACGTCGACGAAGTGGGCCAGGGCTCGCCAGTATCTTGAATCTGGAAGGAATAAAATAAAAATATGATGAAAGTGATAGTGTGCATTCGACAAACGGTAAATCTCATTAAGATAAATTCCCTTCCATGTTTACAAATTTAGGAACGTAGGAAATCAGATATATGTAATCACGTATGTATTGTAAGTATGAGAAAAGACTTTTATATAGTGCTAGCATATGAGTTAACTGAGAAACAAATCCACGGTTATGTAAGGGTACAGATATATTTAAAATAAATCTCTACAGTGAGCTTTCTCTGAACAGATTCCGTAAGCTTGTACATACTTATTTTTTTAATATACTTATACCCAAACATAACTGTGGATTTGTTTCTCCATTGCAAGATTCATAATACTATGAATATTTCTCAACGCGTTAATATACATATGAATGGCCCTGGCTACTCTTCTAACCCTTAAACACACACACACATATAAATATAATTTATAATATATATATATATATATATATATATATATATATATATATATATATATATATATATATATATATGTATATATATGTAACAAATATTCTCGATCAACAATGTGAAGATAACGTCATCTCACTAAAAGTATACAATTAAACTTTACCGTTGACTCAATAGTCATAACCTCATACTAAAATCTTTAGCACAATGTGGTGTGACATACTCTTCCTTTTCATACTGAACTGCAACATTCAACAGAAGTCAATTAAAGCTATCAAGGTGAATACTAATGGATTAGGGTCCTCGGGACGATACCCCTTTCAAGATGGAGTAACTGGTCCACCCGTGGATACGAAAAAATAATTATATATAATTAATGCCACTTAAATCCTGGTAAACAAACTAAATCCAAATAAATCCTATTACATCCCATTTAAATCCTGCTACACCACTTAAATCCTATTAAACCACTATATCCTATTAAACCAATTAAATCCTATTAAATCAGTTAAATCATAGTACATTCAATTAAATATAATTAATCGCTTGAATCCTATTAAATCACTTAAATACTAATTAATTCAATTAAATCCCATCAAGTCCAGTTTAATCCAACTGAATCCAATCTCATCTGGGTACAGCGGTATGAAATCATTAAAACCTTTCTTTTCTATATTTCAAATTTTTGCTTTACTTTTTAATAACAATTTTTGCCCTCTCCAAAAGGACTTTTGTTATTGAAATGAGGTCACCAGTCTGCCGAATTCGCTTATAAAATCCTGCAGCAGCAAGCAAGATTTCCTTCCAATCCTATCCGTCCTCAAAGCCTCAAATCCTATTAATGACTTTTTTTCCCTGTTTGGCTCTCATTACGATCTATTTCGGGGAGAGGAGTTCTGATTTTTTTTTTGGCCCCTGTTTCTACCGTTTAGTCTCTTCTTCTCATGGTTCTTTTACGTTTTTTTTTTCTCTTTGCTTTGGTCGATGCGTCTGTCAGTCACGCTGTTTAAAAAGTCCTAATCCCCAGTGTACAACGGTATATTTTTTTTTTTAATCGCTTAAATTTATATCCTTCTAAATGCGCATAATATCGACCTACAGTATATATTAAGCATTAAAAAATACGTACATATATACGTAAATTTACTAAAGTACCTTCACGCGAGCGCGTGCGCATAAAATATATCTATATCTATATAATATACTTAATCTATCACTCGCAAACCACTTTAAACACTGATCTTAACTCAGAAACGTATATATCAAACTCAGGAGGTGAACTATTTCGAAAAGAATGCAATAATCTACTTCACATTCGTACTATGCAGTTATAAACTTAAAAAAGATTGAGAAAGTTCAAAGTAATCAGAAAAAGCTTTCAAGAATGAGTGACGATATGTGAAGCTTGCATACAATATGTTTTTATATATATATATATATATATATATATATATATATATATATATATATATATATATACATATATATATATATATAAATATATATATATATATATAAATATATATATATATATATATATATATATATATATATATATATATATATATATATATATGTGTGTACAGATATAACATATATATACACACACACACACACACACATATATATATATATATATATATATATATATATATATATATATATATATATATATATATATATATTACATAAGTGTGTGCTCACTAACTGTAAATATAAACTAGAAGAATAAAACTATATGTTTATCTTACGTCACGTGAAATCTGCATACAGTACGCGTATTAAAACTGTATATATATAATTACGGAGGCGAGTTCACATATGTAAATAGAAGCAATATGAATAACCCTATGAGTTAATCTTTTTTGCACGCGTATTATACATGACCTAACGTAACTCGGCGTACAGTTTCAGAACTGGAATATTTGAATATATAATTTAGGTAAAAGGACAAACGCTGGAACCTAGGAGGTCATTCGGCGCTGAAAGGGAAACTAGGAGAAAAGAAGGCTTGAAAGGTGTAACAGGGAGGAAAACATCGCATCTGCTCTATGAAATAATGGTTGGGAGAGACTGGAAAGTAAGATGGAAGAAAGAGAATATGAACGGAGGTACAGTCAAATGAATGAAAGGCGTTGCAGCTAGGTTCCGAAGGGGCGCTGCAAAACCTTCAGTAATGCCTACAGTACACCATGTGAGGCGCACTGCAAATCCTACAAGCCTACGGGTGAGAATGTCTATCCCATCACTTTCCATTCCGTTACTGCATCGGGAAAACAGGCGCTCCTAATGCCGCTGATTTTGCAATGATCGCCGATTCCCTCAGAGATAGCGAGAGTCGAGATTTCCCTAGGGATTCCCCTGGCGATTAAACGAGGCCATTAGGAGTCCTACGCGAAGGATATTTGAAGAGTACATCTCTAAGTTATTCTGGTTATGCGGATGGTCTGCTGAATGGATTCCTCTTCCGATACGCGGAAGAGGAAATGAGAGAGAGAGAGAGAGAGAGAGAGAGAGAGAGAGAGAGAGAGAGAGAGAGAGAGAGAGATTGGAAATAGAATCCAGCATTATTTTATCGAAAGTGTTCGAAAATTTTCTGAATTTTATCATCCATTATGGAACGGATTTAAGAGTATCAAAAAATGTAGTGATAAGAAAACCAACCCCCAGTTGCAACAACAACTCACATACAAAAAAAATAATCTTATATGACTGCAAAAACTAACTATTTCCGGCCTAAAAAATTTTTTTTTCAATAAAATAAATATCCCGCTGAATTAATGCATTACTAATGTGTGACGTAGATGTATAAAAAGCATTTTGTTAACGGAGGCAACTGCAAGTATCAGCAAGCAAGATTAGCTGGTGAATATGAGACAAATTTCCGAAAGTTTTGTGATGAGGATCAAAAACTAGTCATGTAAATCTGAAAAAATACTACACAGCCTAATTTAGTTAAAATCTTAAGGTTTTTTTTTAAGAGTTAAATAAGAGGTAAATAGAGATATATATATATATATATATATATATATATATATATATATATATATATATATATATATATATATATATAATGAACATCACATTCTTGGAAGCTTGAATTATAAGTAAATGATCCCCTGTAGGCCTATTCCATATAAATAGAGGTTTTATATTGAAAATAATAATAATAAATAATAATAATAATAATAATAATAATAATAATAATAATAGTAATTTGAAAAAACAAAGCTGGCCACTGTGGGCTTGTTCCATATGAATAAGGGTTTTATTTTCCAAATAATAATAAAAATAATAATAATAATAATAATAATAATAATAATAATAATAATAATAATAATAAGGGTTTATTATCTAAATAATATAATAAAAAAAATAACAACAACAATAATAATTGGAAAAAGCAAAGCTGTGAAATTATAAATATTTTCCTATGCACTTTTGTAAAAGAATACAACTGACAAAGTCTGAATGTGTTACTTTCGACTACAAAACGGAACGATGGCTTCTAAAGGAACCTATTTTCCTCTGTTCCGCCAAAGTAACTAAATCTTTTACGAAGGGTAGCCACAGTTACCTCCATGGAAACGATAAAGAAATAAGAACAACAAGACCTCTGACACAAAGGTCGAATGGCTAAAAGAGTCGTCAAACTTTGGAAGGATTTCGTGACCTAAAACAAGTTTAAGTTAACTTAACGAGCGGAACCTTGCCGTTCTGTTGTAGGGAACGCAACCGCGCGCTCTTTCCAGAGTCCACTTCGCAATGGAGCCTCTGCGATTCGTGCTTTCTTTTTCGTTGAGAGAGAGAGAGAGAGAGAGAGAGAGAGAGAGAGAGAGAGAGAGAGAGAGAGAGAGAGAGAGAGAGGGTACTTCAGTATGTATTCGTGGAGAAGACGAAGAGAATTAGTCATTTAAAAAAAATTATTCTATATCTTCTCTCTCTCTCTCTCTCTCTCTCTCTCTCTATATATATATATATATATATATATATATATATATATAAATTATATATATATTACATATATTGAATTGAAAATTAAATGACGACTGTAGCTTGATGTTTGTGTTATATAAAATATCACGATGATGTGATAAAAATTATATATATATTCATAATATATATATATATATATATATATATATATATATATATATATATATATATATATATATATATCATATATAATATCACTATCTTTCAAGAAATGCGTTACTATATAGCAACTCGTTATGTTAACAGACAACAGACACCGACTAAAGTCTGTACTCAGTTTACAGGTTATATACAAGAACCCTCCAGCCGTAAGGTATTTATGCCCTTCTGAGACAACCAATGAAAAGGAAGTTTGTCGAAGAATTACCACTAGCCAAGGATTATGGAGTAATATGGAGTAACACTCGGGGACCACTACCAAGGATTATGGACTATGAAAGGACGCCGATTCCCACTTTCTATGGCAGAGTGGGCCTTACTATCCTCAGTTGACGGTGTTTATCTTTCTCTTTCAAGTTGGAAGAATTAATTTGTTTTCCATAAAGTACCGTAAGTTTATCGCTTTTAAAACTAACGACGCTACGTTATCATTTTTCACTAAGTTCAGAAAGTAGTAAATCTTCCTTTCATTAGCATATTTTTTTCCCTAATATATATAAAAACCTTGCTGGAATTTTGTGCAAATTTAAAGGAAAATAATTCAAATAATACGACGCTATATTATCATTCCTTACCAGATTTAAAAGGCAGTAATCTTCCCTTTTAATATTGTCCCATGGCAAAATGGGTCTTCTTCCCAGTTGAAGGCGTTTATCTTTCTCTTTCATGTTAGAAGAATCTAATTTTCTTTTCATGAAGTACCTCGAGGTTTATCACTTTTAAAAGTTAACGATGCTATATTATCATTCTTTACTATTTTCAAAAAGTAAAAAAATCTTCCCTTTATTTTTGTTACATGAAATTTCTTTTCTTTAAAAATCATTTTAAAAAAATACTTGCTGTCATTTTATGCAAATTTAATGTCAAATAATGCAAATTTTACACAATTTTTTTCGGATTGAAAAGCATTTTTTTTATTGCACTAAAACAGGGCACAATTTATTTTTGCTAAGATAAAAAAAAACACGCAATGAAATTATCCTCCAGTAAATAAAAATTCAATCTTTCCCATTTCACCAAAATATGACGTCACAGCCAAGTCATATCTCCCGTTGCTAATGGAAATCCGTTCGCTCTTTTTAATGAGAGAAAACATTTCCACTTAACGCGGTAACAAAAATACCTTTCTACTTCCAGGTTAATTAAGAAGCAGCTGGCAAGGCAACGGTGCTGAAGGCAGCTTTCAGAAACCAGCTGGAAAGGCTGGCAGTGATTACTGTGAATTTAAAAACCGCGATATTGCTGCGAGTTTCATTTTACCGCTGTCTTTGAGCAAGTTTGATGAGAATCTGATCTGGAAATGGAAGAAGAGCTCAGGTAAGAGAAGATATTTTAATTTATATATATATATATATATATATATATATATATATATATATATATATATATATATATATATATATATATATATATATATTCCGCTATCAAGACAAGCCGAATGGTCTTGTGCGTAGACTGGAAGTCGTTGGTGGGTACTGTCGGGTGTTCGAGTCCACTTAGGTACCAAATCATTTATCAATTATACTTCCCTCCCCTTCGGCAAACCAACACCGCAGGTTTTAGTGTCTAACAACCTAAGACTAAATGCAACGATAATTAGCCAGTCTTGACGCAGAAGGCATATTTTTAGTCTAATATAATAATTTAATTTAATATAAGGCTGAAGAGACTAAGAGTGTTAAAGAAGCCAAATTTTCCTCATATTTATATCCGTTAGATAGCACAAATAAAAAAAAAAGTTTTTTGAAGTCCTGAACTTTCACCTAAGGTCTTAATTTATTAAGGTGACCTAGGAATGGAATGGAATATGCAATTTAAGCGAAATGCCAAGCGCTGGGACCTCTGATGTCATTCAGCGATAAAACGGAAATTGAGAGTAAAATGATTTTAAGGGTGAAAAAGGAGAAAAACCTCGCAGTTGCATCATGAAGCAATTGTTAGGAAATGGTGGAAAGTAAGGTGGAAGACAGAGAATATGAACGGAAGTACAGTAAAAGGAATCAAAGGCGTTGCATCTATGGGCCGAAGGGACGCTGCAATGAACTTTCAGTATACCTACAGTGCACCGCGTGTGGTGCACTGACGACACTACACCTCCCCCAGGCGGGGAGTTGACCGAGCTGTCTCCATTTAGTAGGTTGGCCGAGGTTCTTAATTTAGTTATTCCAGACTGGAGCATATTCTGGAAAGATAGTTTCCCTGGAAAAGAAAGGACATATTCGGGAAAGATAGTTTCCCTGGAAAAAAGGACATTCTGAAACGATAGTTTCCCTGGAAAAAAAGGACATATTCTGGAAAGATTGTTTCCCCAGGCAAAAAGGACATTCTGGAAAGATAGTTTCCCCACATTCTGGAAAGATAGTTTCCAATGCAAAAAGGACATATTCTGGAAAAAAAGGACATATTCTGATAGTTTCCCAAAAAAAATATTCTGGGACATATTCTGGAAAGATAGTTTCCCAGGCAAAAAAAAAAGGACATATTCTGGAAAGATAGTTCCCCGGCAAAAAAAAAAAAACATTGAAGAGAAAGATAAAGAGAGAAACGTTGAAGAAAGAAGAAGAGAAAAGGACAGGACACCTTCTGCCACTTGCACTTCTCGCATCAAGAGATACAACTTCAAAGTGGAGCGTCCGATAAGTGCCTCGTCAAGAAATGAAGTGGCTGCCAAGTGCCTCCGTTGAAATGCTGTGAATCAGATTCGGTGGATCTTCGTCGATGATCACTATACAAATTTTGCTCTAATTTCGAAGACTTTGAGTATAATTATAATGAATGATAGTTAATAAGATTCTAAATATACCTTCGTTAAATGTACTTTATGGTGTAAATAAATACTTTATCATATAAATAAATATGTGTCCTTTAGACATTTCTCCATTCGCATCTCTTATAATCCACAATTGCATAATAAATGTTATTACTATGTAAAATTTAAATATATATGTATATATTCTAAATGTGTCAATAAATATAATTCACTATATAACTGTGGATTTCTATTACACAACTTTTTTTCCTATAAATATATAGGTCAACAGCAGTTAAGAAAAAGAAGCAAATTTCACGTTTCAGAAATTGTGAAAAATATTTGATGAAACAAATAAACAAAACTTCAGAAGAACAGAAAAAAAGACACATCAAACTTTCTTATCCTTTTTAACAGATTAGTTCTATCGTTTTTACATATATATATATATATATATATATATATTATATTATACATATACATATAATATATATATATATATATATATATATATATATATATATATATATATATATATATATATATATATATATACATACATATATACATACTGACCCGGAACCTCGGGTCACCGACTACTGGCTTAATAGGATTGGGTGGGGGTTTGTACGCGAGTCCCAGGAATGAAACCCAATTCATCCACTCCACTTCCCAAAAATCGAAAATCAATTAAGTAACAAGGAGAGAGCCTAGATGTTCAGTATAGGAACTGGAATATGAAATTTAAGGCAAAGGCCAAGCGCTGGGACCTATGAGGCCATTCAGCGCTGAAAGAGAAATTGAGAGTAGAAAGGTTTGAAAGGTGTAACAGGGAGAAAACCCCCAGTTGCAACAGGAAACAATTGTTAGCAAAGGGTGGATAGTAGGATGGAAGAAAGAGAATATGAAGGGAGGTACAGTTAAGGGAATGAAAGGGGTTGCAGCCGAAGGGACTCTGCAAAGAACCTTAAGCAATGCCTGCAGTGCACCGCGTGAGGTGCACAGGTGGCACCACCCCCTACGAGATTGTCCAGTATAGGTAGGAAATTTGGGGGAGGCGGGGGGATGTTAACCGGCCATTAAATCGGATAATATTACAGCAAAGAAAATGTAAGTTTAGTATGCAATTTGACTAGTATGAAAAAAAATATACATTTAAAATAAATAATTAATTTTTAAATTAACATTTTTCGAATTTAAAGGATGGCTATGTTCGATGCCATGATCAAAATTACTGTGCAACAGAGATTTTACCAATTTATCCAACACTACATCGCCAATTTAATGAGAAATTTCATATGTAATTCTTACAAAAAACTACATTTTTTCTTAAACAAATTTAACTTATAATTTATAATATATAAAAAATCAGTTCGTATTATGGAATTAACATTAACAGTTCACGTTATTTCTCTCTGAATAAGACGATGCCAAATAATGTAATATGAACTCAAAATTTGTTTCAAGCTCTGTTTCTCTGTCTGTCCCTTTCAGAGCATAAAACACCAAACTTTCAAAATCCATTCTTTTCATGGTCCCCCAACACCCCCTCTCCGGAACCTTCAAAGCCTTTCCACGCAATCCAAAGGCCTGACCTACATTTGCGAATTTTGCATTGGCTCTGTGAAAACTCGGGCCGCGTTCAACCCCACGCCAAAGCAACGATCTGAAAACCGTTTATGGCGACTCACCAGAATTTGAAACATGCGCTGGATTATTTAGGGGCAAACATTCGAGCTAAATGAAAGCCGCTAACATACCGCAACAAGGCCATTTTGGAATTACAAACCGTGGAGAAAAAAAAATGCTCGGTTTGGCAATTACGAGAGCCAGAGTGGTTCCCAGATACGTAACTGGATATTTCATGAACAAGCCTGCAATTTACCGTCATCATTCCCGTTTGTACCGTTTCGTGCGCCGAAACAATACCTTTAATGGCCAGTAATCGTGTGAGAGAGAGAGAGAGAGAGAGAGAGAGAGAGAGAGAGAGAGAGAGAGAGAGAGAGAGAGAGAGAGAGAGAGAGAGTTATATGATGTGGAACAAAAAGAGCAAAAATACCAAAAAGATAAAGATCAAAGAGAGAGAAGTATATGATGTGGAACAAAAAGAGAAAAGAAATTAAAAGATAAAACATGAGAGAGAGAAGAGAGAGAGAGAGAGAGAGAGAGAGAGAGAGAGAGAGAGAGAGAGAGAGAGAGTATATGATGTGAAACAAAAGAGGAAAAACCAAGTTAAAAGATAAAACATGAGAGAGAGAGAGAGAGAGAGAGAGAGAGAGAGAGAGAGAGAGAGAGAGAGAGAGAGAGAATATGATGAGGAACAAAGAGAAAAAAGCAAATTAAAAGATAAAACATGAGAGAGAGAGAGAGAGAGAGAGAGAGAGAGAGAGAGAGAGAGAGAGAGAGAGAGAGAGAGAGAGAGTAATGTAAAACAATAGAGCAAAAAAGCAAATCAAAAGATAAAAACAAACCATGACGAGAGAGAGAGAGAGAGAGAGAGAGAGAGAGAGAGAGAGAGAGAGAGAGAGAGAGAGAGAGAGAAATTCGCTCCAAATCATTCGCTGCTTCAACTGAAGTTGCAGTAATTATCCATATAATCTGATTTCTTCCCTTCGAACCGCAATGCCTACGTTGTACCTGAAGCCATTTTTTAAAAAAGAAATATAACGCTAATTAAACGGTCGCTATAATTCTGTGCTGCTGAGGTCGCTATAATAATTCTGCGTTCCTGGGAGAAGCTAATTTAGTTGTTTACCCAAACAATATAACTGCGGCGAATCCGTAATTTGTGGGAGACGGACTTAACAAAATGAAAATATCAATTATTGGCATTTGTGTACAAGTGATATATCCTCTTTGTTATACGAAAACATTTGTGGGATGCTAAATGAAAATTTAATACGGACAATGTAAAATGAATATATCTGACAGCGGACAATGTGGGTGTATGAAAGAATAATGGACACCTGATTTGTGGCATACTAAAACAATTTCAATTCCAACAATGCAAAATGAATAATATCTGATAGCGGACAATGTAGGTGTATGAACGAATGTATAATGTATACCTGGCATACAACGCATACACAATTCAGTCCTTATTTCTTTTTTATGGAATAAAAAAAAAAATTAACATCCCAAACGCACTTTTTTTTTTTTAGATCAATTTCATTATTACAAGGCTAAATTGGTTCACAGATATGCCCAGTCTGTACTTCAAAAGCGTAACAACGTTAATTTAGATCTTATCTCCTCTGCCAATCGTTACGCACGAAATAATAATAGTCAAGAGCATATTACGTCATTTCCCTCAAGAAAACAAAAGCGCCTTTCATTGCTTTCTCCATCATCATCCCGGGGCTATTGTTTGAGTAAAACGGAACAAACGATTTAATTGAAAATACACGACTCGACGTTGTTTCCTCATGTAGAGCAGGAGAGAGAGAGAGAGAGAGAGAGAGAGAGAGAGAGAGAGAGAGAGAGAGAGAGAGAGAGAAAGGAATAAGAAATTTAGGCTTGAAGCCACGCACTGGAATCCGAGGGATTATTCAGCGCTATAATGAATTTGGTATGAGAGAGAGAGAGAGAGAGAGAGAGAGAGAGAGAGAGAGAGAGAGAGAGAGAGAGTAAAAATAAACAACAGTAATAACGACGGCTGAGTGAGTGTGAGATACCGCCTTGGGAAATTACCGCCATCTAGTGAGAAAACTTTCAAAGGTTTTATTTTTTTCGAAGTTTTTTTTTTCTCTCTCTTCTTCGACCTGACTTTTGACGCAATCTTGGGATCCCTGGCGTTGCTTCTCTGGGGATCGCTCTTGACAAAATGTTTCTTCTTTTGGGCTATTTCGTTGGATACTCTCTCTCTCTCTCGTTCCAACTTTTTAAAAGACTTTCTGGGACGCCGCTGTTACGACACCTTTCTCGGGACGCTGTTATACCCGACGCTTTGGTGGGAATTACACCCGGTTTATGGCTATTGATTTGTGGCTACTAAAACTGGTTTCACAATAGCCAGGATCACGAAGGTTTGCGGTTTACTTATATGGCGAAATACGATGAATTTTTGTCAAGTGAATACGTAAGGAATGCTCAGCAAGTACTCATTTCGATTTCATATATTCCGTATTCATCATTTGGAAACAGCTTCTGATTTTAAATATATTTTATATATATAAAATTTTTGCATATACTGTACATATACTGTATATGTATATATATATATATATATATATATATATATAATATATATAGTATAATATATTTAAATTTTTACATATACATATATGTATATATATGTATATACTAGAAGAATGTCATTCAAGTATTTGAGAATAAAGGTTAAACAAACTAAGAGGTTTCAATTGTCTCACGTGACCTTACACCCAGCGTTCAATTAGAATTGTTTACTCACCTCTTACAGAAATCTAATATGACTTAAGTCTTATACTGGCGCTTTTTACAGCAACGACTAACGAAGACTGAAAATCTTATTATTGGCACATATTTCTCCGCTGCATTCTTGTCAGCTAACAGTCAAGAGCCCTAGAGCACGCCCTCACCGCAGTAACACATGTCATACAGAAGTCTCACACATATCACAAACAAGTTGACAGCGAGTCAACGACTTAATCGGAATCGTAGTCTTATCATGCACATCGCATACAGGTTGAATACAAGTCAACGACTGCATGGAAATAGTAACCATTACGTCTCTGACTTGTAGTCAATTATATGTGAGCGATAAGGTGCCAAAATATGTTTACAAGTCACACACATAAGGTGCCGAAGTGTATGTGTTTGTACGTCACACGTCACAAACATTTTGAGGACGAGTCAACGACTTATTGGAAACCGTAACCTTATCACACACATATAACAAGCAGGTTGAGTACAAGTCAACGACTTAATGGAAATGCTAACAATCAAGTTGTAGACTTTTACACAACCTGTTTGTGATGTGTGTGTGATAAGGTGCCGAAGTGTGTGTGTACAAGTCACATACATATCACAAACATGTTGAGTACAAGATAACGAACTAATGGGAATCGTAACCAGTGAATCATACCATCATCCATCACTTGCCAAAGATTAGTTCCCCACTTACAGTCGTCGACTTGCTTTTCAACCTGTTCGTGATAAGTAGGCAATAAGTTACCAATGCTTTTTTATGACATTTTTACTGTCATGTGAAAGCACCCACGGGAGTAGTGCCGTCAGTGTACCTCATGCGGTACCCTTAGGCATTACTTCCGGTTTTTGCTATGTCCCTTAGGCCCCTAGCTGCAACCCCTTTCATTCCCTTTACTGTACCTCCGTTCATATTCTTTTTCTTCCATCTCACCTTCCACTCTATCTTAACAATTGTTTCATAGTGCAACTGCGAGGTTTTCCTCCTGTTACACCTTTCAAACATTTTGACTCTCAATTTCCCTTCCAGTGCTGAATGACCTCTTAAGCCCCAGCACTTCGCTTTGGTTTAAATTATATATCTCATTCAATTCTATGTCCCACCTATAAAGTAAACAGACAAGGAACGAGAGTGACAAACATCCATCATAGACTCGAGTTTGATGTTGCCATACACCCATCAATATCATTTACTCGAATTTAGTCTTACAACCGAACTTTTCAATCATCCCACAAGGTAAGAAACATTATTATTATTATTATTATTATTATTATTATTATTATTATTATTATTATTATTATTATTCAGAAGATGGACTATGCTCATATGGAACAAGCCCACAGGGGCCACTGATCTGAAATTCAAGCTTCCAATGAATATTTTGGTGTTCACTGGAAACAAGTGACAGAAGGTAAAGGGAAATACAGAAAGAGATCAGTAATTAGAAAAACATAAATTAACAAATAAATAAATAAATGAAAATGTAGAAAAATCATTAAAATACACGGAGAATTGTACTGAGGGTAGAAATGCACTGCATATTCAATTGAACTTCTGAAGTTCCAATCATTAAGTAATCCGTCCCATAAGTCTTTTAAAGACACGAAAATGAAACAGACACGTGAAATTCTCACCTGGAGAAAATGAACGCACGAACCGCGGACCTCTCACACTAAATTCAAGCGTAAACTCAGGCAAACGAGGGTCGAATACCGCCGGACTTGGCCGCGACCCTGACTGAGATTAGTGGCGAGTGGTTTTAACCTTTGGTCCGGGGCGAACAAACAAGGATTCCTCTTAATGGAAACTCTCTCGCTCGCTCCTGACGAAGACCTTCTAAGTCTTCCTTTCTGTGAGGTGAATTGCCAATTCGAAAATTTGCTTTGATGTAAATGGGCAAATTGGTGTTGCAGTTGTGTAAGCCATTAGTGAGCGTTTCATAGTGAAATGGATTGCTAAAATGGGAGAAGAGAAAGAGGCTTCACGGCTGAAAGGATAGGCGTAGCTACAGGAAGAATTGACAAGTAAAATGCGTAATGACTATAATTAAGGTTTAATTAAGTCATACTTCCTTTCTATTCAATATATATATATATATATATATATATATATATATATATATATATATATATATATATATATATATATATATATATATATATATATATATATATGTATATACAAGAATGTCTTTTACTGTAATACAACAGTATATTAACTCAAAAAGGTCCATAAAACACTATTTGAACGTTGCAACCATATATTTCGAGCACTTCCTTCTGTGCCCCTGTTCACTGGTAAAATATATATACAGTATATATACATTTACATATAATTATATACACATATACATTCAGACTGATAGAACAGATATAACTGTAAGCCTTTTCCATCTCAGAATGGGCTCATGTCCTCAGATGAATCGTGCAGTCTTAAACCAGTCAGTACACTATACAAGAGAGTCCCCTTAAAAATTATTCTTGCATAAACTCCATTACCATCGAAATAGCTAAAATCACTGTTAACAGCAATCCGTGGTACATCTCTGACAACTCTTTTAGGAAGTTCTTCTCAATCAAATAAAATGTGCACAGTTTCCTCTTCTTTAAAATATTCGC
This sequence comes from Macrobrachium rosenbergii, assembly GCF_040412425.1. Taxonomy (NCBI): domain Eukaryota; kingdom Metazoa; phylum Arthropoda; class Malacostraca; order Decapoda; family Palaemonidae; genus Macrobrachium; species Macrobrachium rosenbergii. The sequence goes on from NC_089776.1 coordinate 11,265,525, forward strand.
AGTTTTCATAATGAATACTTCAGCCACATAATACACCCCTTGCTTAAATTCACACCGTTGTCCTGTCATCTGCTATAATTCTTTGATAAAAAAAGGTAAAAAATGCGTCGAAGTTTCTTCGGCGTAATCGAGTTTACTGTACAGCCGCTAGTGTATAATCAAGGCCACCGAAAATAGATCTATATTTCGGTGGTCTCGGTATAATACTGTATGAGCCGTGGCCCATCAAACTTTAACCACGGCCCGGTGGTGGTATATCCTATATCGTTGCCACAAGCACGATTAGTGCTAACTTTGACCTTAAATAAATAAAAACTACTGATGAGGGCTAGAAGGCTGCAATTTGGTATGTTTGATGATTGGAGGTTGATTGATCAACATACAAATTTGCAGCCCGCTAGCTTCTGTAGTTTTTAAGATCTGTGGGCGGACAGGAAAAGTGCGGACAGAATAATGTGCGGACGGGACAGACAAAGCGGCACAATAGTTTTCTTTTACAGAAAACTAAAACCACCTTATTTCTTGGCAGCTATTTATGAGAAACATTATCTCCCTGAAAATCATCGCATTTCGCCCAACACGTTTTGCTTTCTAGAGAGGAAAAATAACTATCTAGAACGAGTCACTCAGGAACTTGACCTCTGGCGGAGAACTCCCGACATAAACTAGACGCTGCTTGGTAACCCTAACTGAACCATGTTTTTAAATTCAGTGAAATGGATTCAGAAGTGCAGAAGGCAGACGTCATTATCCTCAAAACCTCTTTTCGTCCTCACGACGCGCCCACAGAATCCCACTTACAGGCAATACTTGTATTTCACGGCTGGCCTCATTAACCTTAATCGTGCCCGATGTCATTAACCTACCTTCTGCAATTAAGTGAAGCTGAAACAAATAATTGAATGTTGTAGGAGGTAGAAAGTGTTTAAATTACTTGGGTCTTTTACCAGTTTCATTCGCCATTATGGACTTCGCTAGAAAACGAAAGCACTATAAAAGTTATTTTATAGTGGGGCCACTCTGGGATAGGATAAGAATATCAAATTTAAGCCAAAGGGTAAGTGCTAGGACCTATGACGTCATTTAGCGCTGAAAATGATGATGAAACAATTGTTAGAAGAGGGTGACAAGTACGCTAGCAGAGAGAGAATATGAACGGAGGTAAAATAAAAGGAATTTTAGGATTCGCAGCTAAGAGGCGAAGGGATCGCTACAAAGAACCTTAAGCAATGCCTACAGTGAACCGCATGAGGTGCACTGACGGCATTACACCACTACGGGAGCCACTTTGGGAGATGTACAAGATTTTTTAATGTGTAATTTATATAAAACATTCTTATTTTGCTCGACCGTACATTAATTCAAAGACATCGGTAAACAAAAATAAGTAGGAAATGGATCACTTACCACCACTCACCAAATGTCTTCTTACTGTAACCAAAACAAACAGCATTAAATCACTTTTTTCCTAGACTAAACAGATACTGTAACTGGCAACTTGAAGATAAAATAGTCTTTAATGACCATCGAGGTCGTTCAAACCAGGCTTAGTCAACTTTCCACGACGTGATTGCATTCCGCTCAGCCTGCTTCTAAAACAAGACCCTTTGTAGTCAAAGCTCTGTTAAGCTAGGCTCACACGTACTTACATACCACAACAAAACCACACCACAAACCAGTGGTTATAGTGTAGGCAGCTGGTTAATCATAGAGAAAACGCTTGTTAATCCTCAGACGAGCCAATTACTGAAGTCGACTTCGACTGCTGCCGCAATGAGTGGGTGGTATCACCCACAAAACTGTCGTAGAGTGCAGTTGAGTATACTCACACTCCCACAGTCCGAAGTAAGAACCAGTGGCTGCCGACAGCGAATCCGGTACTAAATTAACCTCAAGTTCCCATTAAAATGGGTTCACAACCTTCTACCGATTCCTTTATTCTTGGGATACAGAGCATCAGTTTGCCTGTGTCTGTTACCTTTCTTTTGATGTTAAGCAATAGTACCGCTATCAATCTGATTGCAGCTATTTCTTAAATGGACTAAAATATTATTTCATATAAAGCCAAAGGACCAATCTAATCTCAAACAAGAAATTCTTTGGACACCAACGAACACAAACCAAGTGACACATAACAAACAAACAGCAATACACTTCCAGAGCAAATGCAATGTTCCCCCCCTCACCCCCACTGGCCCAACTACCCCCTACCCTCCCCACACCCCCGAAAATAAAAAAAGGAAATCACACTCTCCATTCCTAATGCAGAGAGAGAGAGAGAGAGAGAGAGAGAGAGAGAGAGAGAGAGAGAGAGAGAGAGAGAGAGAGAGTATATGATGTGTGGAACATAAAAGCAAATCAAAAGATGAAACATGAGGGGAAAGAGCAAGAGAGGGAAACCTCGAGTTTAGAAAGAATGAATAACAAAGTGAGGAAAAGAAGCAAAGATTGATAAACGAGAGAGAGAGAGAGAGCCAGTAGCAGAGGCAGCGTTGGCAGACCACCCAATGAACCTCGGGAAAATGCATTTTTGCTCACTTCCCTTCGCTCCCTCTCGTTATTTCATCGCCGAGGTTATTTGGCGTACTCGGAAGAACGCAAATGAGAGGTTGTTACCTTGCATTGCGGCTTCGTATGTACGATTTTTCTTCCTTTATTTTGTAACGGCGTAACGTCCAGGTGAATGTGTGCATTTCTCTCTCTCTCTCTCTCTCTCTCTCAATATTACGGTCCTGATTGTAAGGGCATGTCTATTCATGTGTGCATTCTCTCTCTCTCTCTCTCTCTCTCTCTCTCTCTCTCTCTCTCTCTCTCTCTCAATATTACGGTCCTAAATGAAAGGGTATTTCTATTCATGTGCGCATTCTCTCTCTCTTTCTCTCTCTTTCAATATTACGGTCCTGATTGTAAGGGCATGTCTATTCATGTGTGCATTTTCTCTCTCAGTATTACAGTCCTAAATGTAAGGGTATCTATTCATGTGTGCATTCTCTCTCTCTCTCTCTCTCTCTCTCTCTCTCTCTCTCTCTCTCTCTACTACGGTCCTGAATGTAAGGGCATATATCTATCCATAAATTTGAAACTTCATCTCTGTGGATCACTAACTGAAGCGCGCAACTGCTTGTTTGAAAAGTGTTTCAGTTCGAAAAATGAATCTATCTCTGTCATTACTGAGCCGAGGATGTCAAACTTGAGTGTAATTTCCTGCACCAGTTGACATAACTAAACAAGTGTGTATGTGTGTGTGTGTTCGCGCGTGTGTAAGCACGCAATTTTCATGAGAACTAAGCATGATAGCTCCTATTATGACTGCCTAAAATTTACGGCAAACGTACAAATCACCAGTTGATTTCAAACACAACCACCACCTAAACTGATTTCTTTTTTGCTTGAGGGAACACGGATACGCATTAAGAACTGGAGATATGAATAATGCTTTATTTGCGTATCATCAAATAAGGGTAAGCTGTCACTTCAAACAAAAAAAGGAAAATTGAAGGTACCCTCACTAGGGAAGCACCAAATTTACAACTTAAACGACAGAAACTACTACTAGTTTGACAGTTTATTATCCTATTTGTAATCCTAGCAGCCAGCCTTGAAAAAGACCGTCAGGTCGAGAGTGCATAGCATTGATGTGTTTTCAGATGGCCATTTGGGAATGGCCGGAGCTAATGATGATCTTTCTTCCATGCTTTAATCTAGTTTCCGTGTTTCTTCGCCATCATTTCGCAGTAAACAGAGCAAGGTATCTCAGATAAATAATACTCTCAGAGAGAGAGAGAGAGAGAGAGAGACTTCAATTGAAACTGAAGATGACCTCGCTATTTATAACTAGTTTCACATGACTACACACTCACTATAGGGAAAATAGAAGTTGATATATATATATATATATATATATATATATATATATATATATATATATATATATATATATATGTATAATATATATTAAATTATATTTTATATAGACATATATATAATTATATAATAGCCACAATGCCCTCTTATATACATACATACTTTATGACCGCCCCTTTACAGACGTATATTCTTTATATATCCACTCCAATATATTCCTCCAATATTCAATAAGGGATGTCCCCCCCCAAAAAAAAAAATAAAACTCCATTCATCCATGAAAACGAAAGGCAATAAGATGTCGAGGAAAAATAATCCATCAAGAGCAACCACTCTGTAACCCCAAGAGAACAATTGAACCATTCCTTCTCCCACTACATACCAAGATTGGCAACGTTAGAGTCAACTCGATTCTATTCAGCTTCCCTCTCAAAGACATTGTAAATATGGCTAGATGTACGTTTCGAGATAATTTCACCACAAAAGAAATCTCGAGGGAATTATCCTTAATGCTTTGTAAGCAAAGGAGAGGGGATAAATATAGCAAGTTTAGATTGTAAAGGCACGTACCACTACTTGGAAGGATCGTGGTATCAACACTCGACCTCGTAAGGGGATAGAAAGGTGTGTTTGCTTTGATTGTACATCATGATATGAAGGGAAGCACCCACATCCCCGCCTCTCTCTCTCTCTTTCTCTCTCTCTCTCCCCTCCCTCGTTTATCAATCTTTGCTTCTTTTCCCACTTTGAAATTCAGTCTTTCTAAACTCAAGTATCTCTCTCTCTTTTCTCAATCTTTGCTTCTTTATCTCACTTTGAAATTCAGTGATTTCTAAACACAAATCCTCTCTCTCTCTCTTGTAACAATCGTTGCCTTTTTTCACTGCTTTCTTAATCATTGTCTCTAAAAACAAACATTTTCAGGTTACAAGACAAATAACAGCGATATAAATGTATTTATAACACAGATATCTTTAAAAGAAATATTATCAGTCTTTCTTTGTTTTCCTACACATTGATATGGAAGAAATAATGGTCAGGTAAATGCATTTGTATGAGTCAGAAATATATTTTTTTAAGAAGAAAAAGTTCCATATATAAATTTATAAACTTGGATATCACATATATAAAACATATATATATATATATATATAATCCAGGTAACTGAAGACCTATATATATATAGTCATTTATTTCTGTTCCATATTGTGTTATTATATATATATTCTATATATATATATATATATATATACATATATATTATATATATAGATATAATGATGTAAGTCTGTGTGTGTGTGTGTGTGTGTGTGTGAGAGAGAGAGAGAGAGAGAGAGAGAGAGAGAGAGAGAGAGAGAGAGAGAGAGAGAGAGAGAGAGAGGAATAATTCCATTCCCGATTTACAAGACGTTAGTTGGTCCCAGAGACCATCCCCAGTCCGCCCACTTGTGTGGCTAATGATTATGAGGGGACGAAGTCTGACCAGAGGGGTCATCTTAGGCCACTGGTTCCCTTTCTCTAAGTGGACGTGGAAGAGGAAATTAATTAACTGGATGGTCGCTTCGCCCCCTTTGCTAGAACTGGCTAGCTTTCCTGCATGAGTGCTTGCTTTCTGTACCAGGGATTCCTATGGTGACCTTCCGATTTTCTTTGGATGTGAATTCCAAACAGCAGAATCTTAGAGGACAACTGATATTAGAATAGAATATGGAATTTAGGCCAAGAGCTGGGACCTATGAGGTCATTCAGCGGTGAAAAGGAAATTGAGAGTAGAAATGTCTGAAAGGTGTAACAGGAGGAAAACCTAGCAGTTGCTCTATGAAACAACTGTTAGAGAGGGTGGAAAGTAAGATGGAAGAAGGAGAACAAGAACGGAGATACAGTAAAAGGAATGAAAGAGGTTGCAGCTAGGGGCCGAAGACGCTGCAAAGAACCTTAATGAATGCCTACAGTTTACCGCGTGATGTTAGCTGACGGAATTACTCCCCTACGGAGGACAATTGATATTGATAACACTGAACAAAACACAAAAATAGAAGACGATGGAATCCAGGGTTAAACTGAAACTACTGGATAAATTTACATGTGAATCATTTGCTAACTGGGTATCGATGAGTATGCAATAATGTCCAGTAAGGTTTCGAGAATAAAGAAACATTTTCATTCATAACCAGCTCCATGAAATTCAAGAGATTCCCATTTTTTGTGCTTTACCATTTTTAGAATTCAATATCATTCAACTGCCCAACAGAAATCTAATTAAATGCTTAGAATGGATTAACCATGTTTATTTTATTACCGCGTATAAATTCTGCAATTCTTTAACGTATCTGCTCCTTCTAAATTTAAATTCTCACCTTCAGCTAAGTAACACCAAGTTTTTTTTTCTCCAAGTTTTACCTGGAACCTGCAGCTTTGGATTCTGGGATGCTTCTTGAACAACAACAGGTGGGATATGTTCATCTCACCCAGATGCTGACTCGCAACCATGAAGACTTTACTTGTCCTACAACAACGCCATGTTTGATCCGTTACTAAAAGCTCTTCATTTGGATGTAAGCAAGTTCTAAGGAACAGATATTTTTACTAAATAACTGTGGAGGCTAACAATGACCTTTCTCGTGTTCCATGAATTCTTTAGAAACTCAAGATCATGTCAAGATTAGCGAACCCACTCGCAACAGGGTTCGCTATTCTTCACAAGAAGATTATTGGGTTCATTATTCGTTACATGGGAATAATCGGGTTCGCTGTTCTAGACATGAACACTTCGGTACCAGACACCTGATCTCCCAGGGGCTAGCACTAAACAAGGCGAAATACATTCGACCCCCCAGGGGCTAGTACTAAACACGGCGAAACAGCGTGGATGAATCACTGTTTCGCCGTGTTTAGTACTAGCCCTCATGTGGAATTAGAGTTCGGCAAGGGTTGGCCATTCTTTAAATGGGGATCACTGGGTTCGCTGTTCTTGATATGGAGATGTTGGGTTCGCTAATCTTGTCATGAACCGAAACTCAGAACATACTAAACAATTGTGAAACCTAACAATAACCTTTCGTACGTTCCAAGAATACTTTAGAAACTCAAAACAAACTACCTTGTTGAAATCCAAGTGTTTAGAAGTTGTCCTTTTAATTTTTGTCCACATTTTCACTTTCTACGGTTCAAAATGACACAGGTGACTTCACGGTGCACTACTGTGGACGTTCAATTTGGAAACTTCCTCTGCACAAAGTAGGTCATTATAACCTATGTTCAAGTAGGTTTTCACCTGGTGTGCAAAGGTTTCCCTTTCAATCAAATTTTGATCATGATGGCACGAGGATGGCGGAGCTAAAATAGTTTCCGAAATTTCGAAATTTAGAAATATGAAAATCTATTTACCAAAAAGAATTACAAACCGAAATGCATGTTCTATTCCTAATGTACTACTTCATAAAATATGTATATATTAGGATATGTATATAAACATTAATGACAATAGCATTCAGTGAAGAATATGAAAAGAAAGATATAATCCTATGCAACAGAGTCGTACTTTGCTCACCAGCAACCAATCTAAATTTTTTTAAACATTTAAAAGAACCAAAATACATTTTCTTAACCTGCCTAACTCTCTCTCTCTCTCTCTCTCTCTCTCTCTCTCTCTCTCTCTCTCTCTCTCTCTCTCTCTCTCTCGTTTAAAAGTTATTGTTTGAGAATTTTTACCAAGACTTTAATTTTGAAAAAAAAAGTTACTTAAACGTTTTACTAAATAAAGGGCTCTTGTCATCAACGACGATAACTGTTTAAAGATAATTAACCAATTTTATGGCTCTGACGACATTTAAATATAATCACCTACCAAATAGATTACGTGTACAAACTCCAATAGATGGCCTCCACTTCGAAAGTAAATCATATAAAAAAAGTTTTTATAAAGAAGGGGGAAAAAAGAAAAACAAAAACGTACCACATATCACTTATGCTACACAAACTCCTATAGATGCCCTCCACTTCAAAAATAAAAGTTTTAATAAAAGAAAAAAAACATACCATGTATTACATGGGCTGCACAAACTCCAACAGTGCTTTCCATTTCAAAAATAAAAGTTTTAATAAAAAAAAAGCATACCATATATTACATGGTTACACAAACTCCAATACATGACCTCCACTTCAAAAATAAAAGTTTTAACAAAAGAAAAAAAAACATACCATATATTACATAGGCTACACAAACTCCAATAGATGCCCTCCACTTCAAAAACAAATCATATAAAAAAGTTTTAATAAAAAGAGGAAACAAGAAAACCCCAAAAATACCATATATTACTCAGGCTCACAAACTCCAATAGATGCCCTCCACTTCAAAAATAAATCATATAAAAACCGTTTTCATAAAAAAAAGAGGCAAAAAGAAAAAGAAAAAAAGCAAAACGTACCATAGTGGACTCGCGCAAGCGTTTCCATCTAATCCTTGACGGATTGACTTTATGGTGTTTCCCATTCTCACAAATCGGATTTACTTAAGAGAAAGAATGGGTTACATCGCCGTAAATCCTGCGGAATGCCTGTGATACTGGAAGCGTTACGTCCCTTGAAAAATACACTACAAAGTAGAATAAAAAAAGCAAAAAAAAAAAAAAAGCATGTATTCTTGGTGATCCAAGAGTATGTGATCTTAGGCCCCTAAAGTTTTTTTTTTATTTTTTTATTTTGCGTTGTGTGTCATTCAATGACTTGCTTTGAGCAAACTCTATTTTTTATATTACTGGAATGTATATACATACATACATACATACATACATACATACATACATACATACACACATACACACGCACACACACAATATATATATACTGTATATATGCGTATGTGTGTGTATGTATATATATATATATATATATATATATATATATATATATATATATATATATATATATATATATATATAATTTTTTTAAGTGAAAGGTGCACATATGTAAAATAGCACTGAATACTACAAAAGAAAGATTTCACGGCTAAAATTTCGATGTTTTCAAAACAACTAACTCGCCTATCTTCAAGTATGAAGCAGTGCAAGTGAAAAATACAAAGCCTAACTAATAAACCGAGTTAATCAACAGAACTACTGTACAGTTCTATATGGAGAAGTCTGACCATACAAGACCAATAATGGAATATCCACAAATATAAGGGCATTATAAAATTCCAAAATAAGATACTAAGGTCCACAGTGAGAAACAATCAAGATGATGATCCGAATATAAAACAAACACACAAAAAATATAAAGTAGAACCAATTAATCAGCGAATATACAGACTGGCAACCAAAATACGGAGTAAAATAGTTCAATACAATGGAGAAGTAACGGAGGAATCGGAAGCAGAATACCACAGACTAAGGACATATTTCAACAAATAACTCGGTTCCTCTGAATACTAGGCGCGTTTCAGTACTCTTAACCCTCACGAGAGCGGGAACTAATCCCCCTTGAATAAAAAAAAAAAATACTCTTCCCCATTCTTCGTTCGAAAAGAAAAAGAGAAAAATGGCTGACCTAATCTTTCTGAGTAAAAGAACCAGGTTCGAATCTCGAGCGATAAAGAAGTTCCAACCTATTTTCCGCAGGTGTGAATCTGTCAGGAGCGATCTCCTCCTGGGGGATATGCCGCTACTGTTCAGATCGGTGAGACTTTGTGTATTTAACGAATGTACCCCGTGGGGGAGTGGGGGATTGTGGCGCGGGGAGTGATGTCAGTGCCCCTGCACTACGGGCATTACTTTCAAGGTTTTTTGCAGCGTCCCTTCGGCCCCTAGCTGAAAACCCTTTCCATTCCTTTTTACTGTACCTCCTTTCACATTCTTTCTTTCCTCTTACTTTCCACCCTCTCCTAACAATTGTTTTATGGTGTAACTGCAAGGTTTCCTCCTGGTACACCTTTCAAACCTTTTTGTCAATTTCCCTTTCAGCGCTGAATGACCTCATAGGTCCCAGCGCTTGGCCTCTGGCCTAAATTTTATATTCCCTTCCCTTTGCTATACCTCCGTTCATATTCTCTTTCTTCCATCTTACTTTCCACCCTCTCCTAACAATTGTTTCAACATTATTTTCAGCGCTGAATGACCTAATAGGTCCCAGCGCTTGGCCTTTGGTCTAAATTTTATATTCCAGGTACACGAATGAAAATAAACAACTTTCACACAATAATTGCTGTGTTGAGTGCTGTCGTGAAATTGTCACTGACACGGGGAAGGGAATTTGTTGTTGCAGAAGTGACACAAACCGACTTCTTTATCATTTTTAATTGGGATGAAAATTAAATTCTAATCTAAATAAGATGCACTTTCATATCATCACTTTTCTTCCCAAAAGTTGTACGTGTTCATATGAAAAAATAAATTTTATCATTAACTTACGTGAGATTCCACCGAGCAAAAATAGCATTAACTTACGATATTAAAATCTGGATAAAAAAATCCACCGAGCAAAAAACACATTTATCATTAACTAAATTAAACAAATAAGCATTGAAAATAGAAAAGAATAGAATATGGAATTTAAATTAAACAAATAAGGATAAAGTTCAATAGAATACCTGGAATTTAGGTCAAAAGCCCAATCTGGACCTATAACGGAAATTGACAGTAAAAGGTTTGACAGGTGTAACAGGAGAAAAACCTCGCAGTTGCACTATGAATCAACTGTTAGAAGAGGGTGGAAAGTAGGATGGAAAAAAGACAGAATATGAACGGAGGTACAATAAAAGGAATGAAAGGGGTTACAGCTAGGGATCTTAGAGACGCTGCGAAGAATCTTAAGTAATGCCGACAGTGCTTATCATTGTTTGTGCAATTCTGTAAATTATATATTGAAATAAAAGTGTCATTTCAATCTATTCAGGGGAAATTTACACCTCACTTCATAGGACACCAGTACACGTTAAGTTCTTCAAGCCACTTAAAAATCTTTGAAACAAAGACATCTTTGAAACAAAGACACAAAATAAATTCCGATTATTCTTGCCCTTGTTTTACTCTATCATGACTGCTTTAAATTCTGTACTGAATAAGAGAGGGCTGGATTTCCACAGCAATTATCGAGTGAATTCTTGGAGTGTCTCATTAATATCTGTTACTTCTTTATAATGAACACTACATCCTTTGGAAGCTTGAATTTCAAGTCAATGGCCCCTGTGGGCTTGTTCCAGATGAATAGGGTTCATCTTCTAGATAATAATAATAATAATAATAATAATAATAATAATAATAATATAATAATAATAATGCTAAGAGATTCATAATTTCGTGAAAAACAATGTGTAATAAAAATCGACAATTATGTAGTAAATATATTACTATGTAAAATATATAGTAATATATTTATTTACTATATATAATTGTGGATTTTTATTACACAGAATAATAATAATAATAATAATAATAATAATAATAATAATAATAATAATAATAATAATAACATTCTTTGGAAGCTTGAATTTCAAGTCAATGGTCCCCGTGGCTTGTTCCAGATGAACAGGGCTCATCTCCTGAATAATAATAATAATAATAATAATAATAATAATAATAATAATAATAATAATAATAATAATTTGCAATAAAATCAATAATAATAATAATAATAATAATAAAACACTGAAAAACTCAGCACTGAAAACTAGCTGCTAGAGGCAGCTCCAAGCATAAAAACACACAGAAATCAACTGATCTTTTTCTCGGCGATTGTAAATTCAATCATTTTTCACTGTCAGTCAATTTTATTCAGCTCCTTTCCGAGTAACGGATGTTTTTCTCGCTCAGAAAAAAAACCCTAAAAAAAAAAAAATAATTTCTTTTACTATTTTTCACAGGAAAATCTGACAAGTTTTAAAAATTCTGACATATGCTAATCGCCCATCTGTTTATATGACAGGCTATCGAATTCAGTGTTGCTGCCTCGCTTGGGTTTGTCAAATTTCTTATTCAGCTTTCATATTAAATAACAGATGGAATTAATATAAATTAGCACTGATATACAAAACTGAAACCCAAAATATAAATATTATATATAAAAAGAAATGTGTATAAATACATGTGTATATATATAATCTTAAATTACATATATATGTAAATATATATATAAATATATATATGTATATATATATGTATATATATATATATGAGAGAGAGAGAGAGAGAGAGAGAGAGAGAGAGAGAGAGAGAGAGAGAGAGAGAGAGAGAGAGAGAGAGAGAGCCCGTTTTAATCATTTCCTTCATTAATGAACCAATTTATGACACAATTTCCAGATTCACAGAATGAATTCAACTTAACATTACTGCAAATGACAAGTCTGCACAATTACGCGAATGGCTGAATTCATCCGCAATTCAACAGTAATTTGAATATAATGGGCAACTGTTTCGTGTAATTAAAAAAAAAAAAGATATTTTAGTTAATTGGCTCATGTGATGATTACGCCATTGCCGAGCGACCAATAAAAAGAAAAAAAAATCCTTATAAAACAGCTAATGACAAATTTGGAGAAAATAACTGAATAATTACATTTCCTTTGCATAAAAGACAGGTTGTTTTTGGAAATGGAAAAAAAAAAAAGGTATTTTGAGTAATTACCTTCGCAAATTCCTCTTGAAACAGAGGAAAATGAATTTTCCCCCGTGAGTCTGTCTGGCAAACCAGAATTGATTAGCGTGGCCACCACAATATGCCCCGTCGACATGTTGGCAACTTATCGCATACATACTATAAACATGTTGGCAACTTATCGCATACATATCATAAACATGTTGGAAACAATTCAACGACAGTAAACTGCACTGAACCTTTGGCAAATGCTGGATAATCGTGTGAAGCACTGGTTAGAACTACCAGTAAGTCGCTGACTTGTATTCAACATGTTTGTTTTGTGTTTGCGATAAGTTGCCAAAATTTCAAAGTTATGCTGTACCGCCTGATATAGATATAAATAAAGTCTCCTAAAGTTATGATTTGTAAAGGGGTTGTAAAGCCCAAATGATCGAATTAATATACAAATTAAAATATCTTTGGGGCGACCTTAGGTTGCAGAGGTGGAAAACAGAAATAAGAAAGAAGTAAGAATGCGCCGAAGTTTCTTCAGCGCAATAGAGTTTTCTGTACAGCATATAATGCTGAATGAAACTCTCAGCCACGGTCCATGTAACTCTCAGCCGGCGGTGGTGGCCTGCATTGTTATATTGCCAGACCTTTAATAAAATAAAAATTACTGAGGCTAGAGGGCTGCAATTTGGTATGTTTGATGATTGGAGAGTGGATGATCAACATACCAACTTGCAGCCCTCTAGCCTCATTAGGTTTTAAGATCTGAGGGCGGACAGAAAAAGTGCGGATGGATAGACAAATAGCCAACTCAACAGTTTTCTTTTACAGAAAACTAAAAAAACTGTACATTCCTGTCTATTAAAGGAACTGAACAATACAAGTATGGAATTAAATTTGTCTAATTTTCACACGGGTTCTCTAAAATGGACGGGGGTGAATGCTTTCATGAAGAAATTTTACTCAGGTTAAAGTTATATTTTCCCACCAACCAAACTCTTAGACTTTCACAGATTACTATAATCTTTTTTGGAGATGTCCTTATCATTATGAAATCTCACAAATATGTTTTTAGTATGAAATCCTATAACTAACCTTTAATTTTTTTTTATTATCAATGTACTTCTAATGCACATTTAATATACTTTTATACCTCTGAGAAAAAAAAGCTCAACTTATTGAATTGAATTGAGTACAGAATTTATACCAAAGGCCAAGCACTGGGACCTATGAGGTCATTCAGCGCTGAAACGGAAACTGACAGTAAAAGGAGGTACAGTAAAAAGGAACGAAAGGGGTTGCAGGTAGGGGCCGAAGGCACGCTGCAAAGAACCTTTAGTAATGTCTACAGTGCACCGCATGAGGTGCACTGAAGGTTCTATCCCCCTACGGGGTTAACGTATTCACAACTGGGCCTACGATTCTACTGGGGAAGGAAGGGGGGGCCGGCGGGACTCTGAAGTAACGCACTGTAATGCAACCATATCCGCCAATTCGGCGAATTCTTCAAATTCATTAACACCCGAGCAAGGAAAAAATGAGTAATTATCTCTCTCTTATTCATTCAAAGTTACACCTCATCCAATTCCCTAATGAAATGGAAACAACAGACGGGGATAATAATGCCTGGAGGAGGAGGAGGAGGAGGAGGAGGAGGAGGAGGAGGAGGAGGAGGAGGAGGAGGAGGAGGAGGAGGAGGAGGAGGAGGAGGAGGAGGAGGAGGAAGGGTAGTGACGTAGCTTTCCCAGGTTGTTTGTGTCTCCAGATGAAGCCGCCACTATAACAATCGTCCTCATTATCCTCCCGAAATGAGGACAGGTGCAATTCCAGTTCAATTTCGCCCTCAATTCCCAGCCAATTGAGGACAATGCCGCCACCAAGCCAATAGCTATGTTTAGCTGTGTCTTCTTCCGTTTTCCTTTCTAATTTCTTTTTTCCCTCCTCTTCGTGGCTTCGATTTCCAAGCAGTTCGAGGAATGGAACGATGAGCGGAGGAATGGGAGAGTGTTAAGGATGCAAAGCTGTATTCCTTTCATTGAAACCTATTTTCTCTCTGGAAGGAAGGAAGGAATATAAAATTTTCCTTTCAAACTGAAAAGGAAGGAATATAAAATTTTCCTACTTTTTTCTCTGGAAGGAAGGAAGGAATATAAAATTTTCCTTTCACTGAAACCTATTTTCTCTCTGGAAGGAAGGAAGGAATATAAAATTTTCCTTTCACTGAAACCTATTTTCTCTCTGGAAGGAAGGAAGGAATATAAAATTTTCAATGAAACCTATTTTCTCTGGAAGGAAGGAAGGAATATAAAATTTTCTCTGAAACCTGGAAGGAAGGAAGGAATATAAAATTTTTGGCAAAACCTATTTTCTCTCAAGGAAGGAATATAACCTTTCACTGAAACCTATTTTCTCTCTGGAAGGAAGGAAGGAATATAAAATTTTCATTCAGAAACCTATTTTCTCTGAAACGGAAAATATAAAATTTTCCTCACTGAAACCCATTTTTCTCTCTAGAAGGAAGGAAGCAGGTTTGAAACCTATTTAACTGGAAGGAAACCTCGTAGCTGGAAGGAAGAAACAATTGCTTTTGGCCAGGGAGCTGGGAATGTCGGATGGAAGAAAACGGGAGAGAATACTATGAATGTCGGATGGAAGAAAGAGAATATGAACAAAGGTACAGTAAAAGGAATGAAAGGGGTTGCAGCTACGGAATAGATCCAATGAAGGATAAAATTCCAAAAAAAAAAAAAATAATTTTCCCATCAGGAGAAAACAAATGGAAAAATGTCATCGTTTCCTGTTTTACGAAGAAAACCATCTTTTCACATCCGAAGCTCCTTTGCCTTCAAAACGAGAGAAGATAAAAAAACAGCATAAAAGGAGAGAAGCAGACGCAAAGAAACGTTTACATTAAAAAAAAAACAACTACAAATGGAATATGTTTCTCAACTGAAAGAAATATAATGGAAGCGTTCATTTGCATTAGAGGAATGACTGACAGAGCGACCACACTTCACAGAAAGTTGAGAGACTTCTTTCAGAAATGCAAAAGGATAAATTAAGATTTTCCTTAGGTAAAAAAAAAAATTATTCTTTTCTTCCATCACTACTCACGAATATCTGGTTTTTGTCTTTATTCGAGATAGAAATTAAATAAATTTTCGTTCAGTTAAATGGAATTATCTTAAAGGCTTCGAGTATGTATGTATGTATGTGTGTGTGTGTGTATATATGTATATATGTATATATATATATATATATATATATATATATATATATATATATATATATATATATATATATATATATATATATATATATATATATATATAGAGAGAGAGAGAGAGAGAGAGAGAGAGAGAGAGAGAGAGAGAGAGAGAGAGAGAGAGAGAGAGAATTACGTGAAAATTCGCAAAAAACGAAGATTATGAGAGATAAGGGACAGGTGCGCGCTTATAAACTAATATATATAAAAGAGAAATTACGAAAAATAAAAAAGGTATATAACTTGACTTTCGACTGTTGAGAAAATATTCAGAACAATGCCACTTGAATAAACATACAATCAAGATCTGAATCTTAACTGCACACATACACACAAACAAAAAAACGACAAAATTTGAACCTAACCGAACACCTTTAATGGTCAAGTTATCGTTAAACTTTACGAGCGTAAATGTCTTCTGAAATGGAGTTTGTACATAGTGAAATATCTTGATAGAGCAATAAATTTTTTTCGTATCGAAACCCAGGCGAGGAACAGTTTAAAAATTCTTCCACTTTCTGAACGAAAAGACTAATATATATATATATATATATATATATATATATATATATATATATATATATATATATATATATATATATATATATATATATATATATATATATATATATATATATATATATATATATATATATATATATATATATATATATATATATATATATATATATATATATATATATATATATATATATATATATATATATATATATATATATATATATATATATATATATATAAGATAAAATATATATATATATATATATATATCGACATTAGTCCTTTACTTAGCAGACTAGTGTCGAAAGGCCTCGCAGCACTTGTATGTTTTATCATTTATATATTCATCATTCCATATTTTCGTGATTCATACATATATATATATAATGTATATATTTGTATGTATATATACATATACATTATATATTGTATATACAGACATTTAAAGTATGAATTTCATACATTCCCAGTGGTTTATCAAACCTCATCAAAATCACAGCATTATATTTCCATTCATATTTGTTTCCCAAAATGTTCATACCATTCTTAATCAAAACTATAACGGCAATATTCAGCCCAGCAATTACTATGTTGATGAATCTATCAGCTGACATAAATGACTACGTATATGACTCAGTAGCAAGCTATTACAGCTGCTCCATCAACAAGCGTAACATTTAAGCACTCTTTGTCTTTTAACTTAATATCATTAATTTTTACTAAATTATCGGCTTTTCATTTATCGATTTGAAGATTTACGCTTCATGAGGACCGCAATGAATAATGAATGTGTCACCTAAAACAATGTTATACTTTTATAAACCATTTTTTTTGAATTATCTTTCAGTTGGCGTTTGGAAATTCAAACTTGAAAGATAAAATTAACCAATAACGTCACCTCTTTCGTGAGCTCTAGATTCTGAAAATAAAAAAATAAAAATTACAAAATGTTATTTGGAAAATTTCACAATTGTCAATGGCGAAAACGACCAGAGGAAGAAGAGGAAGAAAAAAAGAAGAAGAAAAGAAGAAGCAGAAGAAGAAGACGAAGGAGAAAACGAAGAAGAAGAAGAAGAAGAAGAAGAAGAAGAAGAAGAAGAAGAAGAAGAAGAAGAAGAAGAAGAAGAAGAAGAAGAAGAAGAGGAGGAGGAGGAGGAGGAGGAGGAGGAGGAGGAGGAGGAGGAGGAGGAGGAGACTAAAAAAAAAAAAAAACTCACCGAGGGTTATGATGCTGATGTGCCTCCACCCGAAATGACCGAGGGCGGTAAAAACGCCTCGGGCCATCTGCCGCGCCGTAGGCGTTACCATGGCAACGTGACTCCCCGTCGCCGCTGACGGCGACAACTCCTTGGCCTTCGCTCTATTGTTGTCCTTGGCGTCCAAATCCGTGACCTGGTCGGTTTTGGTGGAGGAAGTGGTGGTGGTGGGGGAGTTGGCGCCCTCTGGTTTCACCAACACGGCCTCGTCGGATCTGTCGCTCTTTTCGTCGTTTTCTGCGCTGCTCGATATTCTTGGAATCTGGGGACGACAAATAGAATAGAATATTGAGAATTTTGACCAAAGGCTGAGTGCTGGGACCTATGAGGTCATTCAGGACTGAAACGGAAATTGACAGTAAAAGGTTTGAAAGGTGTAACAGGAGGAAAACCTCGCAGATGCACTGTGAATCAATTGTTAGGAGAGGGTGGATAGCAAGATGGAAGAAAGAGAATGTGAATGGAGGTACAGTAAAAGGAATGAAAGGGGTTGCAGCTAGAGTCCGAAGGAACGCTGCAAAGAACCTTAAATAATACCTACAATTGGGGGGCGACAAATGAACATATTACGTAAGCTAGGCTAACAATGCACTCCAGAGAGAGAGAGAGAGAGAGAGAGAGAGAGAGAGAGAGAGAGAGAGAGAGAGAGAGAGTACCAATGAATGCACATAAAATGAAATGTATCTTCAAAGGATATTCATTCACTCTAAAAATGTCCTACTTGTTAATTCAGTATTTGTACCTCTTTCTAGTATGTGTACACTTTTCCAGTAAGTATACCCTTTTCTAGTATGTTTACCCTTTTCCAGTATGTGTACCTTTTACTAGTATGTGTACCTTTTTCTAGTAAGTGAACCTTTTTCCAATATGTGTATCTTTTATAGTATGTGAACCCTCCAGTAAAGTACGTTTTATAGTACGCGAACCCTTTTCTAGTATGCGTACCCTATTTCTATGTGAAAGTTAACCAATCTGCCAGTCTCTTTCACTCTTCCTATTTAAATCCTTTCAAATCCCAACCTTCTCTTGGTTTTTATGGTCCTGGAAGGATTAGGAAAGCTTGTTCAGCCATTTCGTATTTACATATTTAACATACAAATATGTTCAGAATCCGTCTGCTATACAAAGTAGACCAATGTCTTTATTGTATATGCATTATAATGAATAAATAATAATGATATACATTTGGGCAAAATCAAGCTATGCTGAAATGTTTTAATATTATGCATTGGACAATTATGGTAGCAAATATTCACTCCGAATGCATTACAGATTGACGTTTTGTACAATTATCCCAGATACCTATCTCTTCCCAGAGTACTCTGACATTCAGAAATCTTTATTTATCTCTTCCGAAATAGAAATCTTTAACTATCTCTTCCCAGACTTTTCTGACAATGAACAATCTCTAACTCACTCTTCCCAGAGTACTCTGACATTCAGAAATCTTTAACTATCTCTTCCTAAAGTTTTTTGACACTGAGTAATCTTTAGCTATCTCTTCCCAGAGTTTTCTGACAATGAAGAATCTTTAACTATCTCTTCCCAGAGTGCTCTGATCTTTAACTGTATCTTCCCAGAGTACTCTGATCTTTAATTGTCTCTTCCCAGAGTTTTCTGCCAATGAGCGATCTTTAACTATCTCTTCCCCAGAGTACTCTGTTATTTAGAAATCTTTAACTATCTCTTCCCAGTTTTCTGAAATTATGCAATCTTTAATTCTCTCTTCCCAAAGGACTCTGATCTTTAATTGTCTCTTCCCAGAGTTTTCTGACAATGAGCAATCTTAAACTATCTCTTCCCAGAGTTTTCTGACATTGGGCAATCTTTAACTATCTCTTCCCAGACTACTCTGATCTTTAACTATCTCTTCCCAGAGTAACTATCTCTTCCGACATTCAAAAATCCTTAACCATCTCTTCCCAGCGTACTCTGGCATTCAGCAAAATTAAAAAAAAAATTTTCAACACAAAAATCCAGTCACTGGAAAAAAACAGAGCTTATTGTGGCGACAAAAATCCCCCAAAAGTATTTTATTTAGATTAGCGAAATGTCAATTTCATTGCTGTAACCAGACGTCCAATTGAATTAAGCATACTGTGCGCCAATTTCAAATCTAACTAGCGAACAGGTACCAATGAAATTTCGATAAATTAAACACTGCTTTGGCCTCGCTCGCGTGATCAATTAAAATCGTCTGTTTCTTTTTTCTTTAATATTTTTATTCCGATAATTTTATCGGGGTCTCGACAATATTTTTCTTTATAAGTTAATATATATGCATATATATATATATATATATATATATATATATATATATATATATATATTTATATACACATATATTATAATTTTATATATATATATATATATATATATATATATATATATATATATAAAAAT
>NC_089776.1:11290417-11295417 GCF_040412425.1 Macrobrachium rosenbergii
AGGCATCCACTTGAAACTGCATCTCACAGCTACAGGCATCCACTTGACATTGCATCTCACAGCTACAGGAATCCACTTGTCACTGGGTCTCACTGCTACAGGCACCCACTGGACACTGCATCTCACAGCTACAGGAACTCAATTGACACTGCATCTCACAGCTACAGGAATCCACTTGACACTGTATCTCACAGCTACAGGTATCCACTTGTCGCTGCATCTCACAGCTACAGGCATAAACTTGACACTGCATCTCACAGATACAGGAATCCACTTGACACAGCATCTCACAGCTACAGGCATCCACTTGAAACTGCATCTCACAGCTACAGGCATCCACTTGACACTGGACCTCACAGATAGAGGCATACACTTGAAACAGTAACCTCTTTACACTGTGTGTAGTTTCACAGTTTTCGTGTTTAGGTATTTAACACCAGTTCGACGCATTAAATCTTTCCTATACTGTTATCCAAGAATTTTTAATCAAATAAACATTTTCAGTTAAATGTTCCTACCAAATGATATGCTAAATAATTAAGTTTGTTATGTATCCATTCTGCTTTTTTTTTGTTATGAAGAGAGAGAGAGAGAGAGAGAGACAGAGAGAGAGAGTATAATTACATATGCTTCCCGATCTTCCACTAGGCCCTTAAGGCGACGAACTACGGAAAAAAACCTTAGCTAAACAAGGAAAAAGGTTAAGTTTGTAATTACATAACTACTGCATGCTCACTACTTATAATTTTTCGTAGAATTAATTCCGACAATTCTTCAACAGCCACACAAGGGATTATGAAGACACTGTTTGAAGATATAAGCGAGAGGCATTTCAGATCCACGTATTCTCAACTCGATCACGTCCTCTGACACCAAATTTCGTAACTCGGAGCGTATGACGTTGCCGACAAGAAAAAATATAGGAGGAGGGGTTGTGGTGGGAGTGGGGGGAAGGGGGGTGGGGGAGGGGGGGTTGTCACACACCAGAATTATGGCCTATTCAACCTTGCCAAAAATGACAGGCGATTTTTGCCACAATAAATAATAACTGAATATTACTCCACTCTTCTCTGGGAGAACGTGACGGCCCCGTTCAGCCATGGAAATTCAGGAGCGTCCTTTTTCAGCGAGGTTACAATACGGAAAACTGTGATTACGGTCGACTGAACGCGCTTTTCACGTCGAATGAGAGACTTGGTCGAATGATTTAAAAAGGCCTTGACAGGATTTAATGTAGGGGAAGTGAAAGTCTCCCTTGTAACGGAGAGGATATGATAACATACAACTAAGGGATCAGTTTCTCTGTTCTGCTCTTGAGACCATAAATTCTGAAGTTTACTTTTATCAGAAATGGCATGTGTGAGAGAGAGAGAGAGAGAGAGAGAGAGAGAGAGAGAGAGAGAGAGAGAGAGAGAGAGAAGGCAGTTTATTGATTAACAATGATTTAATGATGCACGTACAGAAGAAGTCCAGTGCAAAAATGGAGAGAGAGAGAGAGAGAGAGAGAGAGAGAGAGAGAGAGAGAGAGAGAGAGAGAGAGAGAGAGATCCGGGTGGCAACATCTAGAGGTCGGAAATAGCATTGGCCTCAATTGAATTAGGACCATCAAAGGCCGCATAATTAGAGCGAACGGAGGATCATATGGTTAATCTAATTCTGAGGGCAAATTGTTACCGTAATAAACTGCTTATCTACAAATACCATACGTGGGTTGTTGTAGTATTGCTCTGCATTAGAAATGTTGAGGGGTATATTTCTGTTAATGTGTTTCAAAGGCATTTAATGGGGCCCCTAATTATTTGATTATGGACGACATGCTAAATCTTAGGGGATATATTGGTATTAATGTATTTTACAGGCACTAAAATAAGCTCCCTTGTTGTTTCATAAAGGTGTTCATATTTTCAAATGTATTCTAACAATAAACTAAACGGTCATATTTAATTACTTGACATATTGTCTGAATTCTGGCCGAGATAAGAGCCTCGAAGGAAACTGTTTTTTCCTTTTAATAAAAAAAGAAAGACATTCTTTTACAGCCTCTGAAACTTTACTATATATCCAAATGGTAATTTTCATAATATTATTCAGAAGATGAAGCCTATTCAGAACCACAAAGAAAACTAGATTTTCCCTCTTAATAAAATGAAGAAATTCTTTTACAGCCTCTTAAATTTCTTTATATGTCAAAATGGTCATTTTCATATTATTATTATTCAGAAAATGAAGCTTATTCAGAGCCACAAAGAAAACTGTATTTTCCCTCTTAACAAAATAAATTCTTTTACTGCCTCTTAACTTTCATAATATGTCAAAAGGGTCATTTTCATATCACTATTCAGATGAACCAAATTAAGAACCACGAGGAAAACTGCTTTTTCCTCTTAATAAGAAAAAAAAAAAACGAATCCTTTTACAGCCTGTTAAATACCATTAATGTATAAAGGGTCATTGTCGTACTATTATTCAGAGGATGAATCCTATTCATATGGAACAAGCCCACCAAAGGGGCCATTGTAACTGCCTAATATATTCATAGCCAAAATCTCCATTCATAACCTACAGGAGCCAAGGGTCTCCACCAATCTGTGAACATCTCGGTTTATAATAAGCTGCTGATTCAGTAAATTTGTGGAGCAATGCGGTTTGCTCGTCTTTCAACAGCTAGGAGGAGGAGTTTCGCAAATAGCCGTTTTTTTTTTCTGTGATCTTAGAAGTTACATTCCTAGGAGAAAAAAAGTGCACAGGTCTCTTTCGTTCAATGCGCATATACTTACACACGCTCAAGCATATGTAAAACACATAATACACATACATATATATACATATGCACATATATGTGTGTTTTTACATATGCCTGAGCACATGTATGTATATGTACATTTAAAGAAAGAGATCTGTGTACTTATTTTCTATACGTGTATTGTATTGTTAAAATATACATGCATATATATGATATATATATATATATATATATATATATATATATATATATATATATATATATATAAACATATATATATATATATATATATATATATATATATATATATATATATATATATATATATATATATATATGAGTGTTTGTCTGCATTCATGAGAGGACTGAAGATTAGCAAATATATGCTATGTACCAATAATTCGTATACCAAGAGAAAAAAAAAAACGTTCTATATCGCATGTAATTAATATGTTCAATATACGAGTATCTTCTTGTTTGGTGAAAATGATGATGACCTTTATTTTCATACGTTAAATATACGACAGATTAACTAAAACTCAATCCAATTATTATTTTTATTTCTATAAAAAACAGTTTCGTTTCTTCGTGATGTCCGGAATCGCCTGGTCCGCTTGAATCCGTTCAAAAATAGCACACCTGTATTTCAGGTAAAACAAATCTCCAATCAGTCCCATTTATCGGCTTTTCCAGTTATAACCTCCCCCCCCCGCCCACAGACTGAGTCAGATCTGCTAACTATAACCCACATTCATCTATCTAACTATACTCACGCCTGCGCGTGCGCGCACACACACACAAATATATACACGAGCACACACACATATAATATATATAAAATATATTATGTATACTATGTGTATACATGCATATATATATACTGTGTAATACACATATATAATGTATGTATCATGTATATTATATATACTATGTATATATATGCATTACAGTATATATATACATACATATATGTATATATATATATATATAAATATTTATATATATATACATTATACATATATACATAAATGTATATGTGTATATACATATATGTGTGAGTGTATAGATATATTCATATAAATATGTAATAGACGCAAACTAGGCGGAGCTCCATACGTGAAAAATGATAACAATTATACCCAGGTTCAATCTTAACCTGTTAAATCAATGCCCAACCTTACATGCAAATACAAATACAAACAGATAAAAAGATACACAGCTCAAACAATTATGCTTGCAATACAAAACCAACACTCACAAGCATAGGCTAAACCTCAAACCTACACATAATAATTATACATAACGTAAGCTCGTGTCCCAAGCTGACGAAAGCAGCACAGGAATGAGTCATTAGTAAAATTGTATTCGCCTCCAGCCCTGCCTTTGCTTCGTTGGTCACTTGGCTGAGCAATTAGCTCGGCATTTCAGGCTGAATGAACTGCCCCAAGTCCTTGACATAGATTTGAAACAAGAGCTACCAGAGATCACATGAATTGATTGCTCTTCAATTGCGTCAAAGGTATTTGCGCGTGCGCGGTATTCGACGGATATGCAATGAGGGTGAATATGTGTATATATAAATATATATGAAAGTGTTCGCTTGTGTTTTGTTTGTATGTATGTATGGACACACACGCACACACACATAGACAAATGCAGGGTATCCAAAGATATAAAGCCACAAATGTTTTATATTTATTCACTATATACTGAAATAACTTACACCTAGGGAATATATATATATATATATATATATATATATATATATATATATATATATATATATATATATATATGATTATTATCACTTTTGTACGTGATTCATTTATCACACATTATTACAGGTGAAAAATAAGAAAGGAATGGGAATAGGTTGAGCCGGATTTCGACTTTATTTCCAAGCCATTGACGAATGGCTTGAAATAAAGTCGAAACCGGTCAGACCTACACCCTCGTTTCTTTATTTTTCACCTGTGGTAATGTGTGATATATATATATTTACTAAGAGGACCTCATTCAAACTGGATGGTATTTAATGGAGTTTTTATTCAAAAGTTACAAGCTTTCTGGACAAACAGTCCACATTATCAAGTATCCGTACAATGAGCAAACGCATAGTCCGGCTGTATTTATATCTGTGTGCTGGGTACTTTTAATCCTATAATCGCCTAGCTCTTCCTGTGTGACCTCCACCCTCTCTTGACCTTGGTCTTTCTCTGATCCCTGGTTCCAGATGTCCGTTTTCCGTGCGTTCTCT
>NC_089776.1:11300417-11322917 GCF_040412425.1 Macrobrachium rosenbergii
ATATCAGTGATAATTAACAGAAGGGGTGTAAATGCTCTATTTAAGGCCTAAATAAAGAGAAGTATCCGAAATCGCCTGTTGTTAGAGAGAGAGAGAGAGAGGAAATGTCATAATAATCCTGAAAATTTCTGCATCTGTCTAATCATTTCCGTGACAGGTTGAATAATGATTTGAGTTCCTCAGCCTGCAACTAAAATAGATGTTAATTCTTTTAGATTTGAGTTCCTCAGTCTGCAACTAAAATAAATAGTTTGTTTATTCTTTTATAAGTCTACTAATGTTCTTGTTTTCAAGGATGAATTAATAAAGGTTGCTTTGTTTTTCAAAATTAACACTCACTTGATAACCTTCAGTGTTTAATCATGATTCATAAAATCGTCTTCTCGCTACAGGTGATTTCTATAGAAAACGGGAAGACGGAATGGGGTTATTTAAGGGGAAACCTATCCCTTGTAAACTCAGCTGGTATGATGACACCTATACCTACCTGGATTGAATTTCACTCAAATCTTTACCATCGACACTTCGGCGTCAACTTGTATTTAATGGAACAGAAATAGAATTTAGGCCAAAGGCCAAGCCCAGGGACCTATGAAATCATTCAGCGCTGAAACGGAAACTGCCAGTAAAAGGCTTGAAAGGTGTAACAGGAGGAAAATCTCGCGGTTGCACTATGAATCAATTGTTCGGAGAGGGTGGAAGGTAAGATGGAAGAAAGAGAATATGAACGGAGGTACAGTAAAAGGAATGAAAGGAATTGCAGCTATGTGCCGAAGGGACGCTGCAAAGAACCTCCAGTAATGCCTAAAGTGCACCTCGTGAAGTGCACTAACGTTACTTTTCCCCCTCGCCCCCCTTCAGAGAGCTTATACTCAATAAACGTACACAAAAGCGCGCGCGCGCGCACACACACACACACATAAAAGTAAAGAGTAAGGGTGCGGGAGAGTATGTAAAAAAAAAAAAAAAAAAAACTACCGACTGTCCATAGTTGCCTTCGTAAAAATGTGAAAAGTTAAAATGTGTAACCTTCAGTATAAGTACTCTGAGTACATCATTGTGCAAATATTTTCGGTCAAATTCAACATAAACTTTTGATCTCAAAAGAGATTACACGTGTCAGTGAATGGTTCTTACCTTCTCATTTCAAGCTCTGGAATTTTCTACCGGATCCCGGTCTCCCTGACCCTCATACCCATTCTTTCAAGGAGCAAGTCTATCGATTATTTTGGTTAAGCCTCAAACTTCAACTTTCTCGCTTCCTTTCCGTTCGGACCTGGGCAAGTTAAGAGCATTAGGTTCCCCGTTCAATTAACGAAAATTCTAATATCCCCAGCCAACACTGTTGAAGCTAATAGTGATTAACCTCCCTCCTATTAATGAGATTCCACGCAGCTCAAAACAAGACTATAAAACTCCACTTAATTAAAACGAAAAAAGTCACAAAGGCCATTACAGTGATTGACAACAGAGCTATCAAAGCGCACTGTTGTCTGTAATCGCTTTGTAATATGTCAACAAACAATTATTATACTAATATTTCTGAATGTCCTCAACAGCTTCAGCGGACTTTGAACTGAGTTACAGAAAATATACTTCGTGACACCTTTCCGTCTATTTAAGAGAGATAGAACAGAATATAGAATTTAGGCCAATGACCAAGCGGTGGGACCTATGAGGCCGTTCAGCGCTGAAACGGAAATTGACAGTGAGAAGGTTTGAAAGGTGGAAAACCTCGCAGTTGCACTACGAAACAATTGTTAGAGAGGGTGGAATGTCAGACTGAAGAAAGAGAATATGAACGGCGGTACAATAAAAAGAATGAAAGAGGTTGCAGGTAGGACGCCTAATGGACGCTGCAATCTATTAAAGATGAATATTTGTAACTGTCTTAAAAACTCTGTCCTTTGCAATCTAACCTCTAAACCTAATCAAACAGAATTCTATATATTCCTACTAAACTTTCACGTTATCAAAATGTGTTTCGGTTGAACCAAATCTGTGTCTTCCTTTGCGATAACTGTTAAATTTATCTGTTAAAACTTGCAAAACGCGTTTCCACTGCAGGTATATAAATAGTGCTCAGACTGCGATTTAATCGAGAAAGCAAGGATTAAAGCGTGATCAACCTTTCTGCATTGAAATATTATTCTATTTAGAGCACAGACTGGGTGCAAAGCTTGTAGAATTAATCCTGCGAATTAATTCATTAATGTTACTTCTCTTTGTAATGTACTGAGCATTACAGATGTATAACTGATGATAAATGTATAAAGCATATGCGATTCATATGCTTATGCACAACAAGTGAATACGAAAATACACAGAATTATAACACTAGTATGATAAAAAAAGTACGTTTATTATTATTATTATTATTATTATTATTATTATTATTATTATTATTATTATTATTATTATTCAGAAGAAAACCTCTATTCATTGGAACAAGCCTACAAGGGCCATTGATTTGAAATTCAAGCTTCCAAAGGATATGGTGTCCTTTTGAAAGAAGTTACAGAAGATAACAGGAAATACACAAAGAGGAGATCACTTATTAGAAATAAAAAACGAATAAATCAATAAACTAATGAAAGCAATATACAAGAATACTTTACATAAAACACTATACATTAATAGAATCTATACCCATTCTTCAACTCATTCGATTTTTATACTCTTGGCTACATCTAATTGTTTGTTTCTTTGCCTGTTCCTGAACGGGATTACTAAAAAGAAAAAAAAAAAAAAATTACCAAGTCTGTCTTTGCGGCTGTAAGCATAATTCTTCGAACCGGATCCGAATAAGGATAGAATATATAGAATTTAGACCACTACCTACAGCGCTGAAACAAACTAGAAAAAGCTTTGAAAGGTGTAACAGGAGGAAATCTTCGCACTTACACTATTAAAAAATTGTTAGGGAGGGTGGAACGTAAGATGGAAGAGAATATGAACGGAGGTACAGTAAAAAGGAATGAATGGGGTAGCAGCTGAAGGGACGCTGCAAAGAACACTACAGTGCACCGCATGGGGTGCACTGATGGTTTTTTTGGTACGGGGGGAACCTGAAAAGAGGATTTTTTTTTTTTTTTGTGGCGGTATGGACCTCTCGGTCTTGGCGGAGGTTTGCGGGGTCAAAACGTTCCTCTTATCTTTGTGTATAATCATATATCATATCTGAACTATTATTTCAAATATTACAGGGATATAAAGCATAAAGAAAGTGGTCCCTTTTATCAAGCTGTGCTTCATCACTCTTCAAAGTTTATGGAGAAACTGACCTAGCCAAGATAAACAGCTGTCCTCTACCTACAGAATAAATAAGAGAGAGAGAGAGAGAGAGAGAGAGAGAGAGAGAGAGAGAGAGAGAGAGAGAGAGAGAGAGAGAGAGAGAGAGAGAGATCCATTAGAATTCAAGCCAGGGTCTTAACAGCAAGAACAAGTGCGGATGTCCCTAGGCAACAGTAAATACACGTCGACAACATATCGCAAACATATCACAAAACGGTTGGATACAAGTCAACAATTTATTAGTAATCCTAACCAGTGCTTGATAACGTTATACAGCATTTGCTGTATAGTCGTTTACTTGTTTCCAACAAGTTTGTGATGAGTTTGCAATAAGTTGTCGATTTGTTCATGACATGGCCTTAGACTTTCAATAAAACGATGTGTTGGGTCACGAATAAAGGTCGTCAACATGAATTAGAAAAGCAAAACATACGGTATTAAGTATTCTTAACCGTTTACTTGTTATCAACCTGTTTAAGATGTGTTTGCAATATGTTGCCGATTTGTTTATAACGTGGCCTATGACTCCTAAAAATACCCTTTGCTGGGTCACGAATAAAGGTCAACAATATGAATCATAAAAGCAAAACTAATGGTATTAAATGTTCATCATTTAATTGTTTTCAACCTGTTTAAGATGTGTTTGCAATAGGTTGCCGATTTGTTCGTGACATGGCCAATGACTTCCAATAAAGTGTTGTGCTGGGTCACGAATAAATGTTAGAAAAGCAAAATGCACGGTTGTATATAATTTATATATTTTTAACGTAATTCTCATTCATTAGAATACCCTGACTGTAACTGAGACTGCGGAAACCAATTAAATATAAAATACTTTTACGTTAAAATGTACAAAAGCCACGTACGAGTATATAAAAGGCGTAATCTCTGATACACACACATAAAAAGGAAAGTCGATTTCCAATATCGCTTTTACAGCAACTAAATTATTGAGAATTCCACCGGCTCTCCTTTAATCCTACATAAGTCTCCGAAGCTTCCAGTACAAAAATAAAATGAAGAATGAAAAACTGAAGCTTATCTAGAAACGGAATTAGGTCTTATAAAAATAAAACACCGAAAAGATCATATATATATATATATATATATATATATATATATATATATATATATATATATATATATATATATATATATTTACAAACATGACCTCATTAAAACTGGACGGTATCTAGCGGAGATATTTATTCAAGAATCCAGTTTTAATGAGGTCCTGTTAGTGATTACATCAATGCATAGAACAATTATGTAAGTGATAAAGTTAATATATAAATACACACAATTATACACACACACATATATATACATATGTGTGTGTGATTGTCTGCATGCGTATATATAATAATTTGATTAAATAAAACCAGCAACAATATATATATATATATATATATATATATATATATATATATATATATATATATTATATATATATATATATATATATATATATATATATATATATATATATATATATATATATATATATATATATATAATAAAAGCCGCGCACTTTTCAATTCCAACCCTCTTTTCTCCGAGATGGTTTTAATAGCAAAATCACGTCCGGGGTTCCCCTTTGAGTCATTCCGAAATCTCCCTCTCTCTCTCTTCTTTTCAAATGACACGAGGCCAGGCTCTTTCTCCCAATCGTCGTCACCAAGCAATCAGAAAACGGCCCGTGATTGGTGGGATTGCAACTCCTAATCATTTCCACCTACCGGCGAGAAGTGAGCTGAAGTGAAATGATTTCCGGGAGAGCTAATTAAACCCGGCCAGGTTTTTCCTCGTCTACCTTAATTGTTTTATTTTTTTTATCTACTTCTCTACTTTCTTAGTTGTTTTATTTTATTTTATTTTTTACTGTCTCGGTTGTTTTATTTTTTAATCTATTTTTCTATTTTCTAGATTGTTTAAGTTCTATCTTTTACTTTCTAGGTTGTTTTATTTTTTATCTATTTTTATAATTTCTAGGTTAATTGTTTTATCTATTTTTGCTTTATCCGTTTTTCTACTTTCTAGTTTAATGTTTTTAATTTTTTCTATTTTTCTACTTTCTAGGTTAACTGTTTTATTTTTTCATCTATTTTTTACTTTCTAGGTTAATTATTTTATTTTTTATTCTACTTTTCTTCGTTTAACCTAAACGCCCAAGCTTTTATTATTCTGGAAGAAACGTCCGAGTAGAAAGTAATTCTTATTTTGGGAAATAAAGAGATATTTAAAAACTACTATTTTAATTTATGAGACGGAATATACAAATCTTCAGATCCCGGGTTTAGTTATTTTTTTTTTTTTTAGTTTTCTGATATTTTCTCATTAACAGCCTCTCTATTGCCACCTAATTATATTCATTTATATTTCATATTGATATAGGACGATTTTTTTTGTATTCATTCTCTCTCTCTCTCTCTCTCTCTACTTAGGCTATGTCTAAACGATTATTACAAATAATAAAACCAGTAATATGTATATGGTCAACCTCTACTACAATTACTGCAAAATAATCTTCACCTTGTATAATGTACCGTATTTGTGACATTACAAGCCGCATAATTAATCTTTTAAGACGCTGCACCAGCGGCAATAATAATAATAATAATAATAATAATAATAATAATAATAATAATAATAATAATAATAATAATAATTATTATTATTATTATTAGTATATATTTGTTTTATCTTTTGCATGCTAATACAATTTTTACTATATAACTGTGGATTTTATCATAAAGCAGTTTACCATGAGATTGAAAATTTCTCATCAATATTATTATTATTATTATCATTATTATTATTATTATTATTATTATTATTATTACAGGTCTCGGATGTCTATGAGTAGCAGCACCGATACTAACTCCCACAAAAACACAGATGAGTTCTTTTTAATACTAAAATCACGTTCCTGGCCCCTCCGATTGATCTGAAAAACACTTTTTTTCCTTTTAAAAATGATACGAGGCGAATCTCTTTCGCCAATCGTCGCCACCAGCCAATCAGAGAACGGCCCGTGATTGGTGGGATTGGAATCACACAATCATTTTCACCCCACCGACAGGAAGAAGCCAGGTGAAGTGAAGTCATTTTCGGAGGCTAATTAACCTGAGGACGATTCTTCCCGAATATTTTTCAATCGATTTTTTTTTTATTTTACTCTGTTCAACTAAAATGTTCAACTTTATTTTCCTGGCCGCCAAAATAAATATACTTCACAAATACGTTGCATGTTGGAATCTGTTTATATTAAAAAATGGTAACTTTGTTTTCTTCAATGGACTCATTTCCAAAAATAATTTTTTATTTTATTTTATTCTGCTCAACTAAAATATTCGACCGCCAAAATAAATATACTTCACAAATACGTTGCATGTTGGAATCTATCTATATTAAAAAAATGGTAACTGTTTTCTTCAATGGACTCATTTCTAAAAATAATTTTTTATTTTATTCTGCTCAACTAAAATATTCGATTTTGTTTTTCTGGCAGCCAAAATAAATATACTTTACAAAATACGTTGCATGTTGGTATCTGTCCATATTAAAAAATGGTAACTGTTTTCTTCGATGAATCTTTTCTAAAAATAATTTTTTATTTTATTTTTACGTTGCATACTGGTATCTCTCTATACTAAAAAATGGTAACTGTTTTCTTCAATGAACTCATTTCTGAAAACCATTTTTCATTTTATTTTCCTCGGCTCAACTAAAATATTCAACTTTATTTTTTCGGCCGCCAAAATAAACCCTCAAAATACGGTGCATGTTGGCATCTGTCTTTATAAAAAAAAAAGTTGGTAACTTTATTTTCTTCTATTTCATCGTTGGTAATATACCTACGGTTCAGTTTTCTTTACTGCTTTTATTTTGAAAGTTTTAAAAAAAATTTACAAAAAGCAAATGGTAACATACACGTCACGTGTAGAGGTTTGTGGTACAAGCACTTTTAGTGAAACAACTTGATCATTAGTAATCGACATGTGGAAAGTCCTTGTTAACATAAGTACATAGACACTCGCTATCCCACACTACGAACTAAAGGAATGAGTTAACATAACAGCAAATGAGCAACCCTATGTTACGTATTAACAATCTTGGTCGAGTATGTTTGAGGGAAAATGATTTTAATATGTAGGATGATAATAGAGTACACTCTGATGCTGTCAACCACAGGAATCTTGAACGCCTATAGAATAGAATAGAATAGAATATAGAATTTAGGCCAAAGGCCAAGCGCTGGGACCTATCAGGTCACTCAGCGCTGAAAAGGAAATTGACAGTATGAACGTTTGAAATATGTAACACGAGGAAAACCTTGCAGTTGCCTAAGAATCAATTGTTACATAGGTGGAAAGTCTGATGATGGAAGTAAGAGAATATGAACGGAGGTACAGTAAAAGGAACTGAACGCCTATAAAATGACATATCCTAATTACAAAAGATATAAAGACACGCCAATGACGGCAACCGGAGACCAGAAATGGATGATTTGGTCGATTATTTTAATATGAATAACTTTGATAAAAAATGAGTTACTATGTGGGTTATACAATACGATGAACCTCATAAGACGAATAAAAAAAAGGAGCTCTGTGAATTGAATGGTAACGCAGGAAAATGTCTGTTGAGAGACGTTTTCTCACTGCAGTATTATTCTGTAAACATTTAAAAAAATAAGTAAAAAATGCGCCGAAGTTTCTTCGGCGCAATCGAGTTTTCTGTACAGCCGCTACAGCGTAGGCTATAATCAAGGCCACCGAAAATAGATGTCTCGGTCGTCTCGGTATAATGCTGTATGAGCCGCAGCCCATGAAACTTTAACCACGGCCCGGTGGTGGCCTATCCTATACCATTTCCAGAAGCACGATTATGGCTAAATTTAACCTTAAATAACATAAAAACTACTCAGGCCAGAGGGCTGCAACTTGTTATGTTTGATGATTGGGGGGTGGATGATCAACATACCAATTTGCAGCCCTCTGGCCTCAGTAGTTTTTAAGATCTGAGGGCGGACAGAATAAAAATAAAGCGGACGGACAGACAAAGTCGGCGCAATTGTTTTCTTTTACAGAAAACTAAAAATGTAAGAATGAGTGGGGACACCTGAGATTAAGGATTTGGAAATCACACGTGAAACACAAAGTCTTAAAAAGAGCGGAAATTAAAGCATTACGAAGACTTAAAGGGTTATTACCGTGAATTAAAAACCCCTTGGTTTATTAAGGTAGCTTAGGTTAATTAACGTGATCGATAAAACTGATGATAATTAACGTGAACTATAAGAATAACCATTTGTGATGAAGCACCGGGAAAAAGTGCACTGGTACGTAAGGGAACTCTTCTTATTCATTTAATAATCAAGAAATCAGTAACCACGAAAACGGAGAACCGTATTCAACTTTTACCCACAATATATACAAACAAACAATCCAACGACATCAAAGAAAAATTAAACGGAGCGACAGACATCGCCAAACAAAAGCCCTCGATTCCCTCCTCCCTTCTGTGACAATGACAGATTCGTCTTAGCCGACAATCAAGTAACCCGAGAGATGAGATACAGGCAGTTATTTCAAACCACGTGAGATAAGGAGATACAAAGAGATATTTCCAAGAAAGATCAATTAAGAAATAGGCTAAACCTTTCTCTCTCTCTCTCTGAAAGGACAACGGGAGGGAAAAACAGATATCCCAATTTATCTCCATTTAAAAAAAAAAAAAGAGACGTTTTTTGAAGCACGCGAGTGCAGTTAGCTCGCAAGGTTTTCTTTTGTCGCAAAACAAAGGAAGCCCGTGTAGCGCAGGACGTGGATTTTACCGTTGAGGAATATGGGACTGTTGCACACGCGTACATGACATGTGCATTTATCCATTTGCACCACTCTAAGGCTATATCTGTAAATGTATACGGAGATATGGAGGTGTACATATATACACATATGTATAGATTTATGTGTAACTGAATCACGAAAATATGGAACGTGATGAATATATACAGGCAATCCCACTGCTAAGTAAAGGACAGTAAGTCGAAAGGCCTAGCACCAATCCTTCGTTTCTCTTTCCTTCGTGGCATTGCCTTTATTTATATGTATAGATTTATGTGGTAACTCAATCACGAAAATATGGAACGTGATGAATATATAAAGGCAATCCCACTGCTAAGTAAAGGACAGTACGTCGAAAGGCCTAGCACCAATCCTTCGTTTCTCTTTCCTTCGTGGCATTGCCTTTATTTATATGTATATGTATGTGTATGTACCTGTATGTAGGTATATATATATATATATATATATATATATATATATATATATATATATATATATAGAGAGAGAGAGAGAGAGAGAGAGAGAGAGAGAGAGAGAGAGAGAGAGAGAGAGAGAGAGAGAGAGAGAGAGAGAATATGACATATGAAGAACAAAAAGCTTAGAAATGTGGAGATATGTCAAATTAGTAAAAAGGATACCGTGGACAGAAGGATGGGTCAAGAGTGCTTTGAGATGGTCGAATCAAGTAGAAAGAATGGGGGATTATAGGTGTGTGGTAAGTGTGTACAGTAATTCGGAAGAACTCGCAGAGAGAGAGAGAGAGAGAGAGAGAGAGAGAGAGAGAGAGAGAGAGAGAGAGAGAGAGAGAGAGAGAATCTGGAAACCGCTGGATAGGCGGCATAAGAGAGTTACTGGAAAAGAATGGCCTATATGTCCAGGAACAGTGAGAGTGCGTGCAATATAAGAGGTGAATGGCAAGGAGTTTGTTGGCGGTTTGACGCGCTACCGATGAGTCCTCTACGCGGTATGAAGCTGTTAATGTTTGGGTGGTTTCTGTACACTAGATCATTAATGATTCAGCAGTTAAAATGTGAATGTGGGAGTGGAAGTTGTTAGGGGGAACTGACTATATACATATATATATATATATATATATATATATATATATATATATATATATATATATATATATATATATATATATATATATATATATATATATATATATGCATATGTATATAAGTATGTATGTACGTCTTCATGTATAATCCTTCGTGCATGCAGGCTTACTTCGGATACTTTCATACGCCATTCCACCAACATAAAACTGTATAAAAAAAATACTTGTTTACTGAAACGCAAACAAGAAAAAGAATGCAGACTTGATTGCCACCGTAAATTGAACACAAGACTCACCTGGGTAATTCGGCTCCGCTATAAAGCTATTGACCTCTTTTTCAAAATGACCCAATCGCCTGAACCTATCAGAGAAGCGTTGAATTTACACTTTTCTTTTTATTTACTGACTTTCGTAATTTTTTTATTGGATTTGTATTTTTCGTGGAAAGGACTTAAGAATGGAATGGGATAGTGTATAGAGTTTAGGCCAAAGGCCAGGCACTGGGTCCTATGAGGTCATTCAGCGCTAGAAAGGAAACTGAGAGTTGGTAGGTTTGAAGGTGTAACAGGAGGAAAACCTCTCAGCTGCACTATGAAATAATTGTCAGGAGAGGGTGGATGGCGAGATGGAAGAAAAATAATATGACTGAAGGTGCAGTAAAAGGAATGAAAGGGGTTGCAGCTAGGGAGCGGAGGTAAGCTGCAAAGAACCTTCAGTAATGCCTACTGTGCACCTCGTGAGGTGCACTGACGGCACTATCCCCCTACGGGAGAAAGGACTTAAGAGAATACATTTAAATTCGTTTACCCCTTAATAAAAAATAGTATTAGAACAACAGTAATAGTATTATAAGTTGTAGCTACAACAGGCTACAGTAGTTGTAGTGGCGTTACTGTACAATAAAACACGTCATCACTGTCTGCTTCTTGTTTGTTGTTTGTTAATGAATAATTTCGCCATAATCACTCTCCAGACTTCACTGATGTATGTTAAATGAGACAATACTGATTGGGGGGAAAGTGTAGGAAAACTGCAAAAACAAGTGAGAGGGTTTCCAAGTGTTTGCAAGAGGGGAAAGTTGAGACTGAATGTAAACAATATTGAGGTTTGGAAAGTAAGTGGAAATAAGGAAGGTCAACCACCGACAGTAAGCATTTACAATTGAAGTGGTCGACTTGTACAGGTACTTGGGAGTCATTATAACTCACGACGGCAGGATGAGAGAAAAAAGGATATCAGATTAAGAGTACCAAGGAAGGTAGCCGACATTATGCTAATGACTAGAAATAGAACTAGGACTTCCATGGAAGCCAAAGTTGGAATGTATGAGGGATTGTTGAGCCAACTCTCATTTAAGGAAGTGAAGTTTGGATGCTGAATGCCAGTAAAAGAAAAACCGTTTAAGTTGTTGGGAAGAATTATTTGTGCACTATTATATGTGGCACCCGGAGAAGAGAAAAGTTGGGAATATGAGGATCACAGAAGTGGTAAAATGGCTGGTATAGGTGAAAGGATGGATTTAGAGTTTTGAGATGGTCTGGTCATGTGAAAGGAATGGAAGTTGGCGGGCTGGTGAAAAGAAGTGTCATGAAGGAAGTGGTATAACTAAGGAGAGAGGAAAACCTAAAAATTCTTATCGATGGCATAATAAAGGCTCTGGAAAGCAAAAAGGTTGTAGTGTCCAAGAGCCACAAAAATATATAAAATACAAGTGAAAGGTGCATTGTATGTAAGGCGATTCGAAGCCTGCTGACGAGCCTTCAGTGTATGTTTATGAACCAGCTATTATATTTCAAGTTATAGTATGAATTTGCCAGTGTCATTAATAACAAGACCTCATTTAAACAGGATGGCATCTAACAGAGATTTTTATTTAAAAAATGTTACAAGCTTCTGTGTCCTCATCGTCTGACTACCAGACGATGGGGACAGAAAAGTCCTCGAAAACTTGCAAAATGTTTTGAATAAGTCTCCATTAGATACCATCCTGTTTAAATGAGTTCCTGTTATATATATATATATACATATATATATATATATATATATATATATATATATATATATATATATATATATATATATATATATATATATATTATATATATATATGAAGAACAAGCAAACAAACCAACGCCAGGTTAACGATTAAACTTCGTCTCATGCTGTGTGAATCAAAGAAGCGAAATCCATTAGCGCTGACTCTCCCGAGCAGCTCACAAAAGCCCTACAATTCTGTCATAAAATTAAGCTCCTCACTTTGGAACTTTGCATAATATATGGCATAATGTGGACCACTCTGTGATTTCGGAGATTAATGGAACAGTGTCTCTCTCTCTCTCTCTCTCTCTTTTATAGAAGCATTTATTTTCTAAGTGGAAAATGCTTCATGAACTTTCTTATTTCTTCTGAGACGACAAGAATTTCAATCAGGTAAAATGTCACAATTTAATCAACAAACCCTTTTCTCTCTAACATAGGTCTTCCAAAGAACACTATGACAGTAATACCATCTCTCTCTCTCTCTCTCTCTCCCTCCTTCTTCGCTTCTATGACTTTAAATTCATACTGGGTCGACATTATTTTAGTAATAACAAAGAACACTATGACAGTAATACCATCTCTCTCTCTCTCTCTCTCTCTCTCTCTCTCTCTCTCTCTCTCTCTCTCTCTCTCTCTCCTTCTTCTTCGCTTCTATGACTTTAAATTCATACTGGGTCGACATTTTTTCAGTAAATCCACTGATTTTTTCCAGATTGTGTAACAAATAAAAAAACCCTAATTTGAAACAGAATTTGAATAAGAGCTTCCTATCCATCACCCAGATTAGATCAACATTTAGAAACCCCTGACTTACCAGATAAAGCATCATTTATATAGCGCTTTTGGCAAAAAAAAAATCACCTCCATTTATTCAACACAATCTGATCCTATACATATGTAATTCTCTCTCTCTCTCTCTCTCTCTCTCTCTCTCTCTCTCTCTCTCTCTCTCTCTCTCTCTCATTTTACTGCGTACACACATTAGAGAAAAACGTTATTTCCATGAATTTCCAGTGAGTTGATAAGTAGCTTTTACAGGCTTTATCCATTTTTAAAAGAAAGGAAAAGATTTTATATTGTAAAATTATATCTACGAAGGAAGCTGGTTTTCTGTAAACTTAATATTACTAAGAATAATACAAGCGAATAAAAAAGGCGGTGGAGAGAGAGAGAGAGAGAGAGAGAGAGAGAGAGAGAGAGAGAGAGAGAGAGAGAGAGAGAGAGAGAGATTATTAATCACTGCATAATCACTGAATCACATGAATCTGACGACATACATTCATACAAACAAAGAAATACATACACACATACTTACACGCACACACATAATAAACAAATCTTTAATTTGTATACGAATTTTCTACAAATGCCAAGAGAACTACAATGTAGTAAATCAAAATAAACAACAATTACCAAATCCTGAATACTAAAAAAAAAAAAAAAAACAGTATATTAATTCTGAATACGCGAAAAGGACGAAATCCTTTAAAAGAGTAGAGCATTTATCTTTCTCTTATCTAAAACCAATGGACAGAAACCTTCGGAATCTACAAGTAAAAAATGTCTATCTCTTGATTAGGCACACGTGGTAATCTCTCTCTCTCTCTCTCTCTCTCTCTCTCTCTCTCTCTCTCTCTCTCTCTCTGTCGATCGAAAATTTGCAAGTAAAATTTCTCTATCTTGATTAAGCACAAGTGGCAATTCTCTCTCTCTCTCTCTCTCTCTCTCTCTCTCTCTCTCTCTCTCTCTCTCTCTCTCTCTCTGTTAAAGTAACCCAGCTCAAAGCATGACGGTTTTCCGTCGTACAAATGAATGAATATGGTATATTTTTAATTATGTTTTCCACGAGAAAAACATTAGGGGTTAATAGGGAATAATTGATTGAATCCGGTAGGTTGTGTCACTTCACAGCATCGATCTTCTATTCTTTTTTGTAGTCAGTTAGTTATAAACCAGAATTATTTGGATAATTCTTGAATGTATGTCAGTCAATAATAATAATAATAATAATAATAATAATAATAATAATAATAATAATAATAATAATAATAATAATATGAAATAGTTTTTTATTAATTTAATCACTATTTATAAATAAAATTACAACAACAACAACAACTACTACTATCTTAATAATAATAATAATAATAATAATAATAATAATAATAATAATAATAATAATAATATCAATAGTTTTTAAAATTAATTTAATCACTATTTTTTGTAAACAAAATTACAACAGCACCAATAATAATAATAATAATAATAATAATAATAATAATAATAATAATAATAATAATAATATTCTATTAGTCATAATATGAAGACATTATTCCTCCATTAATTTATTTTACTAATTGACT
Organism: Macrobrachium rosenbergii; assembly: GCF_040412425.1. Lineage (NCBI taxonomy): Eukaryota > Metazoa > Arthropoda > Malacostraca > Decapoda > Palaemonidae > Macrobrachium > Macrobrachium rosenbergii. The sequence goes on from NC_089776.1 coordinate 11,315,024, forward strand.
ATTAACTAACCTCAGTCAACATGCTAGTACAATCTCTTTTCTTCCCGAGAAATATTCTTCATTTACACGTATAAACCTTAGCTTCCAGGAATTATCATCTTTCATAAAAAAATTCTTCACATCAAAACTAACCTTTACTGTTGAAAGGAAATAACATTTCGAAAAATTTTGCACGTTTTCAATCGTACGGATCATATAAGAAATTTTATCGTAAGCGTAGGATACTCTGAGATGGTACGAATAAGTAAAGATAGTCAGTTAAATTCGTATATTTTGGGAGGATAAAGGTATGCCAAGATCTTTTTTTGTTATTTTACTGTATATTTTGAGAGTAACACACAGATTTCGTATTTTTCGAGAGGGTACGTATACTTTAAGTATCTTTACGACATTCCTTGGAAACTTTCCGCAGGCCGGGCTTAGAGGCTGAGGATACCGAAGGCTCGATTTTAATGATATGGCCGATTTATGCTGATCTCCATCAGTTCGGCGTTATCTGCGTGAAAGATGCTTTCGGAGGCTGTAAGTTGAGTTCCTTGTCTAAATCCCAAAATAACCCTACAGGCGATGGTCAAAATTTTGGTGCAAATTTTGGTAAAAGTTTTGGTTGAATATTTGGGAAATTTTTGGTAAAAGTTCTGGTAAAAGTTTTGGCAGAAAATTTGGTAAAAGTCTTGGTAGAAAATTTGGAAAAATGCTGGTAAAAGTTTTTGTAAAAAATTTGGAAATTTTTTTGTAAAAGCTTTGGTAAAAAATTTGGAAAAATTTTGGTAGAAAATTTGGGAAAAGTTTTGGCAGATAATTTGGAAAAATTTTAGTAAAAGTTTTGACAAGAAATTTGGCAAAATTTTGGTAAAAGTTTTGGTAGAAAATCTGGAAACATTTTGATAAGCTTTGATAGGAAATTTAGAAAAAATTTGGTAAAAGTTAAAAATTTTGGTAGAGGTTTTGGTAAAAATTCTGGTGATGCGACTGAATTAGCATAGCTTCAGTCTCCTGAAGAGTTTTCCAAAGCAATTATTCAGATTAAATGACTCACTGAATTTACAAGGAAAATTAGTCTTCTGTACACATGGAACACACAAATACAAGCGCGTAAAATAAAACTACATTAATTCATTAAACATAGAAAACATGAATAACTTTATGTTAATCCATTACTCATGGAATGACAGAATAAAAATTACATATTTTACGATAATTAATTATTCATGGCATACAAGAATAAAAATGATAAAGAATTACACATTCATGGAACACACACACACACACATACAACTCAACTATACTGCAACTTCTGTTGTTCCACCTTCTGCCTACATTAATTCATCAAGCATGGAATAAAAATGAATATTGTACACTATTAGACACCCACAGTACACATATTCTATTAGACACTCTTAGTACACATATACGAACACAGACTCACAAATAAACTTCCGACTCTCAGTTTAATACAAACACAAATATGCTTCACCTTGTATATATTTTTTTTTCAACCTTACGTGATTCAGGCTCTCAGTTCCCTGTTATTCCAAAGAAATGTCTATACTGCAGATCCTTTTCCATCCTCCACATCCTCTGCCAGCCTAAATCCTAAGAATCCTTCTCTAAATTAGGATGCAAGAATCCTTCTCTACATTAGGATGCATGAATCCTTCTCTAAATTAGGATGCATGAAGCCTTCTCTTAATTAGGATGCGTGATTCCTTCTTTAAATTAGGATGCGCGAATCCTTCTCTAAATTAGGATGCATGAATCCTTCTCTAAACTAGGATGCACGAATCCTTCTCAAAATTAGGATGCACTTGTCCTTCTCTAAATTAGGATGCACTTGTCCTTCTCTAAATTAGGTTGCATGACTCGTTTTCTACATTAGGATGCATGAATCCTTCTCTAAATTAGGATGCAAGAATCCTTCTCTAAATTTAGGATGCATGAATCCTTCTCTAAATCAGAATGCACACAAGCAGTCACTCCCCTGTATCAACTTCCAAAATCGAGGAATGTTCTACCAAACTGCTTGCTCTTGTAATTAGGATTTGAATGAAAAAAATTCTTTCTAAATCAGGTCATGTATGAATGTATCTTTTAACCGTTCAGCATTCGAATTTATGATCAGCATCACGAAAAATCATTCTCTCTAAATCATCTTGTTATGCAACAAGCAGTAACATTCCATTATACTATCAACTTAATTTCAATAATTTTCGAATAATTCCTTCAAACAAACTTGCTTGCTCTTGTCATGGCCATAGTGATTTGTTACTTAAAAAAAAATTCTTTCTTAAATATGTGTTGTCATGAATCTGAATGTATCTTTAACCGTGACAATATTCAATTTATATGTCACATCAGCATCACGCCAAAAATAATTATGTATCCCTATGAAGTAAATCCTATCTTGTTAATAGAAACATGCATTAACATTCCATTATAATTAATCAAATTTATCAGTTTCAATTTATTTTTTCTTTTCTAATAATGATTTCTTCAAACATTCTGTTAATTTGCCTTTTCATATCTCCTATTCTTTGATCATGGCGCAGTATTGTTCCATATGAATCATTTTCTTCTGAATAATAATAATCTCCATATGATTTAATTTCATTTTAAAGAGGTTATATCACTGTACAGCAGATCCTTCCTAATCGGATCAGCCTGAAGTTAAGATTAGCTGAGGGGTCTTAAGAGGAAATGGTACTATTATTTTGGTGAATTTTTAAGGGCGAAGATAATACTTGGTTTCAAAACTCTCTCTCTCTCTCTCTCTCTCTCTCTCTCTCTCTCTCTCTCTCTCTCTCTCTCTCTCTCATTCTCTTCGTCTCGTTATGTTTATCCTTTGCTCTCTCTCTCTCTCTCTAACTGCAACCCACAACAGTTGTCCAACATCTAAGTACATAATTCACTGTTTGGACAACATAGGCACACTGAACGTTTATAAATCATGAAATTATGCTATAAAACTAAGCACCGGGACACCATCAGCCATTCAGCGCTCAAGAAAGTGGCAGAAAGGAGTTGGAGAGGTTGGACAGCAAGCTAAAGAGATCCAGAATTTAATGAGATGAAGTACAAAGCTCTAAAAGTGGAACTGGGAGAAAACTCCACAGTTGTACTAAAAGCAATAATTACAGAGGTTGGGGAGCAAGTTGGAAGAAATGAAGAGGAACGGAGGTCAAGTAAAAGGCTAAAAAAGTAAGTGCAGCTAGTGGCCGAAGGGAGGCTGCCCTTTAGTAATGCCTACAGTGCACCACGTGAGGTGCAGTGATGACACTAATCCCATACAAGGGTCGGAAACTTAAGTGTTAAAATATGTAGTTGCAAATTTCTTTAACAATTAAGGTTACATTCACTCAGAGAAATATTTCCTTATAATATCTTATTTAAAACGCAACGCCACGTAATAACAACGACCACTAAATAAATGTACAGGGTCACCTACAGCATGCATTCACCGTACCAGCCACTAAATATTAATGCTGCAGTGTCATACATCCCGAATGCTTTTGATTTTCCAATGTAATGAATCCTCCCCCCCAACACCCCCTCCCCTTCCCCAGCCGATTATTAAACGCAAATGGAAGGGCGGCACCAATCAAAAGCTGCAACTCTTGTTGGTTATTTACTTCCCGAATATTACACAGCAAATGAGCTTTCAATGCATCATCTGGTCTGCACAGTAACAGAGCCCATTAATTACATACAGGTGGTGTAATTGCAGGTAAACAGCGTCATCCGCTTTATATGTTACTAGATGCACTGAGCTTTCTCTGATGATACGTCGTTAGTGTCAACTATATGTGTGGGACTACAGCATTCATAAGTCTTTAATATTTTCATACACCGTACGGGATTAGTGCCGTCAGTGCACCTCACGCGGTGCCTTGTAAGCATTACTTAAAAGCCCTTTGCGGCATCCCTTCGACCCCTAGCTGCAACCCCTTCCATTCCTTTTACTGCACCTCCGTTCATATTCTCTTTCTTCCGTCTTACTTTTCACTCTCTCCTAACAATTGTTTTCCTCCTGTTAAACCTTTATAACATTTTTAATCGCAATTTCCCCTCTCAGCGCTGATTGACCTCATAGTCCCAGCGCTTGGCATTTGGCCTAAATTTTATATTTCATTCCATTTAATTCTGTATGGCATATGATCTTGTATACTGAGCCTCACATGAGGCATTCATTTGTTTTGCCAACAACCTAAAGGTTATTTTTCCGGTCTGGAAATGCGGGAAATACCATTTACTTAATCATTATTTAACTGTTTTTACAACAAAATAGCAATTTGGTGGATTATACTTGAATCGCTGGACTGTTATTAACACCCAAGAAAATCAAGGCCTCTTTAATCCATCAACAGAACACAATGAAAATACAATTCATTATAACCAACAACTGCATCCAACTAGTACACCGTCTATCACAACTAACTTCAAAATCATTGATGAAATCATAGTGAAGTTGTGTCTTTCACACGAAAATAAATGCACAGTCCACCACGGCTAACAACTGCTCCGTCATTCAAAACTCATCTTTCGTAATGACAACAGTAAACACATTCCCTGATATAAGCTGCCAACAATATGCAGTACTTTAAGTTGTTGCACACAGAGCAACTTACTTCTACTCCTCCCACTTCCTAAAAAGTTCCCCCGGGAAAAGAATCTTTGTTTTTGTGTTGTCTGTCAAACCCTATGCCTCAGATGCTCGTCGAATTTCGGCATTGCATCAATAACAAAGAGAGTAGCCTGAGATGACTTACAATTTACAAAAAAAAAAGTTTCCTTCAAAGGATAATTTGGAAACATTTTCCCCATTAAGAGATACATTACAGCGTCGCATATTTTATGAGAGAGAGAGAGAGAGAGAGAGAGAGAGAGAGAGAGAGAGAGAGAGAGAGAGAGAGAGAGAGAGAGAGAGAGAGGCATTGATTTTCGTGTACTGATATGCTGCTTACGTATTTCACGACTGAGTCTTTCACGTTTCAAAAAAGACCAGAGGAAAACCTGATACCTATTTTGAGCTGGAGGAGGAGGAGGAGGAGGAGGAGGAGGAGGAGGAGGAGGAGGAGGAGGAGGAGGAGGAGGAGGAGGAGGAGGAGGAGGAGGAGGAGGAGGAGGTGGGGAAAAAGAAGAGAGGGCATTCACCTCTGCCCATGTGAATAAGCCCATCCCCAAAAATAAACATTCCAGGACCCGGGTTTCAAAGGGTTTCCACTGCAAGGAGAGAGAGAGAGAGAGAGAGAGAGAGAGAGAGAGAGAGAGAGAGAGAGAGAGAGAGAGAGAGAGAGAGAGAGAGAGAGAGAGAAAGATGATCTGTATCTCGCCCAGGAAGCTACGAGATACATCACAATGGGTGAATTGGTACGAAAAAGCGCCCACACAATCGCGCAGCCTTCCAGGTGTAATGGCGAGTGAATGGAAGGGCAGCAAGACGTCAATGGCTGGACTGATGGACTGGAATGACTAGCTGCAGGGGAGCGTGGCCCCCGAAATATATAATATATATAGAGAGAGAGAGAGAGAGAGAGCTCGAATAAAACCATACGTTTGCTCAGGCTGATGGTTTCTTTTTTTTATGAGAGAGAGAGAGAGAGAGAGAGAGAGAGAGAGAGAGCTTATATCTTCATAAATCAGATCAACTTATCACAAACACAAAAAACTGTAATGTTCCAGAAGATTTCCATACACAAACAAAATGGTAAGATTCTGATATTACCTAAGTAAGCTTTGTGGAATTACTTTCAATGTATTGTTAACATATCTGACACAGAATTTTGAATATGTCAATTTTTGCTTCAAATACAATGATTAAGTTCTATTTTTCTTTTATTTCTTAGCACGTAAATTATATCATCTTTTGTTTGTTCACCCTCTCTCTGTACTTAATCTTTCTTTTGTTAACTGTGATACCCTTACTAATCCCTTCTTGTACTTTCCATTTTTTTGTATATTTTAATTGAATAAATTATATTATTTCATTTCCCAGCTTATTACTTAGATATTAGGATTTTCTTAAATGATTTTCACACACGGCATAATGAGTTGCATTAATGGAAGTAAAGAACCCAAATAATTATATTCAGCACACGTAAAAATATCAAAGAAAGAGAATAAAATACACAGAAGTGAAGAGAAGGAATAAAAAAAACCTGTAAACTGTTTTTGTTAAAGTTACTGAACTTTTTTATTACTTCTGAAATATCTGAAAACTAATCTGACTTGCAAGAAGGAGTATTACCTTTTTAAGATATAATACTGTTCATGCTCTTTACAAAAAGTGACAGAACTGAGAGAAAAGACAGGGTTTATCAGAGGCTCTACTCCAGAGTTTAAACCGAGTTGAGTATTCACTAAAAACTCAATACTGACTGATAATACTTTTGTAGCCCACTGCTGTTATTTTGTTTACTTTTGCTCAGGTTGCTTCTGTTAAGGGGGTGCGAGATATATATATATATATATATATATATATATATATATATATATATATATATATATATATATATATATATATATATATATATATATATATCCTTAAATCTATATGCAACGAAACACAGACTGTCTAATACTTGAATACCCCCTTCACAAAAGATATGTTTGATATCTCAAAAATTTTCATATAGATACACACACACACACACACATATATATATATATATATATATATATATATATATATATATATATATATATATATATATATATTCAAAAGCTGGAACCTCACGAAGACAAATCCTTGTTACAGTTAATTTCAAATTAATTTACAACCTGAATTTGAACTCTTCCTGTGAAATATCATTATACCTTCAAAACATCCGATCATGATAAATCTCCGGTGCAACTTTCCGGGCACTCGGAAATGTAAACCAGATTTGAAACTAGAAAAGAAATATCATTCATATATACGTCACTAAAAAAAAAAGGTTTCACAGTAAAAAAAATAAAAAAAAACATTCGTATGGGAATCGGCTGTTCATCTTGCTTCAATTTGCTTGCATCAAAAATACTTCGCTTCCATTAGGCCTTAATCCCACATCCGGAACGGCTTGCTCTTTTTAATCCCTTAATTGAGAGAAAGGCCTCCCCGGATAAAACTCGTTGCGTGTTTAGGCGGAATGAAACTGTATATGGTTATATATATTTTTTTTAATGTAACGCATAGATGGGAGAAGTCGGGGTAATAGAGTGTATGTATGTATGTGTTTATATATATATATATATATATATATATATATATATATATATATATATATATATATATATATATATATATTATATATGTATGTATGCATATATATATTATATATATATATCACAGTAGATGCACCTGACTTCAGTGTATGAGCGAATACCGCAGGCAGAAAAAAAAAACCAAGCGCTTTATATGTTGTTTATTCACGCATCGTCGGGACACAAAAAAAAAATATATATATAAAAAATAACAAATAACGCTTGAAAGCTCTTGATACTGAACTTCTGCCTGTCATTTTCCTGTGGTATTCGCTTATATATATATAATATATATATGTGTATTTATATATATGTATATATATATAAAGTACACACACAATATATGTATATACAACACCAGATGAAACACAAGCAACCTTACCAATCTCAGATAGTACTTTTCTTTTATTGAACCCACAAACCAACCAACCCACAGGTTACGCTTTCTTCTTTTGAGCCGAGCGATCAATTGAAAATAAAACACTGAACAGGCGCCTGCCGCTGCCGCTACAGACTGTGGGCTTTATGCCTGATTGAAACGGCATTTCAATGGAGATCCACTTAGGGAAACAATATGCCTATTGACCGGCGGGGGCCCCATTATAAATACTGGGCACGCAGAGTGAAAGCAAGCTGTACCCCTGAGTCCCTCCCC
>NC_089776.1:11325417-11345417 GCF_040412425.1 Macrobrachium rosenbergii
GCAAACTACAAGGAAAATAATTTTTCATGCACTAGAGTATCTTTCCGTAGAAATATCTGTGACAAATACTTCGTAAACAATTCACTGACGGAAAATTCAATAATGATTTGCTTCATGATGAAAAAACAACTCTTCAGCCAATCAAATCAAAATATATTTTGATGTAACAGAGAAAATATCACAACATAAGGGTAGAAATCTGACCGTACTCATTAACTGATGACAACGGTTTCTTTTCAAGAGAAAAAATCAGGAAACCTTGAAAGCATAGCGTTTCGTATTACTCAGTTGAATCAATGCAGATTCATAAAAGCAGTGAGTTCACCAGATCACAAAATCAATATTCTGTGGGTAAAAAGAGACCACTGGGATGCAACAACCGGCCAAGAAAATATTAAAATAAAATCAAACAGTTATCGTTTTCAAATCAAAATCTATTTTAAGAATTATTACTATCATTATTCAGAAGACGAACCCTATTCATAAGGAACAAGCCCACCACAGGGGCCACTGACTTGAAATTCAAGCTTCCAGAGAATACGGTGTTCATTCAAGAGAAGTAACAGAAGGTAAAAATGGGAAATACCGAAAGGAAACGAAAATAAGTTTTTTTTTTTTCGAAATGGAAGACCCGAAGGAGGATCTAGGAAGTTTCCGATTTAATTCTTGATCGTAAAAAAGAAAGGTTAAGGTGGACCCTCTTCGTTACGAGAAGTTGTCCCTTACAAGACTGAAGAAGTCCATTAAAAATCTATTGAGTTTCTGTCCAGATATGAAGTATATAGGACAAATAACAGGACCCGCAATTTCGCACAAAAAAACTTAAAAGATTATTCTGTTAGGATTAGGATATCTTACTGGTATAGAAATAAAAACCTCGACGATGCACTTGTTAATCCTTTCGAGTGGTTGAATTTCCAAATGCTGGAACATTATCGGAATACGTAAATGACGAACAAACAAAAAGTAAGACGGAAATAAGCATAAAACAACACGAATTTTCGCGAGCACTTGACTCACTTATTAAGTGGATCTTCAGTAAGTGTTTTGAAATAGGATTTGATAAGGACAAAGAAAAGTTTCAGTTGTCTATAACAAGGACACTTTGATGGTTTGCAATAAAAGCCGCATTAATTTCATAAAACACTGTGGGGGACAAAAGGCGTAACCCATGAACTTATTACTTACAACATTTAAGTGAAATAAAATAAGAATGAGTGAGGATAAAAACAACGTCTGATTTACATAGAAAGGAAACTTGTAGAGTCTAAAGGCTTTCGAAGTCGACAACAAGACTTCTGACACTGCCACTTCCCATGCGACAAAAAGAGAATAGCTAATTGAAAGATATTCTCTCTCTCTCTCTCTCTCTCTCACTTTCTCTCCCTGTGACCATTTGAATTACGACAATGTCACTTCCCATACGACAAAAAGACATGTCTCTCTCTCTCTTTCTCTCTCTCTCTCTGTGTGCAAAATGACCACATGAAGATGCGACAATGTCACTGGTAGGACATCAAAGGCGCCTCACACTGAGGGACCTGGGGCCCATACGACAAAAAAAAAAAGAGATGCTAATTGAAAGAAATTCTCTCTCTATCTCTCTCTCTCTCTTTGCACTTTTCAAATCCGGAAGCAGTAGCAGCAGCTGGCCACGAGGAGATAAGCGGAAGGACAAAAGACCTGCAAAGAGATTGCAGAGACAATAGGGAAATCCCGTTGGGAGAGGATCAGATCCCCCCGTGGCAGGAAATGAAAAAGGATTTCTATGAGAGGACAGATTCACTATCATTCTTTTGCATCATACGTGATCAGCAGCATTTATATCTCTTGGGAAGAAAGACAAGTGCTGGATTTATCCGCGACATGAGTGGAATTGAAGGGGATTAATTCAGGATTACAACTGTAACGACAGCAGTAATAATCTACATATAATGGAGTGTCTCCTAGCTTTGTTCGTGACGCGAAAATAATCAAATCGAACTGAATTAGAATTGCAACTGCTATAACGACAATGATCATTATATAAAATGAAGTGTACCATAGTCTATTTCATGGCATAAAAGCAGTTAAATCGAAGTAACTTAGAATTACAACTGCATTAACAATATAATAATAATAATCTATAAAAAATGAAGTGAATCCTAGCTTTTAATCATGATATAAACGCAATTGAATCGAATTGCCTTAGAATTACAACTGCAATAACAATAATAATCAACTATATAAAATGAAGTGTCTAGACATATATTTTTATTTTTCTGCCTATAACCCCCAGGACTACCACCACCCTGGGCAGGACACCCGATAGTTGCAGGATATTCCGGCCAGGGGAGCAGACTCTCTCGCCATTGGCCTGCTCATAAAGTACACAAATGAAGATGCATTGGTTTAGTAAGCCTAAACGGGCATTTTACAACCTCCAGACTATAGTCCCACCTGCTTTTTATGTTACCGTCAATTATAGAGTCATGGGTGATCTAATAATTACGATAAATGTGGTGTTTCCAGAGTATATATCAAAGGTCGATGGCACATAACAATAATTTAACAGTTAAACCATTAGATGAAACCGCCTTTGCAGTACAATGTATAATATTCGCAACTTTAAAGTTTCACAAAGTTTCAAACACACACAAATAAATAAATAAATATATATATATATATAAAAATATGCAATATATATATATATATATATATATATATATATATATATATATATATATATATATATATATATATATATATATATATATATATATATATATATATATATATATATATATACTCCAAACCCCATCTGCTATCTAAAGAGTTCGAATTTTCCAGGCACGCAAAAGCATTTACTCTAACACTTCCAGCTTAAAAAAAAAAAAATATCCAGCAACTGGACCCATCAGCAAAGGCCATAAATTTATCGACGTGGAGGTTCGATTTTCCACTCCCTATTAACACCGCTTGACAGAATTCCGTTCAAACATTTTCCAGACGAATCCCTGTAAGCAGTGAGCAACTTCCCCCCTAAATCAAGGACCTGTCAGATTTCAATGATTCAACATTCAAACACGAGTTTGACGAGAGAGAGAGAGAGAGAGAGAGAGAGAGAGAGAGAGAGAGAGAGAGATGAATGCGTGTGAAACGGAGGATCTTCGAAACAAAGAGAGAGAGAGAGAGAGAGATTTACTTATGAACGCATGTGAAATGGGGGTTTCTTCAAAGCAGAGAGAGAGAGAGAGAGAGAGAGAGAGAGAGAGAGAGACTCATGAATGCATGTGAAATGGAGGATCTTCGAAACAGAGAGAGAGAGAGAGAGAGAGAGAGAGAGAGAGAGAGAGAGAGAGAGAGAGAGAGAGAGAGAGAGATAGTACCCATGAACGCATGTGAAATGGAGGATATTCAAAGCAGAGAGAGAGAGAGAGAGAGAGAGAGAGAGAGAGAGAGAGAGAGAGAGAGAGAGATTTCGCCACAATCATTCCGGGGTTGCAATCTGGCTGTCACCTGACTTGCAACCGTGTGCAATAATTCAATAAGGTTCGCTAAATATTTGAACGGCAAACTACAAAAGGGGAAAATCCAATTAGGAACGCGAGTGTATAATGAAGGCCTCTGTCACTGCACTGGTCATAATCCATCACATAATTTCGTTTTTGATTGGAGATCTAAAAATACTTTGGTATTTCTACTCATTTTGCAATACGGGTTTCTTTATTTCATACTATCTTCTGTAAATTCTTTCAAATGAACCTCGCATTCTTTGGAAGCTTGAATTTCAAGTCAATGGCCCTCTGGGCTTGTTCCATATGAATAGGTGCTAGTCTTCTAAATAATAATAATAATAATAATAATAATAATAATAATAATAACAAAGCCTGTGCCAACACCAAATACTCCAGAACACTATGGGAAACTGTTCACGTACAGAGAGAGAGAGAGAGAGAGAGAGAGAGAGAGAGAGAGAGAGAGAGAGAGAGAGAGAGAGAGAGAGAGTTCCTTTTATATAAATTTCATCTCAAAATCACACAAGCCACAAAAATCCTATCGATATCGATAACCTATAACAAGGCAATTTACCTCGTACTTGTAATACTCAGAGAATCCTTTATTACACAACTTTAACCCTTCCTCAGATAGGATTGAAAATTATATCATACCTCTGAATGGACCTCCAGTTGTAAAAATGGGATGAATAACAACATTCAGTGTTATAATTCTTTCGGGACTGTAACAATACCGAATAGAATTGGATTCTAACTAAGACAGTTTTGTCAAGATGGCGTCTCCATTACGTAACTGTCACTGGCCTGTCAAACAGTTTTTCAGACTCTGCTACGTGCGAAGACGGCTACTAATATTAATATTTATATATATATTTTCATGATGGGGAACATAAGGGGAAAATAACCCCACACCCGTACCGTTTCCGGGTCAAATATGTTGTACTGGGCTTTACGTTAGGTTAACATGCATCCCTGGAACTGCCGTCGTCAATCTACCTGTGTTTCCAAGGAGCCAGATTTGTACGTACCAGCATTAGCTATCTGACGTAACCTCAATGGAAGCCATGATTCACTCTATCCCAGAAAGGGTTGCAAAATCCTGATTCCGTCCCACGCTCTACACGCTTCAGGAATACGGAATTTAGGCCACAGGCCAAGCGCTGGGACCTATGATGTCATTTAGCGCTGAAAGGGAAATTGAGAATAACAAGACTTTGAAGGTGTAACAGGAGGAAAACCTCGCAGTTGCACTACGAAACAAAGGTTAGGTGAAGGTGGAAAGTAAGATGGAAGAAAGATAAAACGAACGGGATTGCAGTATAAGCAATGAAAGGGATTGCAGCTAGGGGCCGAAGGGACGCTGAAAAGAACCCTAAGTAATGCCTACAGTGCCCCGCGTGAGGTGCACTGATGGCACTAACCCCCCCTACAGGGGCTACACGCTTCCGTGCATTCTAATCTGGCACATACTCTTTGTACAATGGCCGGTGTTGTTTTACTTGAATGGGAGACTATCCTAATTCTGAGGCGTAAAACTGACTGCATTTATTTCTCTTATGATATCTAACTCGAAAAGGTTCGTCTCCTTATCTGTCCTGGTTTCCGTTGGAAAAATACGTAATACGTCTTATGAAAACGTTAACTGTCTCGGGGACCAAAAGTATGCATGTATACATGTAATTATTATAATCACATATGCATGCATACATGTATATGTAATTATAACATATGTATGCCTGAATGTATATATGTAAGTGAAACAACCACCTATGTATGCATGCATGTGTATTTGTAACTGTAATGACACATGTAAGCCTGAATGTATATACGTAACTGAAATAACAACATACGTATGCATGCATGTATATGATGTATAATTGTAATAATCACATATGTGTGCCTGAATGTATATCACTGAAATAACCACATGCATGCATGCATGTATATACGTAATTGTAATAATCACATATGCATACCTGAATGTACATATGAAATTGTAATATCCACATATGTATGCATGCATGTATATATGTAATTACAATAACCACAATGCCCTTTAAGCTTCTCGAATTCTTCACGATGTTTTGGGTACGCTTGCCACTACAAAGCCTGAGATCCAAACGCAAGAAAATGAAGCAATTATGAAGTCCGCAGCAAGATCCTCCGGATTCGAGTTCGATTCCTGCTACGGACACCAGAATTACTTCACAATCTTGCACTTGGATCTCAAGCTTTGTAGTGACAAGCGTATTCAAAAAGTGTGAAGAAGTCAAGAAGATAAATTGGAATTGTTTTTATCAAAATTGCATACGTATCTGGTAAAAAATGAACAGTAGATTCTAATGTATGTATGTATGTATTTACAAACGCAGACATTCCCATACGCTCACAGAAAATGTGCACACATTTTTTCGGGCGAGGAGCGTAATTAGGTCCGGCCTCATAAAACCTTAATTTCATTACATTTTGTGAATCCACTTGATTCCTTCTACGCTGAAAGAACGTAAACGAGATTAAGTCCATAAATCGAAGGCAGTTGTAATTGCTATGGTTATAGCAGTTGTAATTACTATGGTTATTAAATTTTTGTTCTTGCAAGGTTACTTTCAGAATACTTACAGAATCTGGTTATATTTCATAAATATATATTTGCATGGACAGAAAACAAAAATAAAAATACCTGAGTAATTAATCACCTGTTTTGATTATAAATATGAGATCCACTAATATTTCATTATATTGAAACTATATTTCCCGTGCTTTTCAAAATAAAAAAAATCCATGAGAGAGAGAGAGAGAGAGAGAGAGAGAGAGAGGTTATGTTTATCTTCAAAATCATATCAACTCCTCATATGCTCTGACGAACTGGGGAGAGAGAGAGAGAGAGAGAGAGAGAGAGAGAGAGAGAGAGAGAGAGAGAGAGAGAGAGAGAATTACACTCAGATGTCCACTAATGCATACAGTGATTAATCAAGAACCATTTTGCCCGCGTCGCTAAATGTACTTCATTATTCAAGAAGCCTTTGTCCATTTAAAGTTGAAACATTTCATATGTAAATGAAAGCTTCAAGTCTTCAGCAGCTTAAAATACAAGTAAATTTCGTGTGTCTGTCTGTGTGTACTTTTATTCCTTTGCATTCAACAAAGACTACTTTTTCTTGTCCACTGAATCTGCCAGCCAAATGAACCTTTCTTTTTAATTTATTTTTTTTTTGGGGGATGGGGACGTTCCTGGGGGCGGCATTGCTAACCTTTTTCAGGACCGGTCCAATGGACGTAACTAATGCCTGCCTGCGAACTGCAGTTGAGGGGAAAAATGAGAGAATAACCCAAAAATTTGCGGAGGCAAGGACTTATGGATGAATTAATCAGTCTTCCCTCAAGAGACCACAACATTATTTGGGAAGGGGGGGGGGAGGGGGTTGGGAAGATGGGGTTTCCGCCATTAATGTCAGTCTAATCCCCGCAAAATGACGATAAAAATGACAAAACTTGTCGTTTGCAAATCCCCCCAAATGATGAATGAGGAGCAGAACGGTCATTTGGACTTTTTATTTATTTATTTTTATTTTTCTTCAATGCGTTTTCTTCCTCTTTCTCCGCCTTGTAGGATTTACCCTCACACTGCAGTCTTTACTGATCTATAACTAACACTTATCTTTATATCTTTACTAATCTATATCTTGCATATATCTTTATTTATGTATATTTATATCTTGCATATACTGTATCTATTTATATCTTTACTAATCTATACCTTATATATATATCTTTATTTATGTCTTTACTAATCTATACTTTATATATATCTACTTATATCTTTACTAATCTATACCTTATATATATCTTTATTTATATCTTTACTACTCTATGCCTTACATATATCTTTATTTATATCTTTACTAATCTATATCTAATGTACGGGTATATCTTTATTTATATCTTTAATAATCTATATCTAACATATATCTTTATTTATGTCTTTACTAATCCGTATCTGATCGAACTTTAATAACGGTTTGTTCATACCCTTCCCGTTTCAACAAATTACTCACGGGTGTTTATGAAGAATATTTGGCAAACAAAAAAATAAATAATATCAATTGAAGCCGTATAATCGACAGTTTTAAAGTCCTCGTGACGGTTTCGTAATTCGGAAAAAAGAAAGCTGAAACTGTTTTTTGTCGCTATTATTTTATATGCATGTGAAAGAAAGACATTTTGATATAACGCCTACTGATTGGCCTGGAACCAGAATCAATGGACAAAGATGCATTGTAAATGATGTGAAACAAAACCCTTCAAAATCTGTAACTAAGTGTATAAAATCTACAAGCAACGACCGTCCATTCACGATAATAAATCACTGTATTATACAATTGGGGAGCGTGGTGTATGCAAGAGCAAGAGTGTTTGTGAGTAAAAGCCTGATTTAAGGAAATTTTATTTGGCCCTAGAAGTTTTTATTTTTATCTTTTATAAGAACAATGCAATAATGCTAATTTTAAAATTAGTCCGTAATATTTACATTTTCTAGAATTATACTTATCACAAGAATCTCATGCTTTCGTATATAGGACATCTCATATTCAAGTAGCTACCAGAATAATGAGTTTCAAATTTACATCCATACGATTATTCAATATATATACCAGAATAATGAGTTTATAAATATAATATATCCATATACATATATAAATATATATATATATATATATATATATATATATATATATATATATATATATATATATATATATATATATCATTATTTAAGACTGGAATTTTAATAACAATAATTTTTCTCTTACTGTCATAAAGTCCTGTTTTATATCCAAGCCAAATTACATTGATATAATTTACAGTTAACATTACTGTTGTATTTTCACCTTTCTCTGAACGAGCTTTTAAAATCTAATTTTGAAATATTTAATGGAAGCCTCATGTTTATTATCCTAAAGTAAGATCTAGAATTCAGACCACCGCTGGCAGATTCCATTCTGGCCTTAGGTGCTAAAATGTACCAAAATTAATGACACCAACTTCACTGCAGTGTTGCCACAGTTCTAATTATGAGGTGCCATAATGTCACGCCTCCCCTCTATATGTGGTCTTCTTTCCTCCAGTACAAAGCTCTGGAATAATTCTTACTGGCAAAGAGAGTAAAGGAGAAACAAATCCACAGTTATGTATGGGGTACATATATATAAAAATGAATCTCTACAGAATGCTTTCGGGATCTGCCCGATTCCCTTTTTTAAAAATATGTACCCATACATAACTGTGGATTTATTTCTCTATTTCAAGACTCGTGCCCTGTACACTTGAGAGTCAAGTCTACATGGCTCACTAATGTCTAGTGTTTAAGACACACGCCTGACTTAGAAGAGAATTTATGATTTAAATTCCAGGCTGGGTTGCAGCGTCAGGGATCTTACCGTTAAAACCTGTTATATTTCTGCTGAATACAGGTACTGAATTAAATAGCTGGTAGTTATTAAACTGTAGAGGATCGCAGTCATGACAGAGCTAGGTCACGGGGCTACCATCATCACCACACAATATCGTAACACACACACATATATATATATATATATATATATATATATATATATATATATATATATATAGAGAGAGAGAGAGAGAGAGAGAGAGAGAGAGAGAGAGAGAGAGAGAGAGAGAGAGAGAGAGAGAGAGAGAGAGAGAGAGTAGGTAAGGAATGCAAAGAACATGAGAAGAAATCTAACTGCCTGATGACACTTCAATTAACGAGAATTTTACCAATTTCTAGAATACTACAGAAGAACAGAAGACAAAGAGTTTTAGTGTTTAAAGAACGCAGTGATCAGTAAACTAAAAGATTCTATCCACTGTTTTTTTTAGTCAATATCGTGGAAAGAGTGCAAAGCAATCCAGTTATTCTATGAATAAATATTGTCACTTTTGCATGAACGAAATTGAAAGGTTTGATTCTCACGGTGATTTTGTGAAGAAAATCAATGACTTGTGTCTAGAATTGCTCTTGCGTCTCGTATAAAATCATAAAATCATATCTGGGTGGTATTTTGTAAATGCGCCAAGACTTAATGTTTATGAGTTTCGTTTTCAATGTTCCTTTCTGTATTTACAATTCTACTTATTACATTTATTCCTTATATGGTACAACTAATAATATATATTTCCTTTCTTATTAAGACAGGACTAACCCTATTATCATTTTTTTATTCACAATCATCCCCAACTTCTCCCCTTTCTTCAAGCATAACAAAGTGGCATTACGCATTTAAATTATAAACAGTTGCCGTAATTGTCCTGGTTAAGCTCGTTACAAGCAAGCAGTTAAATGCAATTATCATTCCCATTACGCAATAATGAGAATGAATCTTATGCAAAGTGTAATTTTCTAGTACGCTTGGTAAAGAGACATTAACAGGCACTTCTTGCTGGTGCTTTTAGAAGCAAGCAAACCTGAACTCACGGCAATTCTCTCCCAAGGTGCCTTTTACGCAACTGTTTTGAAATTGCATGAGTAGGCGAACAACGGAGTAACTTTTTAAAGTGTGTGTATAATTAAACTTAACTTTTAAGCAAATGAAAAGATGCTATTAAAAGTAACTTGAACGAATGCTTTAGATTTTCAAAATTTGTCTTCAATTATTTCTTGTCTGAATTACTACATGAAATTGAGGAATTCAGCAACAAAGCAGTGATTAAAATACTCCTAGGTATTAATCGTATAGGTGTTCCTTAACCTTATTTTCATGTATAGTAAAAGTGTTAAGGTTTTAAATTATAACCTTGTCTTTCATGTACAATAAAAGAGTTAAGGTTTTAATATAACCTTGTCTTTCATGTACAGTAAAATAGTTAAGGTTTTAATATAACCTTGTCTTTCATGTATAGTAAAACAGTTAAGGTTTTAATATATCCTTGTCTTCCATGCATAGTTAAATAGCTAAGGTTTTAATATAACCTTGTTTTTCATGTATAGTAAAACAGTCAAGGTTTTTAGATAACCTTGTCTGTCATGTATAGTAAAATAGTTAAGGTTTTAATACACCCTTGTCTGTCAATAAAATAACCTTTTAATATAATCTTATCTTTCATGTATAGTAAAACAGTTAAGGTTTTAATATAACCTCGTCTTTCATGAATAGCAAAATAATATTAATTTAGGTTTGAATACAAATCTGCACACTAAGCAAATTAAGAAAATAAGACCTATTCCAATCATAGAGAAATTAATAACGAAGACGACAGTTACTCAAAAAAAAAAAAAAAAATTAAAGAAAATGGAACCACAGCTTTAAAGAAAATGGGACACTGGATATTACACAAGAACCCTACCTACCTACCTCCGCAAATGTAAACAAAAGGAGTTAGTTTAACTTTTAATGAAATTCTGTACCAAGCCCCGTTGGTTTACTTTGTTTTTTGTCAATATTGCCTTTCCGTGGGAAGTGAATAATAATCAACTTATATCTTATGCCCTTATTATTCTTATCTCACAACGAATAGTCTGTTGGTGTTTTGCTGGGGGTCGGGGCGGGGAGATTTTTAAATATAATTTAAATAATATCCAATTAAGATAACTTTCAAATAGAAAGTCTTTTTATTCAACTCCATTCTAAGCTTAATTTAATCTTACCTCAGAACATGATTACAAGAATCTCGTACGTATAAGTTTACGAATGTTTAATTCCGTATCATCCCCAGAGAATTATTGGGCATAGTTATTCTCAAAATACTTTCGTATCTTATTAAGCTATACACCCACAGTGCTCTTTGAAAACTGAATAATTAAACATTACAAATCATTATCTTTGTTATTTGCTACATCTTTTTTCTTCCTATAAGTCTAATGAGGGATTGTTTTGAAACGGTCATGACCAATGACAGATGGTAGTTTATATGCAAGTTTTTTACAGAAACGATCTTGAAAATTTACTTTCCATATCTTTAGATAAATGCAAACGTGTACATCTTACAAGCAGAAACAAGCAGGGTATGTAGTCAACTCCCTGATACCGAAATAGAGGAGAGAATTAAAAAAAAAAAAAAAATAATATCCCACCGGGACGAAAAAGCGAGTTGAAGTTAGACTTCCAGTTCTGATAAGACTTTCATAATAAAGGAATATTTCTTTTTTAGTAGAATTACACAACAGGTTTCCCAGTAAAGGGAGAATTACCCTCGTGCTTTAATAGGCAATCTGACTGACAGCAGACTTAAAAATGGCAAAAGTAGAACGCCCCGGCAATTACTGGTGTACCCACTCCCTAGAGTTCAGATGCTTGAGGTGCAGTTGCAAAAAAAAAAAAAAAAAAAAAAGTGAAACATTAAAAAAAAAAACTAAGGATAAGAGAAACAGAGCATTTTAACATGGGATGAAAGCAAGGTCTTAAGCATCAAGAGAACAATCTCGGCAGCGAAAGATTGTGAAAGTTGTGGTCCTCGGGTACTAAAGAACTATTCCCCAGCGTGCGTTGGGCCACAATGAAAACTTAAAAAATAAAAGCAGCAAAATGAGCCGGGGACAGATTTTTTTCTTTTTGAGCTATCTATAAAGATAAGAGTTAAAATGACGATTCAGACCCAAACCAGCGAAATGAGCTGGGAACAAAGGATGATTTTTTTCTTTTGTGGAATTAACTGTAAAGATTAGAGTTAAAAGGAAGACTGAGAGCGCTGGTTGCTTAGACGTACCATGAATATATATATATATATATATATATATATATATATATATATATATATATATATATATATATATATATATATATATATATATATATATATATATTATATAGCAGATAACGAGAAGTCATCCTCATTTGCCTCAGAGGTGTAGGTGAACTGGAAGCACCCAGTGTAAGGTGAACTGAAGAACAATTTACAACAATTTACAATCAGGTTAATCATAAAATGGAGGATATGGGATGGGGGAGGGGGGGGCGTTTCAGTCTGTGGAGTCATCATCAGCCAATGCCTGGTTCCCCCTGGTCCTAACTTGGGTGGCGAGACGCTGATTATTTAAATTCGGTCCTCAAGACGGTGAGCGACAATTCAGGTACCTTTCCCTTGTTTCTGCCGCTCATGGGCGACCTTTAAACCTTAAAGTGTTTGTTTTACACCGTGGGATATACAGAAAAGGTCTTATATCTTAATTTCTGAATCTTTATGACACATAGAAAACACAATGTTTTGATGTACAAATCTGCTAAACGATACAAAAACCACATTAAAAAATTACTCACAATAGCATGAGTCTTAAGCTGGAGAAATAAATCCACAGTTTAGAATATGTACATATATTTAAAGATAAAACTGTACAGATTCCCGAAACTATCTGTACAATTTCATCTTTAAACAAATTTATAAAATACATATATATAACTGTGGATTTGTTTCTCCAAAACCACATTACTGATCACGTACACTAAGCTTATTGACGCTACTGATCTCAGGAAATTTAAAATCTACTTGAACCGAATTTGGCCGGGTGAACAACCCACATTATCAGGTTTATTCGCCAAAATGTTGGGCGAACAACCCACCCATGAAAGGTTACGTGGCTACAGTTCACCACGAGAGACCCGGAAGGTGTCTGGTGAAGCTGTAACTGATATACCTGAAAGGTTAAGAAGGGAAGGGAGGTTAAACAAGAGGCAGAATATTATCCACTCAAAATTAGTTACATATCAGGTACCTGACCTCCAAATATCTAAGCCAGGGGCGGTTTCATTCCAGCGCTCTGCTGACGTCTCCTGAATTAATTCAGGTGTACCGGTCCTATTTTCCACTATCTCGTATCTATTAATTTATCACCTTTTCCTATATCTTGTCTCTCTCTATTGCAGGCTCATTTCCCTTTGGGGACCTCCTGGGTTTATAGGTAGTTGACTCCGGGCATAAGAGTTTTCAGCTGAAGAACTGAGGAAATAAAAGAATGAAAGTATTCTCCACTCAACGCGATTTACATAAATCAGAATAATGGTCTCTACGTTTACTTCTTGATGGCCTCTGTGGGTTGTTCCACATGAACAATATAATAATAATAATAATAATAATAATAATAATAATAATAATAATAATAACAGCTAAGAAATTCACAGTCTTATGAAAAACAGTTGTGTAATGAAAATCCCCAATTATAGAGTAAATAGTATTAATATTATCTTTTAAACAGTAATACAATTTACTATATAATTGTCGATTTTTATTTCATAATAATAATAATAATAATAATAATAATAATAATAATAATAATAATAATAATAATAATAACAATAATAATAATAATGATAGTTCTGTTGCTAGGTGAGGAATTACAAAGTAGTTCTACCTTTCGTCTGCTTACCCACGAAAGCACTCCCAAATTAGGACAGCCATTGCTGCTAGGACCAAGAAGAATTGAGAATGATCTCACGGACCGTGTTCCCAAGTAATGAGAAAATACCGACTTCCGAAATAAAATAAAAGATCCAACGAAATATCAATTCTTTTGCAGGACAGAATTGGCTCAGGGAATATATTGTTTTCCTGTATTAAGAGAAGAATCCTGTAGGTAAATTAAATGTTACCATTGCTCTCCATTCCATATCTGTAATTTATTTGAATATCCATATCCACTCTGCAAATGACATGTTGCATACGAGTTGGAAACATGCAAGCACACGTGCATAAATAAATATATAAACATATAAATAAATAAATATATAAATAAATAAATACCAGTTTGCAAGCCTCTCAAAACACAGATACCAATTACAAAGAGATTTAGAGTGAAATTACTGATACATAAAAGAAAGTTATTTTCAATATTATTACAAACGTCCCGGAAATTTTTCTTACCATTTTTATATACTATTATTTGCAGATCTAATAAATAAATTCCTGAATTCTTTCATGACTGATTTCTGTAGGAATGTGAGGTTAAATGGTGAGAGAGAGAGAGAGAGAGAGAGAGAGAGAGAGAGAGAGAGAGAGAGAGAGAGAGAGAGAGAGAGATTATTTACAACTATAGCATACACTTGATGAAATATGTGTAAAATAAGAGAAAATGTACGTTAAATAGAGGAAAAATAATAAATACGGAAACAGAACGGCCATACATCAAAGTTACTGTAATACTTTCCCGTTAATCTCTCTCTCTCTCTCTCTCTCTCTCTCTGTGTGTGAAAAGGCATCTCACGTATCCACATGGACAATATGACACACTCCCTTCCAATCACGTACGCCATCTCATCATCACAAACGCTATAATTACTTGGTAAATAATCCAATCCCTCCCATGTCACACGCCAATGTATGCTTTGGTTGTAAAGAATGCCCCCCCTCTCTCTCTCTCTCTCTCTCTCTCTCTCTCTCTCTCTCTCTCTCTCTCCATACGCACAAGTCATGTATTAAAGAAATTATGAATTTTTGGGTATGCTTAAGTAATTTTGTTTTATTAATCATACTATTATATTGTTTGTATATATTTGCTTCGAGATTTCATTTATATTTAACACACATATACATATATTTACACACATACAAGTATATATATATATATATATATATATATATATATATATATATATATATATATATATAATATATATATATATATATATATATATATAATATATATCCCATCATTTTTGCAGGCTTATTTAGCATCCTTACTTATCTAATTAAACTGCTCCCACATCTAATCGTCTAATGATTTTCTCAACTGATTTTGTTATTCAGAAATCATGGCTTAAAATTGATATTACCTGTTTTTCATACAACACTGTGTACTTGACACAATTCTTCAATTTTCACGAAAAATGTTCTTGTTTTTCTG
The DNA here is from genome assembly GCF_040412425.1 of Macrobrachium rosenbergii. Classification (NCBI taxonomy): domain Eukaryota; kingdom Metazoa; phylum Arthropoda; class Malacostraca; order Decapoda; family Palaemonidae; genus Macrobrachium; species Macrobrachium rosenbergii. The sequence goes on from NC_089776.1 coordinate 11,340,748, forward strand.
GCTGCGTAGATTTTCTTTTCATGATTGCTCTAGTCTAGGCTATCATACTTTTTTCTTTTCATGTGCACACTTATATTCTTTCTTTTTCTTTTCATATGCAAACTTTGCTATCTCGCTTTATTCAAGGGAAACCCTAAGATAGCTTGCTTTCACATTCACGCAGAAGCTAACATAAACATGTCTTATGTTCATGCAAAAACCTAAGCTTCATTTTGTTTTATTTATCATGTAGAAACCTAGTTACACTGCTTGTCTTTTTCAAGCAGACACCTGAACAACTTGCTGTACTTTCCATGCCAACTCTCAATTGGCATGCTTTGCTTTTCATGCTTTCAGTGGGGTAACTCTGATTTTGTTTCATAAATACTTGATTATTTTGGATTAGTTTCCATTTGAATAATTATTTTGCTTTACTATACAGGCAGGCACTTGGATATACTGAAGTCACTTGACAACCGTGCTTGACTTTTCAAGCAAACTCTTGGCTATTTCGCTATTCTTTGTAGGCTTATATTAGTCTAAAAAACTTACTTAACTTTTCGGGAAGACTCATGGATATAATGCTCTATCTCTCAAGCAGACACTTTGCTATCTTGCTTTATTACACATGCTTTGATTTTGATTTTTCTACAGACTCTTGGATAAAGTGCTGCACCTTTCAGGCAGACACTTTGCTGTCTTGCTTTATTTCCAATGCAGACACTTCCTCATTTTGCTCAGCTTTTCATACAGACACTTTAAAATCATTCTTTACAATTCATAAACACGCTTTACTATCATGCTTTACTTTTCTTGAAAATACCCTTCCGTCTTACTTTACATTGTATGGTAACAATTTCTTACCCAGCTCTGCATTTTACGCAGACACATAGCTGTCAAGTTTAAATCTGCATGGAAAGACTTGATACCCTTACATTACAATTATGGTCAGTTCATTAAAACGCCCCCGCCATCTCTTTAATCGAAATTTGCCCATTCAATATCACGATAACCTTTTCAATACTGAATATAGAATGTATGCTTGCTGTTAATTACCAAATATGATCTGCAATTTGGGTATCATATAATACTGGTGTTGAGTAATGCGCTTTTGCCTATAATTGAATAGCCTACACCGGTGCATTAAAAAAGTGGGAATCAATATTCCATTTTAAAAAGCTCCGCTCTAGGCTAATAATTTATTTATTTGATGTTTTTTCCTGTATGAAATGACTGTCGATTAAAAGGAAAATATTCAGCGGTTACTGCTGTAAAACACTAGAAAACACTGTAGCTGGAACCACTGAGTTTTAGTATATATCCAAAGAATTCAATAATGCTATTATCTCTTACTCTCCTACCTTAAGATTGATCAGCAGTAACCTATACATCATTCAAACGAATTCTTTCGTTCATAAAACAGAACAAAATCTTTTGGGAAACAAGTCTGTCTTAGCAAAAAGAAAAGTCCCTTGTATTTTAGGTGCTTAGCTATGTGTTTAAAAGAATAATTCAAACCTTGTATGATGTAAACTACAGAGGCTTTACTTCCAAAGTATAACGAGGTTCCTGGAATGGTACACAAAATAATTGTAATCACAGTAGTTCCAAAGATTTGGAGTGAAGGCCTAACAGTCACACTGTGGATGATAAATGCACTAGTGAAGCCACTGTCTTTAAATCAGCATATCTCCGCCTCTGGTTATATAACCTTTCATACATATAACTTTACAACCTAAAATGTGTCTATACTAATTCAATAAAATGAATCAAACCCATAACAATATGTACTTGACATCAGACTGATGGTAGTGGCTAACCGACTTCATAAACTGGAACAATGATTGAACTAATTAACCAAAAACCGAAGACTCGTGTCCAAGACCATCTAAGCACTAAATTGCTATGCCTGATCTAAAGCCAGTTCTAAGTATAAAAAGGGGATTTGTCATTGACAATATAATGAAAGCAGTTATACCTACGAGTTCGTTACTTTTGGAGCTCAACTGAATTTTTATTTAGGTTTTCAATATCTCCTAATGAAATAACAAAAAAGCTGTAAACCAGTGAATATGAAAAAAGTAAGATATCTCAGTATTAAATTTATAGGAAAAAAATCGTTCAAGTCTACGCTCCCTTTGCCTTTAGTCACTTTTGCACCAACTACATACACACACATACAAATATATAAATATATATATATATATATATATATATATATATTACATAAACACACACACATATATATTCTTCTTGTGTATCCATTTAAGAATGATTTTTGCTTCTCTCATTCCGCATAAATAATATATTGGTATGATATTTCCACTAGTTTTCAGAAAATAGTCTGAGTGTAACTCCAGGCAGTGTTGACAGCATACATTCATCAGAAATAAAAATGGCACGAGTAAAATTCTAATATATGTATAGGCATATATTTATGAATACACATTACCTACTCACCCCAGCTACAGACCCACAAACACACATATATCTATAATCATATATATAATACACACACACATATATATATATATATTATATATATATCATATGTATATCTTCTTTTCTCTGCATGTTTTCCTTCTATATGGGGTCTATATATATATATATATATGGGGTATATGATATATATGCATATGCATATATATATATATATATATATATATATATATATATATATATATATATATATATATATATATACACACATTCACACATATATATACAATATACGCACATACACACATATATACTGTATATATGTGTGGGTGTAAATGCGAGTGCATTCGTACCCACTTATACCTACGTGCATATAATTGTGTGGGTAACCAAACCAATTAAATTAAAGCAAAAATAAGCCCAGTCTCACTTTCAAAATAAAATAGCAGGGAGGCGGCAACGGTAGGAGTGCTTAAAGGAGATACTTTCAGACACAATCAATACCACTCATTCCATTTATAAATAATTTCTTTTGCGTCCTATAATACTTGATATAATTTCTATTGGAAACTCATGATTAGGGTGCATATATCCATTGCTAATTATGATATGAAGCCGATATTTTTTATTTTGCTTCGAACTTCTCTCGCTCAGAGAATCCAATTTAGTTATGATTGAAGCGTGAGAAATTTTCAACTACGATTAAGCGGAAGTTTAAAGGAAAAAAAAATGTTTCAAAATTACGAAAGGGTTTACCTGGGTTTGTATACGAATGCTTCCGGTGGGAATGTATGCAACAATATATATCCATTACTTTCGTCCCCCTGAGAGAGAGAGAGAGAGAGAGAGAGAGAGAGAGAGAGAGAGAGAGAGAGAGAGAGAGAGAGAGAGAGAGAGAGAGAGAGTTAAACAAATGCATCACCATGAAGACAGCGAAGATAAAACATGAGAGAGAGAGAGAGAGAGAGAGAGAGAGAGAGAGAGAGAGAGAGAGAGAGAGAGAGAGCACTGTCCATATGTTCAGGTAAGACCCCTTCGATGTGTAACGGTCTGAATTTAATACTCTTCCTCAAACAATCAAACACATTAATCTTCTGGTAAATTGTCAACAACGCTTACTTGAGTCAACACTGAATTAAACGCACAAATAGTTATGGGTTTCAAAGCGTTTCAACAAGAAGCTCTCATGAATTTCATACCCCTTCCACAACTGAACAAGAAACAGGTGAGCACTTCCGAAGGGTTAAATTCATTTCTGGAAAAAGTGAGTTCTTAAAATAAACCCATTTCTAGAGATAGTGACAGTTAAAATCAATCTATTTCTAGAAATAGTGGCAGACTTCTTGAAATAAACCCATTTCTGGAAATAGTGAGCTACAGAAATCTATCCATTTCTAGAAATAGTGACACTTATTAGAATAAATCCATTTCTGGAAAAGTGAGTTATTAAAATAAATCCATTTCTGGAAATGGTGAGTTATTAAAATAAATCCATTTCTGGAAATAGTGAGTTTTTAAATTAATCCATTTATGGAAATAGTATTTAAAATAAATCCATTTCTGGAAATAGTGGCAGTTATTAAAGTAAATCCATTCCTGGAAGTAGTGGCAGTTACTAAAATACATTCATTTCTGGAAATAGTAATAGTTATTAAAATAAATCCATTTCTGGAATAGTGAAAGATATTAAAATAAATTCTTTTCTGGAAATAGTGAGTTATTAAAATAAATCCATTTCTGGAAATAGTGAGTTATTAAAATAAATCCATTTCTGGAAATAGCGAGTTATTAAAATAAATCCATTTCTGGAAATAGCGACAGTTATTAAAATAAACCCATTTCTGGAAACCGTGAGTTATTAAAATAAATCCATAGTGAGAGATATTAAAATAAATCCATCTCTGGAAACAGAGGCAGTTATTAAAAGGATGACTACACTGTGGCACTGGACGCTTGGGGAAAAGTACCCATTATCATTCACGACCAATTGCTTGGGGAAATTAATTATAAATAATAGGCTTGTTAGCAGCGCGCTAACAAGCCTCCCGATCCCCTACCTACCCCACCCCTAACTGGGCGGACAAACAAGTTTGCAGGAGGAGGGTGGATGTCTCACCTACCCTCCCGTCCCTTACCCACCCGTCCCTACCGGGGCAGAGAAACCGGTTTGCAAGAGGTGGGTAGCTATGAAACGTCTCCCCTACTGTCACCCGGGGTAGGGCAAACACGATCCACTCGCACTTTATTTGATT
>NC_089776.1:11350417-11355417 GCF_040412425.1 Macrobrachium rosenbergii
GGCGCGTATCTGGTACAAAGTGCCCAGTAGATTCTGTGACCATAACACTGTGTTTTCTCATTGTTCATCAATGCTGAGTTACGAAAACTTGGAAATGTTTATTTCTTCCATATAAATGAAAAGACAGAACGTTCTTCTCACCAAACATTAGAATAAATTACCAACAGATTAAAGGACCCTTATTATCTGCTTGCAGCTCACTTCAATAACACCCCTATTAGTAACATGTAAAAGCAAATCTAAAAATATTGGTGATGATTCCAACCCAACTGAACACGTAATCGAAAGTAAAAACTGTGGTTCCTCTTTTGTGGGAAAACTGGTAAATTTGGAAAAATGTGTCTGCGAAAATCGAAAAACTTGACATTTTCACTGACAGAAACAGTGCCATAGGAATATTATTGGGGAAATTACCATATGGACTTCATAACCAGGAGATTCATTCACAGAAGAAGCGACAGTATTTAAAAAACGTCCAGCAGTCGAACGGAGTTTGGGTAATTCCCTAACTTAGGGTCAAAGACAATAAACCCTTCCTCAAACTAGATCAAGTTAGCACTGATCATGTCATTACATTATTATTATTATAATTATTATTATTATTAAAATAGTTTTACCAGACCACTGAGCTGATAGTCAGCTCTCACAGGCCCGGCCAGAATTATTCGTTTTTATTTATATTTATTTCTTTTTATATATCGTCAATTAAACCACAATTTTTCAAAAACTTTATAATTGGATTCATTGCAAATGTTAAAGTTTCTGACAAAATTTCACTGACATATTTATTTCCAAAACTTGATAGCCGCTGCTGATTATACTTTGCACATTCACACACAAAAAATGTTTGGTTGTTACCCCTACTTCACATTCAGAGCGCACAGTTAATGGTTTATTTGAGTTCGTGAGAGATGCCGAAAATAAGCTTTCATTCTCTTGGAAGAGAGAAAGAGATATCCGGAAAGCTGAAGAGTTTGTTTGTCAACTTTACCAATACATCTTAAAGACACATTTTTGTCCTGTGAACGCCACTGTCGTCATCTGTTTGGTAATAATAATAATAATAATAATAATAATAATAATAATAATAATAATAATAATAATAATAATAATAATAACAACAACAAAACAGAACAGGAAAAAGTGTAGCAACGCAATATATTGAAATTGAATTAATAAGCTAGATACCAGTGACATAATACCTAAAAATAGCATAGAAATCAGTTAAATAACTAAACATGTCCGGTGATATATAAATATATAAACAATAAAATGATAAAATAAGTGGCATGTATTACATATACTTATATATATTTTACATACATACATATATATACATATATTTAATTGTATTATATATATATATATATATATATATATATACATATATTTATAAAATATATATATATATATATATATATATATATATATATATATATATATATATATATATATAGAGAGAGAGAGAGAGAGAGAGAGAGAGAGAGAGAGAGAGAGAGAGAGAGAGAGAGACTAGAAAATAACTAAAATTAAAAATACCACGAAAGGATCAAACATTCTCTTTGTAAGAAAAGGAATAAAAAAAAACATGAAAACTGCATATAAGTAATCTGGAAAAAATCTCCAGAAAAAAAGAATCATGCGTCAGTTTTGGCCAGGTCCCTCTGGCCCAGAGAGAGAGAGAGAGAGAGAGAGAGAGAGAGAGAGAGAGAGAGAGAGAGAGAGAGAGAGAGAGAGAAAGTGCAATACTCAGCATGCCAGCAGCGCATTTCAGTCCAACATTTCTTTTTCTTTTTTTTTTTTTTAATCTTCCGCAGGATTTTTCACTTGAAATGTCCAGGCGACAGATTTCTCCTCCCCAAGAGAAATGCGGACCTTCCCAAGGAACAAGTCTCCTTCTTCAAGTTAAAATATTTTGGTTATATTTATTTGATTTTCAGTTGTCCTTATGCGGATATACTGAGGCTCTTTTTGATTCTTATGAATTCAAGTTCTCAGATATAGTTATATCGAAATACACTGGTTCAAACTGATGCTAGTATCACATGTATCACTGTATAAAAAGTGTCATTTCCTCTCTCTCTCTCATATATATATATATATATATATATATATATATATATATATATATATATATATATATATATATATACTATATATATAATTGAATGATATATATAAAAACACACAAATATATATTTATATAAATATGTATATGTATATATATATATTTTTATATATATATACACATACATATATACACATAAATAAATATTCACGCAGACATCCACAATCGACACGTGAACTCTAGAAGTTCGTTTTCAATACGCAAATCGACGGACATTCACACGAACTCGTAGCCAAATGAGAATCGAGCACGGACAAACACTTAACAAAGGGCTTTTAATGGTCCATTACCAAACTTTTGACAGCGTCTGACTCTGGAAAGAGTAACAAGTTCTTTTATTAAGGAAATGAGAGCGCAGGACAAAGCTCTTCCCCTTTGAACTAAATGACTGTCTCCCCGGTCTCTGAAGAAATATGAGGAAGGACCCCTTACTTTTCTTTTTGTTTTATATATATATATATATATATATATATATATATATATATATATATATATATATATATATATATATATATACATATATACATACTGTATATACGTGTATACACATAGTGTCTGCTGTTATACATAACAATTCACCTTGCATTTTAATAATTTCTCTATGTTTTTATCTATCTACTTATTAATTCATCTTTTTTCTTTTCCAATAATGGCCCTCTACTCTCATCATTTTCTATTATTTTCTGTGTCTTCTTGCAAATGAACACACTATTCTCTGGAAGCTTGAATTGCTCGTCAAAGGCCTCTGTAGGCTTGAATAATAATAATAATAATAATAATAATAATAATAATAATAATAAAGACAGGAATACTTCTTGCTATAACAATGACTCAGATATACCAATTCCCAATCCTACTCAAATGTTCCTCTTCGATAAGAATTTGCTTAGAAATCTCACTTTTCCTCTTTCGATATCAGGTTATGTTTATCATAAATCACCAATCCTTATTACAAATGTTCAGCCTACTACCGGAACTCAGTCTGGGGTTAAATAATGCTTTCTTTCCAAGTTTTCACTTTATAAGAGTATTTCAAAAAGTTTTATCACTATAAGAGTATTTTAAAACTTTAAGCTTCACAAGAGTTTTTAGTGCTTTATTCTAAAGAGTTTTATCATTCTATGAGAGAATCTTAAAGAGTTTTATATACAAAACCACAGAAGCTTACGGGGAAATGCTGTTATTTTATACAAGTATAGAATGTTTGATCACTATCAGGATATTTTAAAACTTTACCCTTTCATGAGAGTATTACAAAAGGTTTATTGCCTTATTCTACATAATTTTTGTTTTGTTTTGAAAGTATTTTCAATATTCTTATACACAGGAAAATGTTGGTGAGGGCGTCAGACTACATAGTTCATTTAACTATAATATTCACCAAAAGGTCACTGGACCAGTGGGACACATCTGACTGACGCCTTTGACACATCCTGTTCTGTCTCTATTTATAAATACGTAAAAAATGTGCCTAAGTTACTTCGGCGCAATCGAGTTTTCTGTACAGCCGCTACATCGTATAATTAAGGCCGCCAAAAATAGATCTATCTTTCGGTGGTCTCGGTATAATGCTGTGTGAGCCGCGGCCCATGAAACTTTAACCACGGCATGGTGGGGGCTATCCTATATCGTTGCCAGAAGCACGAATTGTGGCTAACTTTAATCTTGAATAAAATCAAAACTGCTGAGGCTAGAGAGCTGGAATTTGGTATGTTTGATGATTGAAGGGTGGATGATCAACTTACCAATTTGCAGCCCTCTAGCCTCAGTAGTTATTAAGATCTGAGGGCGGACAGAAAAAGTGCGGACGGACAGACAAATTCGGGGCAATACCTTGCTTTTACAGAAAACTAAATGGGCTAAAAAAAGGTTCAGTTTAAGAAACAATTGTACTTTAACACAAATGTTTATAAACTCAGTTTAAGCTACAATAAAAATTCTCTCTCTCTCTTTCTCTCTCTCAGAGACATGCTGTGTTCTCTCACTATGTAGAAAAAAGATTAAGAAAATAAAATGAAGAATAAACAGATTCAATATAAAAAAATAAATGTACTTGACCACAAATGTTTGTAAACCGCAATTGAAGATAAAAGAAAAAATGTAACAAAGTACGCAATCTCTCTCTCTCTCTCTCTCTCTCTCTCTCTCTCTCTCTCTCTCTCTCTCTCTTTTGAAAAACAACACAAACAGCGAGTAAGAACACTCGTAAATATAAGTCCCACCAAAACATTAAACGAATAAAATCTTCCACAGCCACCAGAATTAGTTCCCAATAAAATCCCATAATGTTTTCTAAGGGGGAAGGAAATTAGCCCAATAGGAGGCGTGTGCGTAGCGTTCGTTCAACATCGTTAAGGACCAAAGTACCTACTTAATACAGCCTGTTTTCGACCTTGTTATGCGACGTTTATGGCCTTCAAGAAAAAAAGAGGGGTTTCTTTCTTTTTTTTTTTATATCATGCCCTGTTTCGCCATCTCGGCCGGTTCGTCGTTTTTGCTGTTTTCATTTGTGTTGTTTAATGGCGTGTAAGTGTTTTAATACCCTCGTAAAGTACTATTTAATAGTACGTGTATGAAATCTTTGATTTCATGCTTAACAGGCACAAAATAGGCCGTGTTTTTTTTTTTTTTTTTTTTTTTTTTTTTTTGGTTAATTGCAAAGATGACACTTCGCAGCATCTATCGCAAAATACGATGTCACATCACACAACCATAAATTATAAATGAAATGAAATAAATTATAAATGGAATGAAATATGAAACTTAGGCCAAAGGGCAAGTACTATGATCTATGAGGTTATTCAGTACTGAAGGGGAAATCGAGAGTAAAAAGGTTTTCTGAGTCTAGCTAATTATATTCAACTTTTTTTAC
>NC_089776.1:11360417-11425417 GCF_040412425.1 Macrobrachium rosenbergii
TCACATACTGGAAAAAATAAGTTTATTATTATTATTATTATTATTATTATTATTATTATTATTATTATTATTATTATTATTATTATTCAGAAGATGGACACTATTCCCATAGAGAATACTACTGACTTGAAATTCAAGCTTCCAAAGAATATGGCGTTCTTTCAAAGGAAGTAACAAAAGATAATGGGAAATACAGAAAGAGGAGATAAGTTATCAGAAAAACAGATACATTGAAAAATTAATAAATGAATAAAGAAAAATGCAAGTCAATGATTAAAATACAAGAAGAATTGTATTAGGTTAGTAATGCACTGCATCTTCGCTTGAACTTCTGAAGTTCCAATTCCACGACATCCTAAGAGTTTCCTAATAGTTTTTTTTCTTATCTTCTATGTTTCATTCTAATAATGAAGATCATCTCACAGATTCCTGTAGCCAAGTTGCATCCTGTCCTTCAACGAAACAACGAAGATATGGAATCCAGTCGACAACAATGAATTCTTCACGAACCAAACTCTATTACTCGAAGCAGGGAATTCCCCGAATATGGCTATATAATCTGAGACCCCCCAAAAATGTTCTCCTCGTAGGGGGGTGTAGCGTCAGTGCACCTCACGTGGTGCATTGTAGGCATTACGGTTCTTTGCAGTGTCCCTTCGTCCCATAGCTGCATCCTCTTTCACTCCTTTTACTGTAACTCCGTTCGCATTCTCTTCCTTCCTTCTGACTTTCCGCCCTCTTCTAACAAATGGTTTATGGCGCAACTGGGAAGTTCTCCTCCTGTTAAACCTTTCAAACTTTCTGAATGTCAATGACCTCAAAGGTCTCAGCGCTTGGTCTTTGACCTATATTCTGTATTCCAGTGACCAAAAAGGTTCTGTAATCTTCGACATTATTTGTTACTTTCTGTTAGAACATTCGTAGTAATTAATTACCCGTTAGATAACACCTGGAAATCTCCCGACCATGGAGGTAAAAAAAAAATAAATAAATGAAATAAAATTAATATATATATATATATATATATATATATATATATATATATATATATATATATATATATATATATATATATATATATATATATATATATATATATATATATATATATATATATATATATATATATATATATATATATATATATATATATATATATGTGTGTGTGTGTATGTATGTATCCACAGAGTGAGTTTCGTTACGGCAAGACAAAGTGTAACTTAGTGTGTGTGTGTGTATGTGTGTGTTATATTTTCATTACCAGAGAATAGAATAGAACACAATGAAGAATTTAGGCCAAAGGCCAAGCACTGGGACCTATGAGGCCATTCAGCGATGAAAGGGAAATTTAGAGTAGAAAGGTTTGAAAGGTGTAACAGGAGGAAAACCTCGCCTTCTAAATATGAATCAATTGTTAGGAGAAGGTGAAAAGTAAGATGGAAGAAAAAAATATATGGAAGGAGGCACAGTAAAAGGAATGAAAGGGGTTGTAGCTATGGCCCGAAAAGCATCGATTTTAAAGTTAGATATGTAACGGATTTTATATTATATATATATATATATATATATATATATATATATATATATATATATATATATATATATATATATATATATTTCAATAAGAAAATATGTTACCTTTATTTAACGTTTGTCTGTCCTGAAAAATATCTTCTACTTCACAGAATTGTCAGATCACAAAACATGCTTTGGTGTAATCATTCAACCTGTATTGACCAAATCAGATTTTTAAATTATGACATCTTGATATCGACAAGTAGATTCTGGTAGACTAGTTTCAATTAGACCGATTAAAACTTTTTTAAAATTATTTTTTCAGTTGAATAGCACAAATATAAATGATACCTTTTCTGACTGACATACATAAAAAAAGTATTAGAAGAAGAAAGGAACTTAATGGAGGATTTATTTGATATAGCTATGGTATTCTTAACAAACTGACAACGTAAATATGACAAGTGCTATTTCCAAGGGTCAACACACAATACATTGTCTTCTTTTAAATATCTTGGTTTCAGTGGTATGTTAGATTCCACGAGCAATGGGCCGAATATCTGGTTGGTCAAAGACTCGAATTTTTAAGTGCAGGCTCAGATTATCCAGTAGGAACCCGAATTTTCGTGCAGGCAACTCTGGCTACCTCATTTCTTCCACAAAGCAAAAATGAAATTCACTTTGAGTCTCATAAAAGAAGTAAGAGAGAGAGAGAGAGAGAGAGAGAGAGAGAGAGAGAGAGAGAGAGAGAGAGAGAGAGAGAGAGAGAGAGAGACTCCTTCCTCTCCGCCTATAGCAAACTGAAATTCCCGATTTTTTGGCATCTCTGATGACTGTTAGTGTTCCCGAGATTCTCGAGGCAAAATTAATTTTCCTTCAAAACTCTCCTTTTGCGCACATCACGAATTCCAACTTTAGTTTTCTGTAAAAGAAAACTATTGTGCCGGCTTTGTCTGTCCGTCCACAATATTCTGTCCGCACTTTTTCTGTCCGCCCTCAGATCTTAAAAACTACTGAAGCTAGATGGCTGCAATTGGTATGTTGATCATCCACCCTCCAATCATCAAACATAACAAATTGCAGCCCTCTAGCCTCATTAGTTTTTATTCTATTTAAGGTTAAATTTAACCATAATCGTGCATCTGGCAACGATACAGGACATGCCACCACCGGCCCGTGGTTAAAGTTTCATGGTCCGCGGCTCATACATTGTTACACAGAGGCGACCGAAAGACAGAGCTATTTTCGGTGGCCTTGATTATAAGATATACAAACATTTAATAACCGTGAGGTCTGCAAGAAGAACCTTGAACACAAATCGAATCCACTGGACGGCAAAAAAAAAAAAAAAAAAAAATCGATACAACTTGCAGCTCTCAAAAATCTCCCAAAAGACGCAGCAGCCATTTCGATACTGATCAAAGCAGCTAATACCACGTTAGATTAGAGTTATTACAATATCCAGCTCGGCATTATTGCGAAATGCCTTCGTAGCAGATTTCGCCATGCAGCCCAATTATTGCGGAAACGCAAAGGTCAAATAAAGGTCACTTACAATGCATTCGCGCCACGGCATCGTTCGTAAGGTCATTACAGGGTCAATGTCGAATTCAAGGGGTAAGGTCAATGAAAACCCAACTGCCAATCAATTAACTACGTTAAATGCTTGCGAGAGGTCACCTAAGGTCACCCGAATTCGAATAAGGGGACAGAATAAAGGACGGTGAGAGAGATTCAGGACCTTACACAAACACACTCGAGGTCATCCTAGGTCACGTGAGGTGAACTAAGGTCACTTCGTTATCGAGGGGAGAGGATAGGTATTTTCGGGAAAAGGGGGGAAAAAGTAGAGGAGGGAGAAAGGGAGAGAAAGAGGGAGAGGTGTGAATCTAAAGTCAGAGATGAGGCCCTGGTGACAGAGATCAATAGAACCCGGTTCTGGCCCGTCTCTACCCTTACCCCTACCCCTCCCCCTACCCTCCTCCTCTCACCACCCTCCCAACACCCCTCCCCCCTTTCTCCATTCCCGAATCCCCTTAACACTTATTTTCCCCCTCTCTCTCTCTCTCTCTCTTTCTCTCTCTCATTTCTTCTTTCCCCCAATTCCAATTACTCTTCATACAACCAATCACATTCTAATTACAGCATCACGTGTTGCTATCTATCTATCTATCTATCTATTTGTCTATCTATCTGTCTGGTTTGAGTATTAATATATCTATCTTTCATACCTGTCATTTTACCTCTCTCTATATTTACTTTTTTTAAAGTTAAATTCACTTCATATCCGACTTAACGCACCAAATATTACTAAACTGGATAGGCAATAATTCTAAATGAACAGTCTCCGTAATAACTATTGTTATGATGCCCCAAAAACAAAACTAATAACAAAGGCAACAAAAAAGAATTGCAACTCTAATTATCAATAACTGCAAGCAGGCAACAGGTAAGAGCAGTGGAGTACATAAGGTTGGAAGATTGTTTTTCGTGGTCTCTGAGATTTGTAGCCGAGGCAAAACATGCAATTATGAAGAACCATAATATATATATATATATATATATATATATATATATATATATATATATATATATATATATATAAATATATATATATATATATATATATATATATATATATATATATATATATATATATATATAAATTTGTTTGTGCGCGTGTAAGGAAAACATATAGACGCGTTGCAAATAATCAGCAAAAAATCTCATATAAAAGCTGTCAAATAACAATAAAATTTTCATGTTGCAACTCATCTGTCACTTCTCTTAAAGACAAACTTCGCGAAGAACCAGGAAAATAAAGAATCAAGTTCAATAGGAAGGTTACATGTAACTGAACTTTAGAATATATTTACAAAAATCATAACTAGGAGAAGGAATATTTTCGACTTTAGATTTTTGTGTGTGTGTGTGTGTGTGTGTGTGTGTGTGTGTGTGTGTGTGTGTGTGTGTGTGTGTGTGTGTGTGTGTGTGTGTGTGTGAGAGTGAGAGAGAGAGAGAGAGAGAGAGAGAGAGAGAGAGAATTGAAGGTAAATCAATACTATGAAATAACAGTGAAATCTATCTGTACATAAATTGTGTGTCATGTATGGGTAAAACAATGAAGAATTTTGAAACTAAGAACAGAAAATTTTCGTTTTAACGAACACATGTTCGACAAAGTAGGAAAATCTACATAAACATCCGGTGAAAAATTTGCGACATTAGGAAAAAAATATGGAAAAAGTAAAATAAAAATAGGAACAAGTTATTAAAAGTTGATGCAGTCGCAGAAAACGGCAAAATTTACACAAAGTTAATGTATTAAGGAATACTGTGGAGAAATAACTTCACGATAAGACAACTTGGCTAAGTTAGTAGAAGCCTCTTAATACCCGAAACGCTTTCGTGGAGGAATATAAGTGAAGATTGATGAATACCTGACATGGAAGACAGAAAACGTAGAAGTTTGGAAAAGATAAAAAAGAGAGAAAATGTTGAAGGCTTCCAGACTAGCCTTCCACTGAAAGATAAAAGGCATTCTCTGCGCAATCATAGAAGCTCAGAGTAAAGGTACTGAAATAGAAAAGACTAAACTAAATGATATTCAAATCAATGTAATATATTGCTCGTTCCTTTATTTCTCTCAACGTCATTTAAAATACCGAAGTAAAACTCTGTATTGTCTTATCAAGGGCACGATGCACACTGCAGATGATCGCCTTTTGAAGATTGGAAAACTGAATCACTGAAGAACAGAAGCTTTATTATTCACTTTTCATTTATTTAAAAAAATTTATTTCAGATACCATGACCCCTACCTGATATTTATTATGTATAACGCTTAAAGAGTACAGAAAAGAATATTAATCCTCTGAAAAAAGTTCAATGGGATGCATAAATATTCTTCCATCCATTTTACAAATCTCTGCCAATTAGATTCGACAAGGAACAAATACTACGAAGGAACGCAAAATAAAGACAAATCAGAGGATAAGTCTTAAGAAAAGTGTGATTTTATTGACAAATTTGAACTATTTCCTAAGTAATTATGATAACAGACATTACAGGCAAATCAAGCTAAGTTATCAAAGAAGTAATAATAATAATAATAATAATAATAATAATAATAATAATAATAATAATAATAAATAATAATAATATAATAATAATAATAATAATAATAATAATAATAATAACTGAAGAACATTTGAAAAAGAGAATCACTAGATCTAAAGGATTTTCCTGGGTTGCACTTCAACAATGTATAATAATCTGAGTGCAGATATAGCAGTGGAAAGAAGGCTCCACATAAAATGGGTAACACTCGAAGACAACAGAAAACGGATCACACTCCAAGACAACAGAAAACGGATCACACTGAAAGAAGACTCCATAGAAAACGGGTCACCCTCCAAGGCTACATTAAACGGTTCACACTGAAAGAAGAATTCACTGAAAACGGGTCACACTGGAAGAAAATTTCACAGAAAACGAGTCACACTGGAAGAAGAGTAAGCAAAAAACGGGTCACACTGGAAGAAGACCACAGAAAACGGGTAACAGTGAAAGAACACTTCAGAGAAAACGGGTCACAATTGAAGAAGACGTGTTTGATGCTGTTATTTACGGAGATTAAAGTTCATGTTGACAAAATAGCTGATAAGTAATAATAATTTCTGGGAAATATCAGCGGAAACAAAAACTCTGATTCTTATGCATTTGGTTAACGCACATATCAACAAAGCCACAGGCTAAAGACCTCTAAAACGTATATGTGAAATATCGAGATATTACCACCGGGGGCATTTAATGCGCCCTGGGAAATACGGGTATTAAACGTCGGAGAGAAAACCTTTCGGGATCCCAAACAGAATCAATCATTAATAAAGCCTGGCGTCGAGTCTGCAGAGATTACGTAATCTTGACTAGCGGTAAACACCGAGAGAATTGGGCTGGTTGGTCTCAGATTGCCGATGACGAGGGAAAAGAAGCCAAAATGAAAACATTTTTCTCAGTCATAATAATAATAATAATAATAATAATAATAATAATAATAATAATAATAATAATAATAATAATAATAATTACTACTACTACTATCATTATTACATTATTATCATTTTATTATTATTATCATACAGAAAGAGATATATTGTGTACCTTGATACTGCCAACAGTGAGGAAAAAGAAATTAATAATAATAATAATAATAATAATAATAATAATAATAATAATAATAATGATGGTGATGATGATTATGATTATTATTATTATTATTATTATTATTATTATTCAGCAAACATCTAAACAGACAAAGCCTAAAATGACATTAACCTACAAAACAATGCATAAGGAAAGACGGAAAAATATATAAAAAAAAACGGTATTATAAACAGGACTTTAAAATATTCACCAAAAATGATATATAGCAATTTTACATGCCACGTAGAGATAATGAGGGGTGCCCTGACCTCTTTTTGTGCATGTCACCCTCCAGGAACAGAGGAGCAGCAAGTTTTGACCTGACTGGATAGTATATACATCTCTTTATACGATAAGAACGTCCAATAGATTCAGTATGTTGAAAAAAAAAAATGTATTTGTTTATCATGAAAGCATATTTTTTCCTAGTGATTATTTTTTCCAGCAATAGGAATGATGGTTGAAGATCTGTATCATAACATGAGGTGTTTTGATTTTACAAGATAAGGACGTCCAACAGATTCAACAATATATGAAAAAAATGTATCTGATAGTTCATATTATTTTCTCGTAACAAATGTTTTTTCTGTAAATATTGAAGAATGATAGTTAAAAGTCACGAACTACATAATAACACGAGGTGTTTTGATAAGATTCAAACAGTAAGTGCAAAGGCCAATGACTGGCTGTTTGGAATGTTTACATTAGAAGGTCATATAGTTTTCCATGACCTCTTTACAACTGCAACATCAAAGTCTATAAAATTTAAAGTAGGCGAGTATGAAATATCAATACTGTATAATCAGAAAATGTGTTACTCAGGAGAGAGAGAGAGAGAGAGAGAGAGAGAGAGAGAGAGAGAGAGAGAGAGAGAGAGAGAGAGAGAGAGAGAGAGAGAGAGAGAGAGAGAGGTTTTCTGGGAAAAAAATTATAGAAAATAGAAAGTCACTAAAATCCACATGTTATTAATATCAAAATCAAAGATTTCATGCTGCATTAGGAAAATGAATCATTTAGCCAATAACTATGTAAAAAAAAGGGGGGGGGATGTGATTTTACCCAAATTTGAAACAGATTTTGTAAATCTTTGCAAATATAGATTGGGAATTAAGATACACTGACTAAAGCTCTGTTGCTTCAACAGACTGGCATTTTCCATGGTGTTACTCAAATAATTGTTTTAAACTTTCTCCCTGAAGCGAATTTCACTTAGCAATTTTCACTTTTGCACTGAAACTTTCCTCTAAGACCAACATCAACTTTCAAACAAACCAATTTATTTTTATAGGCTGGTCGTTACAACTATGACTGGGCTTTCGTCGAGTTTTTACATAAAAAAAAAACGTAAATATTTTCCTACAAATCAACTCGTTCCGGAAAATGTATTCTCAACAGACAAAAAAAGAAGAAAATATAGAAAAGTTGCTCTATCTCGAAAAAAAAAAGAAAATATAGAACATGACATTTCCTCTTGATAAATATGTCTTCATGAAAAAAACATTTCCCTCTCTGATAAATGTCTTCACGGAACATGACATTTCCCTTTGATAAATATGTCTTCATGAAACAAAACATTTCCCTCTCTGATAAATGTCTTCACGAAACAAGATATTTCCCTCTTTGATAAATATGTCTTCCTGAAACAAGACATTTCCCTCTCTGATAAATGTCTTCACGAAAAAAGACATTTCCCTCTCAGATAAATGTCTTCATGAAACAAGACAATTCCCTCTTTGATAAATGTCACGAAACATGACATTTCCCTCTCTGATAAATGTCTTCATGATACAAGACATTTCCCTCTCTGATAAACGTCTTCATGAAACAAGACATTTCCCTCTTTGATAAATGTCTTCAAGAAACAAGACATTTCCCTCTTTCATAAATATGTCTGCATGAGAGGACTCTGGTCTAAGACATTGGTTACCTAATCATAAAATTTATTTTCGTTCCTCTACAAACAACACACGCTCCCCCCAAAACACCCCCAGTCCTTGAAAGACTTTCTGGGAATAAGTTTCAAACGATTCCAAAGAAAACATCTTTCGTAAAAATCCCGTGTGAGTTCTGGCGAAGTTATAATGACCTTCCTAGGGAAACAAATTGCTTGGTCTCCAATCTGGCTTAGGGATAAATGGGACTGAAATAAAACGTTCATGAAACAAACGTTCTGATGAAATATGAAACGTTTTTATTCACATACTTCACTTTAATACATCATTTTGAACTATTAAATTGTAACTCTAACTTTAAGACATTAAATACTCGCCTTAGTAGTTCTGGGGCCTTTTAAAAGGATTAGCTATCATAAAAGCTGATTCTAGATTTAGTTGGCTTTATGCCAGCAGTCACCCTTCCCCTAGGGCGGTCCATGAATGCCGTAACAAGTTAAAGAGCCTTATTGGACTGGTGTGAACCTCTGAACTCGTCCAATCAACTGAGACCAGCCTGCGACTGAAAGGTAATGACACCTCAACACTTGCCGGTTCCGTAACATTGAAACTGAGTGAATACAATTGAACAGAATATAGAATTTGGGCCAAAAGCCAAGTGCTGGGGCCTATGAGGTCATTCAGCGCAGAAACGGAAATTGGCAATAAAAAGGTTTGAAAGGTGTAACAGGAGGAAAACCTCGCAGTTGCACTATGAAACAATTGTTAGCAGAAGGTGGAAAGTAAGACTGAAGAAAGAGATTATGAACGGAGGTACAGTTAAAACGAAAGAAAGAGGATGCAGCTAGGGGCCGAAGGGACGCCGCAAAGAACCTTAAGTAATGCCTACAGTGCACCGTATGATTAACACTGCCATTTAAAACTGAATCGAGGAACCATTTAAAATGCTAATGTACAATCGAAGTCAACCAAAAAAATCCTTTATATTAATTAACCTCCTGCTCTCATACAGCTGATAAAGCCTTCCAATGTCAACAATGTACCCTGATACATATTAAGAAGAACATTTGAAACATTTGAAGTCCGATTTACATATGCTTAAAAAAACATCCTTCCGAATATATTTTATATTTATATATATATATATATATATATATATATATATATATATATATATATATATATATATATATATATATATATATATATATAAAGAGAGAGAAGAGAGAGAGAGAGAGAGAGAGAGAGAGAGAGAGAGAGAGAGAGAGAGAGAGAGAGAGAGAACCTGAGGTAATTCAGTAACAGAGTTGGCTTGCATTTATAAGATCCGGGGTTCGATCCCATGGTTCAATCCTGGCATACAACTCACTGTGCGTGTTTCTTTTCAAGAGAACGATTTTTCCTTTAGACTTGTGGCTCGAGAATATGACGTACCACACCACAGTTAAGTAATTACCAAGTGCATGCCTTAGTGTTTAAGCCAACTACGACATAATGAATTTTAATGTTGCATATCTTAATCACCCTACCTCAACCGGAAACGGGCCTCTCTGTGGCAAGCCAGAGTGCATTAACCACTAGACTCTATGGCCCATACGAACACACTAACTATATATATTAAAATAATATATATATATATACATAAATATATATATATATATGCACATCTATATATATATATCAATATATATATATATTATATATATATATATATATATATATCTATATATCTGTATATATATTTATATATATATATATATATATATATATATATATATATATATATATATATATATATATGTGTGTGTGTGTGTGTGTGTGTGTGTGTGTGTGTGTGTGTGTTTTACGTCAAAGAACGAGTAACAAATTCGGATACTTTAATATACGTAAAACCTCAAAATCAATAAATTCATCACTAATCAGATTAACATGCTCAACGGTCAACCAGAAAGTAACTAAAAATACAAAAAAATAAATAAACAAATAAATAAATAAAAAAGGGAAACTCCAACTTGTTGACGAGTCGGAATAAAAATAGGCAATATTAATTTGAGGACATGAAAAGAGGCGATGCACGGAGGTGGCGGAGCATTGAAAGGTGTTATGAAGGATTTCTGAGGAGACGGACGCTTGTCCTGTGGCGGTGGGGGGTGGGGGTGGGGGTATGGGAGTAGGGATGGGAGTTATGGAAAGGGATGAAAGCATAGATGAAGGTTTCAGGAAGAAGAGGGAGGGGGGGAGGGATGGACGGACGGATTGATGGATGGAGGAGGAGGAGGAGGAGGAGGAGGAGGGCTCCGATATGGACGATCACAAAAAAAAAGAAAAAGGGAAAAATGGGAGAATCTTCCCTTTGATTCCGTCTCTCCAGGGAACGGTTTTGAGAGAGAGAGAGAGAGAGAGAGAGAGAGAGAGAGAGAGAGAGAGAGAGAGAGAGAGAGAGAGATTTTCACATATTCACTCACTCTCTCCGTTCCTTACTGAAGAAAAGTCTCGTGGAAATATTCAAAGCTTCTCTTATATACTTCTGCCTTGTTGATACTTTCGTCTTTACGCCCTTACTAATCATTCAACCTTCCTTTACAAGATGCCTTAGGTTCAGTTTATTTGCAGTGCTACTAATATCATCTTACTATTACTATTAATATTACTACGACTACTGCTACTAGAAGCTATGTAAACAATCTATATGAAGTCATACTATCATTGCCACAAGGAAAGAAAGCATTACGTTATGAATAACAAAGAAGACAGCCATTTAACTAACAGTCACTTAAGAATAACAAAAAAAATTACTTAAATTCAGACCAATTATTTGGAATAATTAATAACAAGGTCAAGTTCCACCTGAATGAAAAACGCAAAACAACTTCATTATTCAAACCCACTGACGTCAAACTTTATACTGAAATCCTATTTATGTGCAGATATGCAAACTATGTAATTTGGTCCATTATGGAATTTGATGCATCTAGTTTGCTCAGTATCTGTATTACTCAGATTTACTCAGGGAGAATTTAGGATTTTGGGTAATTTCTCTATCTCAGATTTCAGCGACATAATAATTATTGTAATAATGACTTAGTGTGAAACCTTCAAAAATAAGATCGCTAGAATCTTTTGCAAAAGAATGAACTGACATTGATGTAACAAAAAATATGTTGTTAAGCTGTATGAAAGTTAATTGTAGAAATTGATAGATAATGTTTATAATAACTGTACAATTGTAATTATTAAAACAATATAAATATTATAAATTGGTGATTCTAAATAAAATAAAAATACGTTTTCTCGCCACAAAGGTACATCAACATCAAATATAAACAACATTTTACGAAAAATTTTTACTTTTAGAATTTACTTGTAACCTTGAAAAATATGACAAGGTTAAAAATATTTTGTAAAAATAATCAGCAAGCCTATCAAGTTACATCGAACTGCCAATTTCTGAAGAACAGATTAGTTTAATTTTAGTTTCTGAAATTTATCATATTCAGAATAAAAGTCATGATTTTTCTAAGTGATTATACATAAAAGTAATTCATGTCAAAATTCAAAATTCATATCTACATTTTTTACATTCGTAGCAAATGTTCTGTAAAAATATTTTAATAAGAGATTGACAGAAAATAAAATAAATATGAGACCAACGGTTTATATTACAAACATACATAAATACATATATATATATATATATATAATATATACAGTATGTATATATATATATATATATATATATATATATATATATATATATATATATATATATATATATATAGATATATATTATATTATACAGTATATACAAAATCTATGTGTATGTGCAAGCTCCTCTAAGCGACTGCATACACACGTGTACGCTCCATCCGGGCAACGGATATTAACTGTAACTTGTTACTATCAAAGATGAGTTAAACGGGCCTTCACAACGCAAGTCGCACAAAGAAACAAATGAGGAGATAAAAATTACCCGAGCGTGAAAGTCTATGACCTGTCCTTCCCCACCAGCAACAGGTCCTGGGAATGTCTTGAACGAGACCATTTGTTAAAAAATGACTCCACTGAAC
The DNA here is from genome assembly GCF_040412425.1 of Macrobrachium rosenbergii. Taxonomy (NCBI): domain Eukaryota; kingdom Metazoa; phylum Arthropoda; class Malacostraca; order Decapoda; family Palaemonidae; genus Macrobrachium; species Macrobrachium rosenbergii. The sequence goes on from NC_089776.1 coordinate 11,373,097, forward strand.
TGCAGTATTTGTGCGGACGTGTTTCTGCCAGAGAGAGAGAGAGAGAGAGAGAGAGAGAGAGAGAGAGAGAGAGAGAGAGAGAGAGTATGTGTGTGTGTGTGTGTGTGTGTGTGTGTGTGAGAGAGAGAGAGAGAGAGAGAGAGAGAGAGAGAGAGAGAGAGAGAGAGAGAGAGAGAGAGAGAGAGAGATTGATTGATTATGAAATTTAGGTCTTGAAGACCAAGCACTGGAACCCATCAGGATTATTCAGCGCCGGAGAGAGAGAGAGAGAGAGAGAGAGAGAGAGAGAGAGAGAGAGAGAGAGAGAGAGAGAGAGAGAGAGAGAGAGAGAGGGTCTCTGTGAAACAGTATTACTAAATCCTGATTTATTGTGCATTCTAATACAGATATCACTGCATTTCACACAACATTTGACAAGACTGACTGTAGCTAATGTTACGTGATATATCCAGCACTAGAATTCTTTCCTAAATATCTCTATAATCAAGTTCATTCTACATGTAACTATTCAGCCGATTATATTACAGAATAACGAAACTTGGCTGCTAAAGTTTTCCACAAATGCAGGGAGAAAATGCCGAGTTTCCACACATTGCCTTTTAGTCTCGTAAATATTCAATTTCCAATTAATATAAAATGCGTATATTTTCATAATAATATTGTGCATTAAACCCACGTTTATCAAGGCGATTTTGAGAACTGCAAATATATAAATTTGCACAACAAAGTTAAATCTTGAACTATGGCACCGCAAATAATGTTTGATTGTGTACATTTAAATGAGTAAATGTATTTAAGTATAACTTATATAGATATATACACAGTTGTATATACATATATATATGTATATATATATGCATGTTTGTGTGTGTTTGTATATTTATATATGTATAGAGCTATATATTACCAACCATTTTGACTACTTTACATTTCCATATAGCTATTATATAACCTATACTATTTTATATATATATATATATATATATATATATATATATATATATATATATATATATATATATATATATATATATAAAGTTAGAAGCACTTTGGACCGACCCAATTGTAAAACGCCTTTCTTCGAACGATGTTTCTTTATAAATAATGAGCCTATATTGGAAGAGAGAAATCATCGTTTACCCACGCAATAACATCGAGATAGAGAGAGAGAGAGAGAGAGAGAGAGAGAGAGAGAGAGAGAGAGAGAGAGAGAGAGAGACGTCATTATCACATTACCTGAATACGTCCGCTTCAATTATCACGGACAAACACGTACCTGAAAAGAAAGAAAGAATCATTTCGGAACCATTGTCGTTGGACGCTATTGTTGATTACTGATTGTACTCTTAATTTTTCATTATTATTATTATTATTATTATTATTATTATTAACAAAATTAATAAAACAGTATATTTCTATATATTACTGTCGAAAATAATCAAACAACATCATTATTATTATTATTATTTTTATTATTATTATGATTATTATTATTATTATTATTATTAAATACATGAAAATGCATTTAATAATCAAAAAATAATAATAATAAAAATAATAACAATGTAATATATATTGATATATATATATATATATATATATATATATATATATATATATATATATATATATACATACAATATATATATACATATATATATGTATAATATATATATACATATATATATCATTAATATTATCATCATCACTTTGAAGGCGAAAAACAAGTAATGGCGGAAAAAAAACTGATGCAGTCTACGTAACAAAAGTCTATTATTAGCATAAGATGACGCAACCGAGACCTCCAAAAAATTGTTAGGTAGGATTAAGTCTGCACACGTATGCAAAATGAATAAATTTTTGAGTAATACTCTCTCCCGTTGACTATTATTTAAAAGAAAGATAGAAAACTCAAATCACTTTTCCCACGGGGTTTGATCCATGGCATTTCAAAAATACATTTCCAACTGATGTCATTTTTTTTTTACCCTTATTTTTAGATTTTAGTTTTCCACCAATATCGGGTAAAACTTTAGCACCTCGCTGAAAATAGTCTTTCTCAGTAAGAGTATTGTGAAGGGGGAAATATAATAATAAAAAAATATATATATATATATATATATATATATATATATATATATATATATATATATATATATATATATATATATATATATATATATATATATAAAGTGAAATCTACCAGTTTGACGTCATTGTAGTTATCAGTTTCAACTGGACCAACTTTATGAGAATATGCTTATTACATGACAAGTGATGTATGGTGATTTGCTATTTATTATGGTATGTATTCAACAAAAAAAATGTCAACAGCAATAATAATAATAATAATAAACAATAATAATAATAAAATTGTATTACTATGTAAAAGTAAAACAATTTACCCACAATGGTTTTTCATTTGCTTGTGTATAACAACAACAACAACAACAATGTAATAATAATAATAAATATTTAATAATAATAATAATAATACTTTGATCTCTGTACTGTAAAAGAATTTAGACAGTAAAAACAAGTTATAAACAGAACGAATGCATCATTGAGTTAATTTATACCGAGACTTCCAATCTTCCTCATAAAAATCTGATATTGGCAAGTTTTTGTTTGGTTAATAATAAAAACCACGGGCATGGAATTGGAACCAATGGCGCGAGTAATAATAATAATTATTAAAATACCATTAAGAGAAAAAAACATATTTAGTCTTGAAATTAATGAGACGGTGCAGATGGCAATTAAATACTCTGTATAAAACTAAAACTTGTTTAATAATATGCAAAATCTGTAAAACAACTTTACTATAATGATTGACTGGACTTATGCAATGATCTGACTCTGGACCCAATTGGTTTTTCAGTATGCAATGATCTGACTCTGGACCCAATTGGTTTTTCAGTATGCAATGATCTGACTCTGGACCCAACTGGTTTTTCAGTATGCAATGATCAACAACAAAATAATTTTTCAGTATGCAATGATCTGATAATAATTTTTCAGTATGCAATGATCTGACTCTGGACCCAATTGGTTTTTCAATGCAATAATAATAATAATAATTTTTCATAAATAATAACTAATAATAATATCTGTAACTGGTTTTTCAGTAAGAATTTACTCTGACACTCTTAAAAACAAGTCATGTTAAACAGAACCCAATTGGCTGCATCACTGAGTTAACTCTTATACCGGTTTTTCAGTATGCAATGATCTCAAAATTTTTTTCAGTATGCAATGATCTGAATCTGGACTAAGGTTTTTATTGGCAATGATCAATTGCCCATTGCCGTCGTCCCCAATTGGTTTTTCAGTATGATTGACCAAAACCCACGGTTTTTCAGTGCAATAATCTGACTGGACCCACCAATGGCGCCTGAGTTCAGTATGCACATGGACCAAATGGTTTTTCAGTATGCAATGATTAAAATACCATTAAGAGAATAACAAAAACATATTTAGTCTTGAAATTAAATGAGACGGTGCAGATGGCCAAAGAAATATTCATCTGCTTTTATGATAAAACTTAAAACTTTTTAATAATATGCAATAATCTGGCTCTGGACCCAATTGGTATTTCAGTATGCAGTATAAGTCAGTGTGATGTGAAAATTATGCCTCTTCTTAAAATGGTTTTTCGATCATTACTGCTCAGACAGAGTGGTCAGATTTACTGAAGGTAACAAGGCCCCTGAAGGAAAAATGTACACGAAGGGTTTGTCAGTATGACAGGTGTTGAAAGTGAAGAGTTTTTCCCGATTTTTCATTCACAATCTGAACATGCAAATATTCAGGGTTTTTCATGCAAAACTGCAACACATAATGACTGAAACCCAATTGGTTTTTTCAGTCTGTAATATGGGGGTTTTTCATCTGAACCCTGGAATAATAATCGTTAAATTAGTTTTTTCAAATGTTGTATGTAGTTGAATATGACATTTATTCATAATTCTTTCCTTAATGATTAAATTATTTTCTTTTTCCAATTTTCACAGAAACGCATTTTGCCATAAAATAGTAAGACGATTCCACAAAAAGAATCTGGAATTATGGTAGGTCATAACTCGATTCTCCTCGTTGTAAACTATCTAACGAGTTATTAATGAGGTCGTCACTGGAAGCCAATCAATTTATCAAGACTCAAGAAATTATGTAAGATGGATACAGGTGCGAGACACCTGTCATCAGAACAGCTGTCATTTAATTCAGGATAACGAGAGGGACTCGCCCCCTCCTGGAGACACCTGTTCAAAGATGAACAGGCTGTCACCTAAAAAAAAAAAAAAAAAAAATATATATATATATATATATATATATATATACCATGTCATTAATTGTTATAAATGAGTGGAAATTTCGGCTCTATGAAAAATGTCAGTTCAAAACTGCAATAACGGGTTCATTGGTATAAACAGCACTCTTTGAAAATCGTTATAAGTCTTACGGAATGCACCTTGGATAAAAGAACAAGCAATGTATCTTTCTGGTTTCCCGAAGCGGCGTAAGAAAATAAACTGAAGAAGAACAGGTCATCTTCATTCCGACTCCGCGATGACGAGTAAATATAATCATGCAACCTCAACCACGCTAAAGTGTGGACACAGGACACATAATAAGGTGAATCTATACACAAAAGCAACCCTTATGCAAGACACGCCAACCTGGCAACAGGCCCAAGAGGTTGGTTTGGGAAGATTGTGTAAAACTCGCTCCTAAACGAAAAAAGAAAAGAAATCTCTGGCTGACGGCCAAAACATAACAAGTGTGTCGCATTTTCTTTTTATCAAAGCAATCTGCAAACTGCGGAAACAGTACGTCAAAAGATAACAGATACCAACCGCATTCTCGTTTTTTTTTTTTTTGTACGAAGCAAAACGTGGCACTTTTACGTCTTAGTTTTTTTTCCTCTCTGAGAGAATCTGCAAATGTATTTAATACATTCTGACTGAGAGTAAAGAGACAAACCTCACTTTCATATCTTTTCATATTAAAAATCATTCACAAGTTATGAGACTTGATATATATTTGTTTTTAACTCTTAAAAATTATCTTATTTAATATTTTTCGCGGCCTCATAATTTAGGCTGTCCTTCCTTCACTTCACAAAATGAAGAAAAAGATTTCACGTTCTTCCTTGCCCATATAAGACTCCTTTTCAAATCTCACTCGTTTAATCTATTCAAGAGATTAGGATCTATTTAATGGTCTTAAAAATCTTCTTATTTCAGTTTTGCTTACTAAAATACTATGCAGATACATTTAGGGTATAAGCTGGTATTATCGTAGTTGAGTGCGCAGTCATTACAGGGTATTGGTTTAGTTTGTAATTTCTCTCTCTCTCTCTCTCTCTCTCTCTCTCTCTCTCTCTCTCTTTCTTTCTATCTCTCTCTGCCTACCTCTCTGTTTCTGTCCCTCTCTCTCTCTCTCTCTCTCTCTCTCTCTCTCTCTCTCTCTCTCTCTCTCTCTCTCATGCACTCAGACCTTCCCATCCGCAGTACCACATCTGCTTACCGCATCCCTATTTTCGTCGCCATAGAACCATCCCCCCATCACCCCCTCCCAATAACTCCCAAAATCCATACCCCCTCCCCTGTAGCCTCTTCCCCTTCCTTATCTCCCTACAGGTCCATTAATATCTAAAGCTGCAACGGGTCCTCCTGGGTCCTACCGGGTCCTCTCTCCCAGAAGACCCGAAATATTCAATCGCAGCAGCACACCAGAAGGAGGAGGCGGGCTCTCTTGATCTCACGCCCGCCTTGATGTGAAGCTTATTGAGATGAGATGAGATGAGATGAGATGAGGCGACATCATCTCAATACGAAGAAATAAAAATGACTTCTTTTATTTTTTTATTCCTTTTTTCTGGGTGGGGGTGGGGGTGGGAGTGGCTAATAGCCATTCCTTTTTCTAACGCCTTGTGTTCCCCCGCGTTCTTTTGACGCACGGTGACGAGAGAGAGAGAGAGAGAGAGAGAGAGAGAGAGAGAGAGAGAGAGAGAGAGAGAGAGAGAGAGGGTGTTAAGGGTTCAAATAACAGTACGAACTTTAATCTCCTTTTGTGTTAATTACGAGAGAGAGAGAGAGAGAGAGAGAGAGAGAGAGAGAGAGAGAGAGAGAGAGAGGTGTTAAGGGTTCAAATAAGAGTATGAACTTTAATCTCATTTTGTGTTAAGAGAGAGAGAGAGAGAGAGAGAGAGAGAGAGAGAGAGAGAGAGAGAGAGGACCACCCCCACCAACCGACCGATGTCTGATTACGAATATCATTAGTAAAAGGGTCTCGATCAATTGGATGGGAGAGGAGATTAAATGAAACTGACAGGAGATTTTCGGGAGGATTACCGGGGTGATATGGACGATTACTAAGTTAGATGTGGGAAGAAATGTCAAGTAAGAGTCCACACGCTACGCACACGCACGCGCGCGTGCGCATACACACACACACACACATATATATATATACATACATACAGAAATAAATCAACACAATCACGTGTGGAACGGAAATAAATTTCTGACTCACATCAGGATCGAACCCAGGTCTTTCAATTGAAAGACGAGACTTGTGTGGCTTGGTTGGCAGCGGTCTCGTCCTTCAAATGAAGGACCTGGGTTCGATCCTGATGTGTGTCAGAAATTTATACACATATGTATACATGAATCTTTATCACATCACCGTGACATTTTATATACAAATGTTAAGCTACAAATGTCGTTTAGTATCCAGTTCGCGCTACTTGGGGAGTACGACCGAAGGGGAATAATAAGTGATAAATGATTTTGGTACCTCAGTGACTCGAACACCCGGCAATACCCATCAACGACTTCCAGTCAACGCTCCAGACCACTGGGCTGTCAAGATGGGTACTGCTGGGTGTTCGCGTCACTTCGGTACCAAATCATTTATCCCTTATATTTACCCTTCGGTTGTATTCGCGAAACAGCGCGAACTGGATATTAAACAACATTTGTAGCTTAATTTTTGTATATGTATATATATGCATGTATACTTATTTAATTTGGAAACAAGGAGTCAGAAATGAAGTGAAGATTACAAATGTCCCCACGAACATACACACACACACACACACACACACACACACAACACACACACATCAAAATAAACGGATCAAACGTACCAAAATTCTTCACCTAGTTTTGTTTTATATTACTGTACTTGCACAATTTATATGCACGTACGAAACGGACTTAAGAATCTATAGATATTACATATACTTCTAACATGCGTAAATTTGCGTATATATTTAAAAAATTTATCCTACGGACATTCTGGTTAATGGGAGAAGATATCAGCTGCTTCTGTACTTTAAACTGAATTGAATACATGGAGATTAGGACAAAGGCCAAGCACTGGGACCTATGAGGTCATTCAGCGCTGCAAAGGAAACTGAGAGTAGGTAGGTCTGGAAGGTGTAACAGGAGGAAAACCTCACAGTTGCACTATGAAATATTTGTTAAGAGAGATGGAAGAAAGAGAATATGAATGGAGGTACAGTAAAAGGAATGAAAGGGGCTGCAGCTATATAGGGGCCGAAGGGACGCTGCAAAGACCCTTTAGTAATGCCTACAGAACACCTCGTGAGGTGTACTGACGGCACTGTGTGACAGAAAAAGGATCAGCTAGGAAGAGTTTTCGAAAATATCGGAACTAAATCTGAACTAATTCCACCCTTTTATATATTTTCATTCAGAACAAATGATCCCTCACTCTGCTCCACTGTGCCTGGAGCTCGATGTATCGCAATCTCCTCGCGCAAACAAAAGACTATATGCGTTTCCGATGAACTGATCATTCTTTATAACCCGTATGTTCATTAAATTCGTGATTCCATGCTTCACAACGAACAGTAATGAGCAAAATTAAAAGGAAAAGGAAAAAATGCGATCTCTCTGAAAGCATTATTCTGAAGAGATATCGAAAATGTGTGTTTCCATAAAGCAATTCATTTGGAGGGGAAAATTTTCCTTCTGAAATTTTCCGATAAAGCTTTCAGAGCCCTCGAACGTCAGTCCTTCACAAATGAGCATTAGCAACCCCCTTTCCCAACCGCCCCCCCCCCCAAAAAAAAAAAACTACAGTAATATTAATAATCATGAAAACGAAATATTCAGCGATGTTCCCCTCAGACATTTTCAGAACTCTCAAACAAAAGTCCTTCACAAATGAGCATTAACAATCCCCCCTCCAAAATGATAATAATTATCAAGAAAAATGAAATATTCAGCGATGATTTGATTGCAGCTAAACGCAACTCCATTGTGAAAATTCGTCTTGTGTTGTATTGAATATCTGTAATGTGTGTGCGTGTATACATACATAATACATACATGTATATATATGTATATATATAAATGTATATATATAAATGTATATATATACTGTACAGTATATGCATAAAACGTTTCCCAGGTGCTGAACTGTGTCGTAAATTGTAGAAACATAGACAATATTTTGCTTGTGTTTGCATAGCTTCGTGGCCTATAACAATCACAAAACCTGAATTTCACAAGAAAAACCTTTTAAAAATCATCTACGCTCTTCGGTAAACTTTCATGCATTAAATACTGTTAAAACGCTGGACCTATTCAACCCCAAAGTCTCCTGGTAAAGAATTATCTGGTAAAATTTTTAAAACAAATAAAAATTTATCATTGGTCTGTTGTAAGTATGGGGATTTTTAAAACTGCTGATACGCAACTCATACCTACACTGTTCCTTTCTAAGGTAAGATGAAGTCTTCCAATAGCCTTTTCCTGTACATGTGAACACTTTATGAAAATGAAGATATAATATTTAATAAAAAAAAAATGAAAATTCCATATTTTTGTTAACAGATCTGTTTTGCGCACACATATAATCAATACAACCACTGGCTTTTTCACTGCAGAAAAAGCATTGCAAGAAAAGAACTTAGCCCATAAAATCTCGTATTAGTTTTTTTTTAATTCTCAATAAATCCAGTATAAATCTCTCTTTTTACCAAGGGTATTTTTCTCTCTTTGTTCTCTGAATTTCTTCCCACTAGGATGCGAATGTAATTTTTTTTTTTGTCATTTACCCGTCATTGCTTAATAGTTACAGAGAGAGAGAGAGAGAGAGAGAGAGAGAGAGAGAGAGAGAGAGAGAGAGAGAGAGAGAGAGAGAGAGAGGTGTTTACGGTTCAAATAAAGGTATGAACTCTAATATCTTTTGTGTAAATTATGTGGAGAGAGAGAGAGAGAGAGAGAGAGAGAGAGAGAGAGAGAGAGAGAGAGAGAGAGAGAGTTAAGTAGCTAAAATCAAATGTATATGATACCGAACAGGAAAATGATCTAACTTTCCTTCAGTGTATAAGTTACCTATTCTTTTCAGAGAGAGAGAGAGAGAGAGAGAGAGAGAGAGAGAGAGAGAGAGAGAGAGAGAGAGAGAGAGAGAGAATAATGCGAGGGCCTCTTAATCTAATAACGCCCTCCAAAGGCAACCCTTTCTCAGCCTTACTGAGTAAGTTATCATGAGATATTCATTACTTTCCAAGTTGTCTTTGATTCCCTTACAAGTCCCCCAGAAGAAGAAGAAGAAGAAGAAGAAGAAGAAGAAGAAGAAGAAGAAGAAGAAGAAGAAGAAGAAGAAGAAGAAGAAGAAGAAGAGACGAAAATGAATAATAAAGAAAAGTATGTGGAAGGATAAAAAAAAGTTCCTCTTCGTTCTTACCTTTTAAGGAATCTTACCCACCTTTCCCTAAGGTAACCTTGGGGGAAATTTCATTTGCTGTGGGTAAGAGCATTCATTATTAGCTTACTTTGTCCCCTCTCGAAATAATTTCTCCACTCTCGAGATCTCGGGATGAATGGACTGAATGCAGGATAAAGACACTTATCTAGTTTTGTTTACTGATATTTACAAATGAATATTAATGATGGTGTCCGCCTTCCCTGATATATATATTATATATTTCTATACACCAACATTAATCTTCTTCCTTAACAGTGTCTCAAGTAAAGACAAAACTACAGTCACAGCTCTTTCGTATTTCAACAAGGAATAACAAATAAACACACTGGGCAAAAAACCTTTCCTCCTTGCTTCTAAGATTACCGAAATGTACGCTCTTTTCACTAACCTATCATCCCCCATTCTTCCTACATGACCACACCATCTTAAAAACAATGACACAGCCGTTCACTTATTCTAACTCTTTCACCACCCTCTTATTTCCATATTTCTCACTTTTTCAGTTCTTGTTATGTCACATACATTATGTAGATAATTCATCTCAACAACATACACTTATTTCTTATGTTTATATTCCACATGCACTCATCTCTTCCACAGAGGAGAGTTGGCTAAAGAACTTCTTCATACATCTCCACCTTGGCTGCATCGCTGTCACATTAAGTTTTGTAGAATACAATGGAATGCAGCTTATACCAATTATAAATGCGCTGAAAATATCATCTGGCGAAATAATAAACTTCATTCATTTAATGAAAGCCCCATGGTATTTTGTGCTGGAAATGCGGAATTAATGTATTTCATTACAAAATAGAATACAGCGCTGTAAAATTTATGAAAATTTTACTTCACGTAATTGCAATACATTTAAGTAAAATAAAAAAATGTCAATTAAGTTTTTAGAACCGAACTTGAGCGGCAATTACGTTTGGGGAGGTGGGTCACAAAATATTTAATTAACGAGGAGCGATTATCTATTTAAAAAATACTTCCATGGAGAGAGAGAGAGAGAGAGAGAGAGAGAGAGAGAGAGAGAGAGAGAGAGAGAGAGAGAGAGAGAGAGCCCAGAAATTCGAAACTTTCCAACACGTTTATATGGATGCCAATATATATATAAATATAAAAAACAGAAAATAATTAGACTTCCCTCAATATCATTTGACTTAAAGCCGGTGAATTCAATATATATATATACATATATATACACATACATATATATATTCATACATACATATATACATATATACATACATATATACATATATATATATATTCATACATACATACACATATACATACATATATATATACATACATACAAAGAATTATTCATATAAATTATATACATACATACATATAAACATACATATAAATAATCACGCTCATTTATAGTTTCGCACATCAAGACACACAATTCGAAATCATAAAAAGTAAAAATTCCACAAAAAAAAAAAAAAAAAAATGAAAAGCACCATCATTATGACAATTGTTTTGCGGGGGAAAATTGCGAGTCAAATCTCTTTACGAGGCAATGGAAATTAATTTTCCAGAAGCACTTAGGCCGAAAATCAAATTTTCTGGTCTGGAAAAAATGGATTTTTTTTTTTTACTGTTCACAGTTGACAGAGAAAAAAAATGAAAGTTTTAATAATTCCTGTGGAAATTTTTTTTTACTTTATAAAAAGCATTTGATCACTTGACGTTAAAGGAAGCACTCTGGGTTTCAGATGAAAGTACTTATGTCACTACGTTCTCGCCCTGGACTCGAACCCAGGTTCTCTTGCTAGTGAGGCAAGTGTCTTAACAACTAGAATATACATTTACACACATATATATGTATTATAACCATTAATATATATATATATATATATATATATATATATATATATATATATATATATATATATATATATATATTAAACCAACCATGATTCGTCAGCAGTTGGATGGAAGATGACTGGGGATGTATATAATAACCAGTTTCTCTAATCAATGCCAAATGTTGTTCGAAATATACTTCTTCTCACGAGCCAGTAATGTCCAGTAAGCATTTCTCTAGTAGCAGCTATCAACTAAACGTTTCTTTAATCACCGCCATTAACTAACTGCAAACTGTCGTTCCTTTTTCCCTTGATCCTTTGTACATTTAACTAACTGCAAACTGTCCTTCCTTTGTCCCTCGATCCTTTGTACAGTCTCCAATGTCAACAATCGTCAGCAGCTCTCTAATTACTGGCAATAACGTTCGAAGGACTTTCTCTAATCACTGCTACGTGTCGTCGAAGAACATGCGCACTCTCCATACCCTGGATCCCTGAACACACACACACACACAAACATACAGTATATATACATGTGTGTGTATATACATGTCTAAATAAGTATATATATATACATCTCAATAAATATATATATTATATATATATGTATACATATATATATAGCTATAGATATAGATATACATACATATACAAATGCAAGAACATATCGAGTAAGGAAATATTCTCCCTTTCACATAACAGAACATACTAAAAAAAAAAAAATGAAGGCTTAAACCACCGACAGATAATATCACGCAAAATAAAAAAAAAACCTGAGAGCGATAAAAACGCACGGAAAAAAAAAACTCCTTTACATTTCGTTCGGCCATAACCCGAAAGTTTAAGAGTTGATCTGCCATTTAAATTTCGCTTTTTTGGAAGAAACGAAAACAAAAATCTCCGGCCTTCAACAGACACTTTTTCTTCCCCACAGCGCCATCTGTTGCAGACGTCTTCCGCGACGGAGGGAGGAAAAAAAAAAAAAAAAAAAGAAAAAGTATAAAGAGAGAGAGAAAAAAGGAGTCTTATTTCGATTTCAAAAGGCAAGGAGACGACCCAAAAATAAAGGCATTCATCGGCGTTTTTCAAAAGGCATTGGAGACATCCCGGAGATGCGTTCGCTCTCCTTTCAATGTTTCTGCCTCGGGGAAGTTGTGAGTTTTATAATAATTTCCTGATTTAAATGAAAAATAGATTTATTGTAAAAGAGCGCACCTTTCTTCAAACTAAAAGAGAGCACCTTTTCTATTCTCCTTGGTATTGACTGACTGATTGATTTGTGAAGTTCAGGCTGCCAAGCCAAGCACAATTATTATTATTATTATTATTCAGAAGACGAACACCATTCGTAACGAACAAGCCCACAGGGGCCGTTCACTTGAAATTCAAGCTTCCAAAGAATACGTGGCTCGTTAGGCAACAAGAGGAGGTGAAGGAAAATACAGAGAGGAGAGATCTCACTTATTAAAAAGAAAAAATAAATTAATAAATAGATAAAAATGTATTAAAATGAAAGGAGAATAGCACCAGGGCACTTTCGGCCATTTAGTGCTTAATTAAGGCAGTGGAAAGAGGAGATGGAGAATGGAGGGGTTGGACAGCAAAATAATAAAGAGATCCAGATATAAAACGAGGGACTAAGAGAAAACCCCACAATTCCACTAAGAAGTTACAGTTAAAGAGGCTGGACAGCAAGACTGAGGAGAGGAAACGGGAACGGAGGTAAAGTAAAAGGCTAAAGTCGATGTAGGTAGGGGCGCTGCGAACAGCCTTTAGCAAATGCATACAGTACACCATATGAGGTGCAATGAGTTTTTAGGTTGTTAAATATATTTACGAATATTTTAAGAATTTTTAACATTCCTAACTAAGTAAATGAGTGAAGGAAGGATAATACAGAGAAATTAAAACATTTTCAACAGAATCATCAACAGTAAAACAGCTGTAGGCTTTGATTATTATATTACATATGGATCCAGAAATTATGTATGTAATAAATATATATATATATATATATATATATATATATATATATATATATATAAATAAGTATTCTTGGTCTATTAGATTGTTTGTCCTACCAGTTACCTGGTAATTGTGTAGTTAAGTGACTGCGGTGTATCGCAACTACGGTTATAAGTGGCACAAGGTTAGCAACTCCATCCCAAATGACTTGTTGAGAACCACAGGGAAATAATTTCTGAGATAGAGTATATATATATCATATATATTATATATATAATATATTATATATATATATAAATAATATATATATATATATATATATATATATATATATATATATATATATATATATATATATATACATATACACATACAATCTCCCTTACTTCTATTTTATTAACATCCCTGGGACAGCCTTTTCTCTTCCCCTACTGCGCGTGCGCACGAATCTCCACAAACCTCCCTAATGGATCCGTGCATTCTAACACTCAAAATTCCTTTTATCCCTCCTTCTTTTTCCCGTGGTTTTTTTTGTATAGCATTTATTCCACGCTTCATTAGCTGCAAGCAGGAACCCGGAGAGGTTCTGAAAACTTAATGCAGGCGTAATGGACCTTTGGGTCCCCCCCACCCCCTTTTTTTTTGCGCCCGCGCGCATGAAGTTTCAACGGGACAGAAAATGTGAAAAATTGTCAGGAAATTAAAATAAAAAAATAGACGTTGCCAAATGCGTCGTGACTGACAATTTTATCCATCGAAACGTGAACGTGGATGACTAAAGTTTTTTTTTTTGCTAACTTTTTTTTTTTTTAATTTGGAGTACATTTTCGACGGGACAAAAAATGTTCAAAATTGTCTGGAAATTACGAAAAGTAGAAAAAATGAACGTTGCCAAATACATCGTGACTGGGAGCTTTATCCGTCGAACGTGGATCGCCAACCACAGCTTTTTATTTATTGCAAACCATTTTTATTTTTTCAAGTGGAATAGGCACAAAATCACTGGATATTTTGGATAATTTGGGAAGCAGATGAAGGTCCTTCAATTCTTTAGAAAAGTAAAGAAAATCTGGACCAGTTTTTCCTTCTCTCTCTCTCTCTCTCTCTCTCTCTCTCTCTCTCTCTCTCTCTCTCTCTCTCTCTCTCTCCATACAATTCTTATTCCCAATTTTTTTTTTTTACCTTCAACATTATCTAACTTCTATATCTATTATTACAGCTCACACGAAGTACGTGCTTTCACATGGAAGAAGCTAAAATAAGATTCCACAAAACACGATACCCAAGTATGAAAAAACGGGAAAGCAAAATAAGTAGACTGAAGTTCACATTAAAACATATAAATAAATGCAAACACACCAGTAAAAAAAAATTATAAGCACGAAGAGGAACGAAAAATGAATTTGGAGAATCTCAGGCAAGTGAGTACGAGGCTTCAAACCAGCACTGCAGTTCTGACACATGAAAGGCGAAGAGAGTGACGGGCGTTTTGTGGTGTCCGGAATAGAGTTGATGGCGGTGTGGAAAATGAAAACCGCACACTAACTGAAACGAGTAAAAATTGCGCCGAGGTTTCTTCGGCGCAATCGAGTTTTCCGTACAGCCGCTACAGCGTATAATGAAGGCCAACTAAAATAGATCTATCTTGGTGGTCTCGGTATAATGCTGTATGAGCCGCGGCCCGTGAATATTTAACCAAGGCACGGTGGTGGCCAATACTATAGTGCTGCCAGAAGCACGATTATGGCTAAATTTAACCTTGAATAAAATAACAACTACTGAGGCTAGAGGGCTGCAATTTGGTATGTCTGATGACTGGAGGGTGGATGATCAACATACCAATTTGCAGCCCTCTAGCCTCAGTAGTTTTTAAGATCTGAGGGCGGACAGAGAAAGTGGAACAGAAAAAGTGCGGGCAAAAAAGTGCGGACAGAATAAAGTGCGGACGGACAGACAAAGCCGGCACAACAGTTTTCTTTTACAGGAAACTAAAAAACACAGATCATTTTGGAAGTTACTGAAATCAATCAGATTTGCTGAACAGCAGCACCATTATTCAGTAAATGTGCCTCGCTGCAGAACCTCTCTGTTCCAGAGGTCCTTTATTCCTCACGCCGTTGGACTGGGGAACGGCCTCCCTGGGGATGTCGTGCAGTTGGAATTTCAAGCGTTCAAGCGAAGATGCAATGTATTACTACCCTAATACTATTCTCCTTGCATTTTAATACATTTTTATCTATCTATTAATTTATTTTTATTTTTACCTCCTCTTACTTCTTCCTACCTAACACCATATTCTTTGGAAGCCTGAATTTCAAGTCAATGACTCCTGTGAGCTTGTTGCATATGAATAGGGTTCAACTTCTGAATAATAATAATAATAATAATAATAATAATAATAATAATAATAATAATAATAATAATCTTCTGATGGTATAAATCGTAAGTGCCATTTTCTTGTGGAAAAACTTTATCACAAATTTCATCAATTTTGTCCACAAGACACTAGGAACGGGGCTGTCACACAAACAGGCGAACAATATTCACACAATGGTAGAATAAATGATTTACATCAAGTGGCATTCATACCCATATCTTAAGAGCAGTAAGTCTTATTAACAATACATGTATACCACACGGTACAAAATCATGTGTTTTCAACTGAACCAAAAACAAAATGAAAATGGAAAAATAAATTCGATTCAGGAGAAACAATCACGCACGTCCTCTTAAAAAATGCTGGAAATTCCATCTAAATCCCCTCTGACTCAAATGTTCAATTTGTCGAGGATATCTTTAATGCTTTTGGAGACAAAGAGCAAATTTAAGGAAAACAGGCCTCTGGGAATTTTTTTTTCAGTCTCAAGGACCAGATGAAACAGCTTTAATTTTAAACTTTGAAGAGGCACCTTCGTATTCAATGTTTCCTAGTTAGTGAGATATAACAACAACACATTTCTATTCTAAAATTCTGGCTCTGCAAATAAGATTTACTGAAAAGTCCATCACCCCCGTGTTCAGTGCTCCCTAAATAGTAAAATATAACAGGAATACGTTTTTATTTTCAAACTGAGGTTTTGTAAATGAGGACTTAGTGGAAGTCCATCTGTATGCAAACAATGTCCAGAGGCACCAATACGACCCACAGTTGGCCTCAACTTAAGTATATCTTAGTTTAACCAGACCACTGAGCTGATGGACAGCTCTCCTAGGGCTGGCCGGAAGGATTAGATTTATTTTACGTGGCTAAGAACCAACTGGTTACCTAACAACGGGACCTACAGCTTATTGTGGGCTCCGAACCACATTATGACGAGAAATGAATTTCTATCACCAGAAATAAATTCCTCTAATTCTTCATTGGCCGGTCGGAGAGTTGAACGATGGGCCAACAGCGTGCTAGCCGAGAGCTCTACCCACCCCTCCAATGGCCTCAACTAAGCCCATAAGATCTGTTATAACTGGATCCAGCGACTTACCATAGATATGAGTGATCTGGAAACGATGGTAACCTAGAGTAAACTTGCCATTGATAAAACCTGGGCCAAGAAAGACATTGGGTTAAACACTCAAATCACCTGAGATCATAATGATGTCTTCGGGTTAAGGAATTACGCCAATCGCCGTTTTCTTTGCAGTTAAATGAAGACATCACTGTGGGGAGGGGAGGGACCAAAGTATAAGGAATTCACATTCCTAACCCCACTGCATTATATGAGAAAGCTTGTTATGCAATAAAGAGCTATTTCCTTAGCTTGTGAAAAGCTTCCAAGGTAAATGATGGCTGACACATCAAACCTAGGAATGGGAAATTGTATCTTAGCTTTGTTGCCTCCCAAAATTAGGCGTCAATTATATTAACGGGAGAGAGAGAGAGAGAGAGAGAGAGAGAGAGAGAGAGAGAGAGAGAGATTCTGGCGAATAGGATCAAATGTAAATGGCTATTTCCCCTTCGTTAACGTATCCTTTATCCAACTCCTGCAAAACATAATATCCCTTCTGCCCTTCAGATGACGAGAGAGAGAGAGAGAGAGAGAGAGAGAGAGAGACCTCCTCACAAGATGGCAAGGAATCAGGGAATCCGGAGACGACTAAATATAGACAGGAGGAGGAGGAGGGGGAGGAGGAGGGCGAGAGATGAGACCACACGTGGCGAATCTAATACCCGTGCTCCTGACATTTCTCCAACCCTTCCTTTTCATCATTTCCTTTCTCGGTGTTTTCTCCCCTGATTCCCTTCAGCGTCAATAATCTAACGACGAGGACGACAACACAGCGACTAGGAGACGACGACGACGGTGGTGGTGGTGGTGGCGTTCAATTTGCTTCTTTTCGGGGAAGTCAAAGGGAGGCGCGCCCTATTTGTCTCTTTCGGTCCGCGCCACCTGGGACCACCTCTCTCTCTCTCTCTCTCTCTCTCTCTCTCTCTCTCTCTCTCTCTCATTGTTCGATGGGGACGTAACTATGGTTTCCAGGAGACTTCGACGTATTTTCATCGAGTAAGGGATTGAAATGACACCATTCATTGATAAACAGGTTCAAATGACAACATAGTTTCATCAAGACAAGTTCAAAAATGACACCAGTTTCATCAAGAAACAGAGTTCAAATGACACCATAGTTTCATCGAGAAACTGAGTGAAATGACACCAAAGCTTCATCGAGAACCTGAGTGAAATGACACCATAGCTTCATCGAGAAACTGAGTGAAATGACACCATAGTTTCATCAAGAAACGGATTAAAATTACACCATAGTTTTATTGAGAGACGGATTAAAATGACACCACAGTTTCATCGAGAAACGGATGAAATGACACCATAGCTTCATCGATGAAACGGGCTGACATGACGCCATAGTTTTATGGAGAAGCGGATTGAAATGACACCAGCTGGTTATTGAGAGACGGATTAAATGACAGTAGAGTTTCATCGAGAAACGGGTGAAATGACACCATAGCTTCATCGATGAAAAAGAGGATATCCACATGACGTCATAGTTTTATGGAGAAGCGGATTGAAATGATAGCTGGTTGCATTTCACTTGCAATCGAGTAGAATGGTTGAAGTATGACACTTGCTTCGCTGTATAACAATCAAAATGATATTTTCAAGTCTCTACGTACATTTTCATTCACACTGATATGAATCTGATTTCTATAAAATCTCACTGTATCAAGGATGATAATCGATTGTTTTAAGCAATCAAAATTATATTCTCAGTGTCTTAAGAAATCAGCAGTTTTATATATATATATATATATATATATATATATATATATATATATATATATATATATATATTTCTATACCAGCTTTCAGTCCACATTTTGACTTTCGGCAGATTTGAGCACACACACTCAATGCTATCTCAATCTAGCCATAAAACGGATGTTCAGTATCCAGTATACGTCGACTTTCTATAAGGTTGGCCTTTCAGTAACTCCTGGTTCTACCCACTGATTATTTATATATATAATATATACATGCAGAATATATATACATATATATATTACATACATATATAAAATTTATTGATATTTATATTCGTATATAAACCCTGAAAACAACTAAAATTACCATCTTAAAGTGTCCTAATTCGATTCCCCATCCGAAGACTGTTTCCACGCATGCGCAGAACAACGCAACTACCAGCGCATACCCTACCTTGCTAAATCCTCGTCATAAGACGGTTATGTTACGCTACGCCAAGCAAATTTTCGCCCAGAAGCTCGGTCCTCCTCAGTCCATTTGCTCCCAGGGGAGCAAAAGGTCCATCTGAATGTAGAGCAGAGCGATTTAAAGGTGAAATGGAGCTAATGAAGCCGACGAAGCAACGGCGGATGAGTCATCACGGAGCGCGGCGGATGAAACTCGCCTCCCTTTCATAAAGGGCTCCGTATTGAGGGTCATTATATGAGCGCCTGGTATTAAAGGGGTTTTAGGCTGTGATGCTGCTTTCATTTTTTTTTTTTTTTTTTTTTAGCGCTGGATACGGACTTGCACGAGAGATGGGGAGGCAGATACCCTGGGAGGTTGGGGAGGGGACTCTCTCAGGCAGTAAGGAGGGGGTGCTAGGGCAGGTACCCTTTGTGGTGGGGAGGGGACTTTCTCAGGAGATAGGGGAGGGGCATGGACAGATACCCTTGTGGTGGGGGGAAGGGGACTCTCTCAGGAAATAAGGGGGTGGGGCTAGGGCTGGTCCCCTTATGGGTGGGGGAGGACACTCTCAAGAGATAGGGGGGAGGGACTAGGGCAGGTAACCTTGGAATACGGGAAAGGGGGGAGGGGGTCTCAGGTGGGTAAGGTAGGCGTTGTATCTTTATAGCCGGTGATTAAATCAGATGGGGTTTGAGAGCCTTCTTTTATTAGACGGATATTTTTGACGTTTCATTTCCCCGTTTCGTTCCGATGCCTCATTCTGAAACCTCCCTCGCGTTTCAAGATTTCTCGTGATATTTTCTCGGCTGAGAGGATTACAGCAGCGGAATCGTGCACTGACATTAAAAGATGCCTCATTAACGACAGCGAAGAAATAACGGTAATATTTGTCACTCTAAAATCAGTGTTAAAATATGACTTCATATCGTTAACAGAACATGGGACACAGTTTAATTCAAATAAAATATATATCATATATATATATATATATATATATATATATATATATATTATATTATATTATATATATATATATATATATATATATATATATATATATATATATATATATATATATATATATATATATATCATCTACTGTATAAAAATGAATATTTGTATATTTGTTTGGATGCTATAGAAATCCAAACTGCTTGACAGATACAAATAAAATTTTGCACACAGCCTCTACGTCACCCCAGAAAGGTTTATAACTCAAAATCAAACCCCTGCCCCATGACAGACACACAAACACACACAAAACAAATGAAATTTTTGTTTTTACATCACCTTTTCCTTCAGTGCTTTATGGGTTAATTCTCATTTTTCACCTGATGCTCCACCTTTTCTTCCAGGTGCTGTCAGACGTACGATTAACCTACAACAATAAATCCAAATCCCGTATGACGTCAATTTTTATTTGAACTGACGTGAATCTTGATCATAATTTATGAGAATTATTAATATAATTGTTTACTACCTCGATAAAATCAACGTTGAAAACCTATATTGGTCAATGAGGTGGTGAGGAGCAAGTAGACGAAACGGTTGCCAGTTAACCACATATACAGGACTTCCCAAGTCTACAGTATTTCGGCACATCAAAAATTTGATCGAAGAACTAGGTAATGTTTTTCACACAATCACGAACTTTGAATATGCATGAAAAAACGAAGCATTAACTTAAATTCGGCGATTCACACACTTATATTTGAAATGGACACCTGGCAACTACATCAACCCGTGAACAGCAAGACTGGAAGAGTTTTTGTCAATTAGCACCTATTGCTGCATTCCCGTCATTTATGAAACTAAAATGTTTGTTTATGGTTATTTATTTGAATGATATATATTCATTTTTATCTTTTATCAACGTGTATTTATTCAAATACACAGGACAGTTATTCTCATTTTTATTTCAACAATTACTGTACGCTCTTTTAATAACGCTTTATAAGTCCATATACTTTTAATTCCGATATAAGAAAAGGTGTATGAGTTTCATTTTACTTTCGTTTGAGCTCGGTTACATTTTCCAGTTTCAAGTAGCTAATCCCTCCTTAATACGCACACAGATACATACTTGTGAGATAAGAAAGTGAAATGTGGAATTGGACTTGAGAAACTTTAGTCCAGAGGCCAAGCACTGGGACCTATGAGGTCATCAAGTGCTGAAACGGAAAAAAGGTTTTAAATGTGTAATGGGAGGAAAACCTCGCAATTGCACTATGAAACAGTTGTTAGGAGAGGGAGATATTAGTTATAGATTATGAACGGAGGTACATTAAAAGGAATGAAAGGGGTAACAGCTAGGGGAAGAAGGGACGCTCTAAAGAACTTTAAGTAATAATGTCTACAGTGCACCGCGTGAGGTGCACTGATGCAACTAACCCCCCTTATGAGAAAATGAAGTGTGGAGTGGCAGATGTTTGCATATGTGCTGATACTGGTAATCCATCCTGCTTTAGGGGGAGAACAATACCCACTAGAAAACTACAGAGTTCCTGCAATTTTAACAAGTAAGGTCCCGAATCTTTCATTTACAGGGTAATGTCACCATCTGCCGAGCAAATGTCAAACCAACTTCGGAGTGGATTTGATAACATGATATGGTAATCCAACTGGACACTTTCATTGGTAGAGCATTAAAAAAAATAAAACATTTAACTTCCCGTAAAGAGGAATTTGGCGGAACACCTCATTTATATTCTTCCCGGAGTCCAAATGACAGTTGTGAAGCATCCGCGGTCTGCACTCACGATGGCAAAGAGAGACGAAAGTTTTCTTGCTTTTACAAAACTAGGAAATAATTTCTGGTGTGAGTTAGTTATTCATATTGATAAATTGTAACATACGCTAATTTCTAATAGATGTTAGGCAGGGCAGCCGATCGCAGAATTCGGTCTGACCCCAAATCAAATCAAAATTACTCCTGCAAAATCATTTAAGAAACAGAAATTGACCCCCTATTTAAAACTCATAAAAAGCAACGTTAAAAGAAGAAAAGAAGATTTGTATAAATTGCAAAGAATAAATTTTAATAGAGATTACATTCAGATACAAATAAAATTCTTGTTTGATATTAAATCATGTTTTAAATTACTCACAGAAACAATCATTTAAGAAACAGAAATTGAAAGGACACCTATTTAAAACTCATATCTAAGCAACTTCCATCAAGAAAGCAACTACAGAGAGAGAGAGAGAGAGAGAGAGAGAGAGAGAGAGAGAGAGAGAGAGAGAGAGAGAGAGAGAGAGAGAGAGAGAAAGTATACCGAAGGCCGAGTGTCTATAAGTTTTATGTATGTGTGTGTTTGTACAGTCGTAAGCATGTGTGCCTAAGTGTGTGCGTATGAGAGAGAGAGAGAGAGAGAGAGAGAGAGAGAGAGAGAGAGAGAGAGAGAAGAAGTATACAAACGGCTGATTGTCTCTACGTTTTTATGTCAGTGGGCTCTTCATAGGTGTTTACAGAGTCGTAACTGTGTGCATACATGTGTATGTTTGAGAGAGAGAGAGAGAGAGAGAGAGAGAGAGAGAGGGAGTTCGGGAAATTATCATAGATGAGGGCGTTTATACAGACGTAGCCACGTGTGGTTTGTGCATGTGTGTGTGTGTGCATGAGAGAGTGAGAGAGAGAGAGAGAGAGAGAGAGAGAGAGAGAGAGAGAGAGAGAGAGAGAGAGAGAGAGAGAGAGATATCCGGGAAAAATCACAGATCAGGGCGTTTAGTTATATTACCAGACCCACTTTCTATCCATCATTCCTTTTTTTTTTTTTTTTTTTAAAGAATTATGAATTTTAAAAACACTTTTCAGCCCAAGCAATTGCGTCTGGTTCTTCCCTTCCCATTCCTCCCTGGTTCCTTGTCCCAGCCCAAAAAGCACGACGCAAGAGCTGGCAATTTTCCATTGATAAATTTAGGCCAGGCTCTGCAGCGGCAACAGGTCACTTTTGGGCTTGATAGGACGCGGAGGGTCAGAATTGGAATGCCAGCCGGAATCGGCGGGAATCTGTCGCCCCGTGACTGGCTGGTGGCCGTCACGAAGCTGAATTTCTGATGTAACTGATGGAAAGTGTCGTTTGTGTGTGTGTGTGTGCGTGTGTGTGAGACTCTTCACAATCCTCAAAAGCCTTTCCAAAATTTGAATGCACTTCGGAAAATAAATCAAAACCTGATTCTTATTTACATAATAAATATGAAGTTCAATTTGGAAATTTTATAAGAAAACATTATCAAGGTGTGTAATGTTTTTCAGTTCCACTAAACAGGATATTTATCCTACTTTCTTAAACGACTGGGGTAATTCGGTTAAACTGGGAACATGGAAGGCGGTATGGAATTCCAAAATGTAATACACTTGTCAAATTTGGTAACATTTCTTCAGCAAACGTAAGTAGCACAATAACCGAATATTGCTTCCAATTTCAGATTATTAACTGGTTAAAAAGGGGTGAGAGGGGGGTGAAAGCATTCTGTATATATATATATATATATATATATATATATATATATATATATATATATATATATATATATATATATATATATAATAATAAACTTTTATATGTTAATCATATGTATATTAACACTTGATTAACTATATATGATTGACAAACAAAGAGAAGACAAGTTTTAATGTATTCTTAGCTATCAACATTTTCTTTCTCTCTCTCTCTCTCTCTCTTAATATAGACACATATATATATTTATATTATGTTAAATAGAATTGTGTGTGTATATACAGTATATAAATAATTTTTCCAACTACTTGACCTCCAGTCTATCCAAGACAAAGCACGAATCGTAACACATTAAATATGATTTAATATCGTTTACTGAAGCCTCGTTGAAAACTCTCACGGCATTTTAATCTGTGAAACGATTCACTGACTTTTAATATAATGCTAATTTGCTTCACACAAAGGATTTGTTATACAGTAATTGAGAAAAATATCGAAGCATCAACACGTATATGAAGGGTTAGAACTATTATTATTATTATTATTATTATTATTATTATTATTATTATTATTATTATTATTATTATTATTATTATTATTATTATTTTAAGAGACACAAGCCCTTCCATAAGGAAAGGTTTGATCGGTAAAAGAAATGTAATTTTTATTTATTTTGGTGTTGGGGCGTTTTTGGTGGTACAACTTCCAAAGAGCTTTCATTAAATATATATATATGTGTATACATGTGTACATATATATGTATATATATACATATATAAAAACATACATATATATAATGAAATCTCTTTGGAAGCATTACCACCAAAAACGCCCCAACAACAAAATAAATAAAAATTACATTTCTTTTACCGATTAAATCTTTCCTTATAGAAGGGGTTGCACCAGAAGGTGCAATTATATCTTTTAAACAAATAATAATAATAATAATAATAATAATAATAATAATAATAATAATAATAATAATAATAATAACAATAAGACTGGTTCCAAACCTTCATCCACGTGTTGATGCTTTGATATTTTTCTCAATTACTGTATAACAAATCCTTTGTGTGAGGCAAATTAGCATTATATTGAGAGTCAATGAATCGTTTTACAGATTAAAATGCCGTGAGAGTTTTCAACGAGGCTTCAATAAACGATATTAAATCATATTTAATGTGTTATGATTCGTGCTTTGTCTTGAATAGACTGGAGGTCAACAAGTTGATAAATCATTTATATATATATATATATATATATATATATATATATATATATATATATATATACACATACATACATATATATGTAAATACACAATTATATTTGACACACATACATATATATATATAGAGAGTGAGAGAGAGAGAGAGAGAGAGAGAGAGAGAGAGAGAGAGAGAGAGAGAGAGAGAGAGAGAGAGAGAGAGAGAGAGAGAAAATGATGATAGCTTAGGAATACATTAAAACATTTCTTATCTTTGCGTGTCAACCATATATAGTTAGTGGAGTGTTAATATACTTATGGTTAACATATAAAGTTTATATATATATATATATATATATATATATATATATATATATATATATATATTATATACATATTTTTATATTCAAATCTATTCATCACTGAATATCTACTATGAAATCAACTTTAAGATATAAAATAAATATAAATTATACGGGAAAAAAGTTAATCATGAAATTAACAAACTAGTCGATGAAAAAGAAATAAATTGTAAATAAATATATGAGGGGCAAACGGCAAAAAAAAGACAAAAGACAAAATATATGAAAAAAAGCTATTCAACAAATCAATAAACCAGTCGATGGAAAAAAAATTTTAAGTAAATAAATATATGAAGAGCAAACGGCAAAAAAAAAGACAAAATATATATAAAAAAAGCTCTCCACCGAATTAACATACCAGTAGAAGGAGAAGAAAAAAGTCAAATAAATATATGAAAAGCAAATAGCAAATAAAACAAAAGACAGCCACCTAGAGTGAAAAGCCAAAAGGTAGGTGACTCCTCCCACGATGCAACAAAAGCTCTACAAATACTGATAATCTAATTCTGGCGGAGGGCCGAGTTCGTTGTGTCCGTTTAGCACTGGCGTGACACGACATCCATCGTCTCATCACCACGCCACTGCCAATCAATAACCACAGCACCACATCACAGCATCTCATCTCCACAGTACTTCGTTTGGGGATGCTGCGACGAGGGAGGGCGAGGTAGAGAGGGGGGAGGGGGTTGGAGGGAGAGGGATAGGAATAGGAGAGGAAGAGGAAGGAGAAGAGGAAGAAGAAGGAAGAGAAAGAGGAAAATGAGGAGGGGAGGGGAGGGGGGGGGGGGGGGGAGGGGAGAGGAGGGGAGAGGAAGAAAAAACGTAGAAGAGAAAGTAGGAGAGGGAGAGGAAAAAGTAGAAAAGAAAGTAGGAGAGGAAGAGGAAGAAGAAGAAGCAGAAGAAGAAGAGGAAGGAGAAGAGGAGAAAGAGCAAGAAGAAAGGAAAGGAAGGCGAAGAGTAAGAGGAAGGAGAGGAAGAAGAACAATGAAACGAAGGGGAAGAGGGAGAGGCACGGGATCACGGATAAGGACAGGACGAAGAAGAGGCTTGGGAATGACGCAGGTGAAAGAAAACGAGAGGGAAGAGGAGGAAGAGGAAGAGGAAGAAGGAAGAAGGAGACGAATAGGAAGAGGAACCTATAATACCGTACAAATCACGAGCAAACATACTTGAGAAAGAATTAAAACAAGCAGGACGACGCTGACAGTTTCGGAGACAGAGTGACGAAGGTAGGTGAGTCCACTTCTGTAATTCATAAGGCTTCCCTTTTTCTCCCTTTAATTCAATCTCCATCCTTCACGATTGAATTAAGGAAGGTGGAAAGAATTGAAGGGCCAGGGAGTTAAGGAACTAACTTTCCTTTTTTTTTTTTTTTTTTAGGATTACTGGTTTTTTCACTTTTTTCTGATCTACTTTTATTTTCAAGTATCGTTTCTCGGGTGAAAGTTTACTTTCTATTATGATACGTTTCGGTTCTACGATATTTACGAACAACTCCATTTCTCTCTCTCTCTCTCATCATTAGGTACCCATTTCTAAGAATTAATTGAATTATTAACTAACAGGTTTTTGAATGCTTTAGAACCTTCGTATCAAAGACATAAACCAGTTTAACCTAAATAATTTCTTTCTGATCGTAAGAGTAGGAATATCTCTCTCTCTCTCTCTCTCTCTCTCTCTCTCTCACATAGTTTGACCCTCCCACAACCTACTTATTCATTTCTTTTGTTATCTGAATTTTCTATATTTTCAATCTTATCTATATTTCCAACAGATCTACGTTATTTGATCGATTAAAATCCACTGAGCATACTTGCCAAAATCATCATCTTATTTTCTCTCTCTCTCTCTCCAATCCAATGTCCCTTAAATTTTAGTTATTCATTAATTCCAAATCTTTTGGGCACATTAAAACTTTCCCCGAATAATTTACTTCGAATTTCCGCTCCCTTTCTCGACTACTCTCTCTCTCTCTCTCTCTCTCTCTCCCCATTCACGTTATCGATTCGCCTATTCTAGTTCTCCTCACGTTTCATATTTTCCGTAGAAATAGAGACTGGCATTAGATGTGGGTAGGGCTTAGCCCTGAGAAAATATTAGGGGGGTCTGGACCCCCCTATGTGGAGGGGGTGGGGAGGGTGCTGTTGGGAGAGATCCGACCTCTATGGAAATTTCAAATAGGATATTTATCTCAATTTCCATCTTTTTTCCATAAGGCCTCACCTTACGCAATATACTCCCTTACGCGGAGTCAGAAAAAAAAAGGTAATATCAGCAACGCACGTAGTTTCTAGCCGCATAAATTTGCATATGAATTTTTAACACATTCTGGGTTTCTACGTGTAGTTCATGCAACAACCTACAAGTGTGCAAAAGGCTTTATGTAGTGCCTACAGTGCACCGTGTGAGGTGCACTGAGGGCACTAACCTCTCTACGGGTTTAAAAATTGTAGGTTTATTTAAAACTGCAATAACTTAGCTTCCAAATTATAGGACGCTTGCCGTTAATCTTATAGCTTCCAAACTCATTGTAATAATTTGGTATTTTGGCTTAAAAGTAGTTCTGTGACCTTGGAAAGGTCAACGTAATTCCTACAGGGGTCAAAGGAACAAGCCGGGTCAGGACTCCCTCCTTGTCAAATATAATGAAGGTTTTAAGACGAAAATAAAAATAATAATAATAATAATAATAATAATAATAATAATAATAATAAAGCAAAATCTTCTTCACATGGCATATAAATCAGTTATGACAATATCATTAGCTTATAATTCCTTGAATACGTGGAACCTTATTAAATTCTATAGAGGTTACCTTACAATGCTCTCAGTGCTATAATTACAGATAATTACAATATCCCGCCTCAATTCATTCCCTAATTACGGGCATTGTAATCATCTTCACCTGGAAGATATTTCATGGTACCGTCTTTCTTTGTACTTCTCCGGAAACTTTTGAAAGCTTCTGATGCTTCCTGGAAACTTTCCGGGGAGCCCTCCTGGAAACGTTTCTGGAAACCTTCCGGAAAACCTTCCTGAAACCTTCCGGAAAACCTTCCTGAAAACTATCTGGAAACCTTCCGGAAAACTTCCTGGATACCTTCCAGAAAACCTTCCTGGAAACCTTCTGCCTTTTTGCCTTCGCCAACTGCGACCACGGTAACCCGCTGGAATGGATCTCAATCCAATCTCCATCTATTTTCATAAACGACCGCCCCAACACACCTATTCTCTCTCTCTCTCTCTCTCTCTCTCTCTCTCTCTCTCTCTCTCTCTCTCAACATAACAAAATTACCGTTTCTTTTTACAGTCCCCCTCTCTCTCTCTCTGCATGATTTACACAAAAGGAGATTAAAGTTCATACTCTATTTGAATCTCTCTCTCTCTCTGAAAGACTTTTTCTACACATCCTCCAGTCTAACACCGTGCCTGAATCACAATATACATTCATGTATTTCTCTCTTTTTGTGACTTTTTCTACACATCCTGCAGTCTAACACTGCCTAAATCACAATATACATTCTTAGATTTTTTCCTCTATATCTTTATCTCACTTATTTCCCAAGCATTCGAAGACCGCCACCCCCACCCCCTCCTTCACTCGACCTAAATACTCATGTACGCTCCATCACCTGAGTAACTGCTAAGTGTTCTTCGTCTTTTATGTATATCTTGACAACATCTTCATAAATCTCTCTCTCTCTCTCTACATTATGAAAAAGATAACTGAACGACTCGACTTCCATTTGTATCTTTATCGGCTAAGTCTTAATGTATCCATTTAGGAGTGATGTCATGCGAAATCTTGTGAACAATTTTATGGTGAAGAAATCCACATTGATGTCAGTGTACTGTAAATATATATTCAAGATATATACACAAAAACGAGAGCTTTCGAGAACCTACTCGATTCTCCCTCTCAATCTGACCGAGAGAGAGAGAGAGAGAGAGAGAGAGAGAGAGAGAGAGAGAGAGAGAGAGAGAGAGAGAGAGAGAGAAGGAGAATCGACCAGGCTCTCGAAAGCTCTCGTTCTGTGTATTATGTATTTTATAATATATTTATATGGATACGATTGTAGATTTCTTCATCATTTTAGAAACTGATGCGATTTTGAGAATCTTATAAACAATTTTATAACAAACCTCCCATCCTACAAAAAATCTTCCTTTTTACTTGGATTTTAAACGCTTTTAAGGCCTTTCGTTTAAAAATCATCATTTCAGTCCATTTAACATAATTCTTCCTTTGAACTCAGGACTTCAACTCTTTTGAAAATCTTTTCAACGCCTGACCCTTTTCTATTCACTCGCTGCCTATCAACCCTTCGTCTAAATTATCTTTTGTTATCAGCGTCTCTCTTTACTCTTTTTTTATCTTTATTTCATCTTTCACACGGCCAAGGTTTCTATATTATATGAACATCTTTCGATAATTCACGTTCGATTCAATTTTTTCATTCGTCGTGAATTGTGATCCATTTCTTCCTATTCCGTTTATCGTAATTTTTCTCAGAGCCTCTTTTTTATTGTCTATCCCTCTATTTTTCTATTTTCTACCCATCTATTTTCCATCCTGCCCAGTAACTTGATTTTCTTCAACAACAGCTACTATAAATTACACAGAGAATTTAATTCTCTCTCTCTTTGCATATTTTTTCCATGGCTTGTTAATTCTAAACTCTTGTTAATTTCCGTTGCCATTTCATCATCACTTATTTTTCATTTATATTAATTTTTCATCTTAACCCATATAGCTTCTTTGCTTTTGCATTCTACAATACTTCTCTCTCATCGATTGCTCTATCTCCTACTTTCTCTCTCTCTCTCTCCAAATTATTGCTCTCTCTCTCTCTCTCTCCTAATGATTCTTCTCTCATTCTTTCGGTCTTACCGAATGATGCTTTCTCTCTCTCTCTCCTAATAATTCACCTCCCAATATCTGTCTCACTTACCCCATGATTCTTTCTCTCTCTCTCTCTCCCTCTCTTCTAATGATTCAACACTCACTCTCTCTCTCTCTCTCTCTCCTAATGATTCATCTTCCACTATCTGTCTTTCTTACCCTATGATTCTCTCTCTCTCTTCTCTCTCTCTCTCTCTCTCTCTCTCTCTCTCTCTCTCTCTCTCTCTCTCTCTCTCTCTCTCCTAATGATTCATCTTCCACTACCTGTCTTTCTTACCCTATGATTCTCTCTCTCTCTCTCTCTCTCTCTCTCTCAGCAACTGCCCCAATCCATCTACATCGGTTAAGATCCTAATATCCGGATCCGAGAGGCCAGTCTCCGGCGCAATCTCAATCTGGGTATATCGGATGAAACCGGAGGAGAGAGAGAGAGAGAGAGAGAGAGAGAGAGAGAGAGAGAGAGAGAGAGAGAGAGAGAGAGAGAGGATTCCAGTTTCGGATTAAGACTCCAAAATCCTCTACGAAGAGATCGACCAACCTTTTAATTTTTCCACCCAAAGCCCGATCCGTTGCTGCCTTGTGAGGGATTGTCAATTAAAAAACTGGAGTTTTGCTTGATCCGAACAGCAAAATATTAGAACTAAATCAATGTTCGCATTATTTTAAGTAAATGTAAAAATTATGTTGCGCTAAATAACTGTCACATAAGTTAATTTTTTTCCTATATACATAAGGATTTTCAGTATCATGGGTTGTAAGTCACAAACTTGCAATTCACGAATGTCTTAATTTATAAAAATTACCCTTTGTATAATTACCAATTTCTTAAAAATTTCCATTACTTAGCTGGTAATTGACATGAAAACTACATTACCCTTTGAAACCTGACTCAAACTGTTACAAAGTCTACGTATTTCGTCCTAACAATAAATAAATAAATAAATAAATAAATAAATAAATAAATAAACTAATTTCGCAAGAAGACAGGAGTCAGACATATTGCGAGCAAAGACCTCTGCGTAGGTAAACGGTATTTCAAAATAAGGTACGAAGGATAATGATGGATAATGGTCTGGCGAAAAAAAAAAAAAAAAAAAAAGAGAGGTTAATTGAGCAATTGGCAACCGCGATCAGGAATCTGCGTCCTCATTTCCCGACTTCGAAATCCGAGAGAGAGAGAGAGAGAGAGAGAGAGAGAGAGAGAGAGAGAGAGAAAGAAAATGAGGTTAAACGGATCAGATGTTTATGGGGAAAATGAACCAGGGATAAGCAACCGTAAACAGAATAAATGTGTCGAAGGAAAATGATTCAGGGCAGAGCAGCCTTATGTAAGTCATGGGAAAATGAGTAAGGGATACGTAGTCGTAAAATAAGATATATGTCAAGGGAAAATGAATCAGGAATAGCGGGAGTGAAAAGAATAAATGTCAAAGGAAAATGAATAAGTAAACCGATGGAAAACGAATCAACGATAAGCAGCAACGAAAAGAACAAATATGCCGGGGGAAAATGAATCAATGATAGGCAGCTATAAAACAGATTATATATGTCAAGGGAAAATGAATGAGGGATACACAGCCCTAAGAGAATAAATGTCAAGGGAAAATGAATCAGGGATAAGCGGCTATATAATGAATAAGTATGTCACAGAGAAAAATTAATCGGGGCTAAGCAGCCATAATAACAATAAGCATATCAAAGGAAAATGAATAAGTGACAAGCAGCAATAAAATATAAAATATGAGACAGGAAAATGAATCAGTGATAAGCAGCAATTAAATAGAATAAAGATGTTTAGGGAAAATGAATGGGGGATACCCAGCCACAAAAAGAATAAATATGTCAAGAAGGAAACTGAATCAGGAAGAAGCATCCATAAAAATATGTTTCGAGGCAAATGAATCAAGGATAAGAAGCCAAACAAGGAATAATTTAGTCATGGAGGAAAATGAATCAGGGAGACGCAGCCATATAAACAATATGGCAAGGGAAAATGACCCATTGATGAGCAACCATAAAAGGAATAAGTATGGCAAAAATGAAAATGAATCAGGGATAGGCTGCAATAAAAAGAATCAACATGTCAGAGGAAAATGAATGATGATAACCAGCTGCAAAAAGTATATGTAAAAAGGAAATGAATCAGAATAAGTAGCCCATAAAAAGAAAAATGTCAGGAGAAAATGAATATGCGGATAAGTAGCTAAAAAAAGGAATGACTATGGAAGATAATTAATGGGGGATAAGCATCGATATATAAAAGCTGAATATGGCACATAGAAAAATGAATCAGGGTTAGGCAGCATTATAAAGACTAAACTTCTAAAGATACGTGTGAGATCAAGCCTATGAAAAAAGGATTAGGAAATTCAATTGAAGTTGAAAACATTCAGTAAAATACGACGAATGCCAAAGATAATAAAATAATCGGAAAAACTGTGGAAAATGAATCGAGGATTTGCAGTCCCAGCACTTTTCAATAAGTAATATTCTAGAGTCAAGTCTGGTATGCTATATAGTCGTCATTTGGTGACCGATAATAAAACAGTTTTAATTTTATACATAAAACAAAGACTAATCATGGTACTTCATTATCAACTCTGTAAAATAAATATTCGGATACTCAATGGAACTAGAACGCAGCTCCCAAAATAATGCTTATCCAACAAAGTCTTAAAAGTAATAAAGAGTAATGGAGTATCATCACCACACTCATATGGTCCAAAGATCAACAGTTATGGGATGGAATTAGCTGAAACTGCTTTCTTTGTGAAACTGCACCTGCACATCGTTAAAAGAATAAGCCTTCTGTGTAAAACCATTGTAGATTAAAACAAAAAGAACACAAAAGTTAAAAGGTCGATAATTAACGCCAGCTTTAATTATAAATTTGAAGGACACGCGTGATTCAGATTAGTGTTCTGTTATAAAATTTGCAAAACGAATCAACACCTCAACTAATTCATGTATACATATTCATTTCCCATAAATTTAGAAACGCATTTTGCTGTAAGAGATAAAAGATGTTTTACTTTCAATTTTGAGTTGATAACGATCACTTTACTATAAGAATTCGACAATGCAAAATTCAAAGTAACGGTTTTATCCTATTATTAAATTGGAAGCTAAACCATAATCAAATATAATGTATGTTTAAATATGATGAAAAGGAGTCAACTGATGTTTGTTCAAAGGATGTTAACTTTTAATGAAACAAAAAACGCTTTTTTGTTAAATATAAAACTAGTTGTTGCAAACCAATTTTGAGTTAAAACACAACCAATTTTATGTAAGACAATACCATTTTTTTGGTGAAAAAACAAAGTAATTTTAAGTTGACAATATAACCAATTTTCTGTAAAAAATTTTTTTCTGGTAAAATTAAAACTGATTTTCTGTTAAAAACAAACTAACTTTATGTTGACAATAAAAACAGTTTTCTGTTGAAAATTTTAAAAAATCTTAAAATCAAAACTAATTTTCTTTATAAAACAAACTAACTTTATATTGACAATAAAACCAATTTTCTGTTAAAAACAAACGAACTTTAAGTTGAAAACAAAACCAATTTTCTGTTAAAAACAAACTAATTTTATGATCACGAAAAAAAAAAAAATTTCTTTTGAAAATAAACAATTGTTCTGTTAAAAACAAAACCAACTTCCTGTTAGCATCGCGTTGAAACCCACGCTGGAAAAAGTCAATTGGCTCCTTGAGAACGTCGAGGAAACTCTGATTATCTGTTGCCATGGAAACCCGCACAATAGATGCATAAATTCCGTATGATAATTATAATCATTGCATGGGTAACTCAACTCATTTATTCGCTATGAGTGGCTCTGTCGGGATAAAGAATCACTAGGGGGTTTTAAACCAAATTCTTTCCTTATCAAAATTTTCATGGTAATTTAAGACGAGGTGCGCTTTTGTTAACATACGTGACAATACTTAAGAAATAGACTCTTTATTCAACATCTTCCTCCCCTAACCAAAAACACATATGTGTACACCAAATGTGAATATATATATACACATACTATATATATATATATATATATATATATATATATATATATATATATATATATATATATATATATATATATATATATATATATCAATTGCCTTCCGCTTCAGCTATGTAAAAGTCCAATATTATGAGTATATTTATGACAACACATAAAAAATATGAAATACAATTGCATACGTATCTCGCAGAAAAGAAAGTCAAAAGTAGATTCCAATTTCACATTCAGAATACCCTAACAAATAACTAAAAAATAATTCATACAACACAACGGACCTCACTTATCAGAAAATAGCAAACAGGTCGACCTTTCCTTCATAAAAAATAAGAGATAAAAAGGATAAAAAAAAAAGAGGAAAACTGGAGAAGACATTTTTTTGGCCACTGTAGTGAAAAATAACCGGACTGGTACAATCTCAATCAGGATCTCTTTGTTAGCGACAAAAACTTTCCAGGAGGCGATTTGACTTCCTGATAGCTACGAGGTCCTAGGAGAGAGAGAGAGAGAGAGAGAGAGAGAGAGAGAGAGAGAGAGAGAGAGAGAGAGAGAGAGAGAGAGAGAGAGGCGAGTTGAGAATTCAACGTGAGAAAGGATTCAAATAACAGTGTGAACTTTAATCTCCTTTCGTGTAAATTATGTTGAGAGAGAGAGAGAGAGAGAGAGAGAGAGAGAGAGAGAGAGAGAGAGAGAGAGAGAGAGAGAGAGAGAGATTCAAATAGAGTATAAAAAGAAACGGTAATTTTGTGTTACGTCGAGAGAGAGGACTCTGTAAAAAGAAACTGTAATTCTGTGTTACGTTGAGAGAGAGAGAGAGAGAGAGAGAGAGAGAGAGAGAGAGAGAGAGAGAGAGAGAGAGAGAGAGAGACTGAAAAAAAAAAAGGTCACTTTGTGTTAATTATGTTGAAAGAGAAAGAAAACTCGTTAAAATGAAACAAGAAATAAGCAGATGAATAAAATCATTCATTTTCCCAAGAGTTTGAGCAGAGGGGGAGGAGATAGAATTCCAGAAATTAAAATAAAGACACACACTTTTCTTTCCTTGTGGGAGCAAAGCAGTTAACTGAAATGAAAGAAGACCGTTATACTGCCCCGGTAAAAAAGAGGAAACAAGTAAAAAATGCGCCGAAGAGTCGAGTTTCCTGTACATCGTATAACCACAACCCGGTGGTGTCCTGGCCTATATCGTTGCCAGAAGCACGATTATGGCTTACTTTAACATTAAATAAAATACAAACTGCTGAGGTTAGAGGACTGCAATTTGGTATGTTTGATGAGTGGAGGGTGGATGATCACCATACCAATTTGCAGCCTTCTAGCCTCAGTAGTTTTTAAGATCTGAGGGCTGACAGAAAAAGTGGGGACAGAAAAAAGTGCGGAAGGACAGACAATGCCAGCAGAATAGTTTTCTTTTCAGAAAACTAAAAAGGAAAGAAAGGAAAAAAGGAAAAAAAAAGAGTTCCAGTATTCAAAGGTGAAGGCGGTCACGTGACTGAGATGGACAACTATTTCTGCATTTTATCTGAAGCAGATAATGACGACGAGGAAACTTCTAGAGCATACCAACTGTTATCTGAGCGTGCGTCAAAGACACTTATTGCTGAGCTTCTTCAATAAGAGGAATTTTTCGATGGTAGAGATGGAAGTTCAAAGTTAAAGTATGTCACGAATACTGAAATCGAAAAACATATATATATATATATATATATATATATATATATATATATATATATATATATATATATATATATATAGAAGTAGCATAAGTAAACATTTCAAAGTTTTCCAAAATGTAACCCACTCAAAAAAACCTCTACCAAAAACATAAAAATTGATACCCTTACAAATATTCCTACATTGCACTAGATTAAATATATGTCCAAAATACTTTAGCCTATTTACTTTAGGTAGTATTATTGAACCCAATTACTGGTTCTCCAATTGATCAGTACCAGGAATTTTAAGACACTAGTACACTCTCGCCTAGTAGAATATCGGTACGGAAATGAGTACATATATACATACGTACATGCAATTTACATTTGAGCAAGTGTTACATTATAAAAAAAGATAATTCAGTAAACCTAATTATTATTATTATTCTTGTTATTCATTAGATGAAACCTGTTCATATGGAACAAGCCCAAAGGGGCCACTGACTTGAAATTCAAGCTTCCAAAGAATATTAAGGTGTCCATCAGGAAGAAGTAAGAGGAAGTAAAAAGAAATACAGAGAGAAGAGATCTCACTAATTAAAAAAGAAAAAAAAAATAATAAGTGAATAGATAAAAATGTCTTAAAATACACGGAGAATATAGAATAGAATATTGAATTTTGGACTAAGGCCAAGCGCTGGGACCATATGAGGTCATTCAGCGCTGAAAGGGAAACTGACAGTAAGAAGGTTTGAAAGGTGTAGCAGAAGGAAAACCTCGCAGCTGCACTATGAAAACTGTTAAGAGAGGTTGGAAAGTCAGATGGAAAAAAGAGAATATGAACGGAGGTCCAGTAAAAGAAATGAAAGAGGTTACAGCCAGGGGCCGAAGAGAAGCTACAAAGACCCTACAGTGCACCACGTGAGGTGTACTGTCGGCACTGCCTACAACCTTACGGGACTGTAAAATATAGGAAATAAGTAAGAGAAATACAGTTTAAACTCGCATGTATGAAAAATGTCGTGCTGGAAATGTGACGACAGTTTGATTTCTCCCGAGTATTACGCCACTGAAGGCTCCGAAATGTGATATGGTGCAGTACTTCTAGTTTTACTGTCTCTCAGCCCGACGAAAAACTGGAGAGTGGTTATTTATTCACCCGCGTCTACTACGCTCTTTGGTCCGTTTCTGAGTCTGTCAGTCTGAAGGGTTACCTCAACAAAAGTGACAGGTGGCTTTCAAAGACTTTTTCATGGGATAGTGTTGTGGTTATTATTATTATTATTATTATTATTATTATTATTATTATTATTATTATTATTATTATTATTATCATTCTGAAGAAAAACCCCCTATTCTAATGGAACAAACCTACAGGAGCCACTGCCTTGAAATTCAAGCTTTCAAAGAATATGGTGTCCACTCGAAAGTTACGGACGATAACGTAAAATACAGAAAGAAGAAATCAGTTATTGGAGGAGAAGAAAGATAAACGAAAAAATTAATAGATAGATAAATAAATAAATAATATTAGAATAACCAGGTGAATTGCATCTTCGCTTGAACTTTCGAGGACCTAATGCCACAACATCCTCAGGGAGACTATTCCACAGTCCAACGGTGTGAGGAATAAAAGTTCTCTAGAAGGGTCCCCATGATTATAAAAAATCTAATCATTATCCTAAATTTCTGTAATTGAAAGTAAGCACGTGCAGCGTTATATTAAATAAAAAAAAATTATAATGACCTCCACTAATACTGGGTGACAGTGGATATATCCAATATTAACATATCTCATGGTGATACAACAACAAGCTGGATTTAAAAATTGAAAATATGTAGGGGGGGAGACTTGGGGCTGGAGGGGGGGTTATGGACTCCAACTACTTCACACTTTATTACGACTAAGAAAGTGAAGATACTGAGCTGTACTTGACTGACATTAAACCTGATATTACATTCCTGACATTTCTGAACGATTTCACCTGTAGTGGTATTCCAGGGAAATCTTATATGTCAATTTTTAAGCTAATATCCACGTTTTCTATTTCGTCTGAGGCTTGACGGTGTAAACAGCATATGAAAAATTCTGTCTGATTATCACAGAAATTTACAGATATTCTATATCTTCTCGAGGCGAAAAAATCCAAAAAATAAGTATTATATTCATGGGACTGCAGCGAGAATACGAACTTTAACACAAACCAATGCCTCAACAGATTTATTAATATCTTGCTAAAGGTAACGAACGTTAAGAAAATTGCGATAGACATGTCTTGTATTTCAATGATTAGCCCTGCTATGATTTCAACGAGAAACCTTTGTCTCAAACATCATTAGATCGTTGTGGTGATGAATATATTCTCCGAAAATTACTTACACGAAGAGTGAACATCTGGCCTTATAAAGATAAGTATGTCACACTTCACCATATTCACAAGGCACTAATCACGCTCACTGTAAACACATCTGAAATAGCTAAAAATGATTATTTTGTAAATACAGGTTTTGTGCAGAAAACTCATTTAATATCAGGCAATCGAGTGTCCCCGATGCAATGACTAATGTCGCTGTATTCTAATTTAATTCATGTCTGCTAAACGATTCATTAGCATGCGACAATAACAAAGAAGCACCAGTCTAATTAATTATTCAGAAACCATTAAACAAACTGACGGAATCTCATTATCTGGTATGAAAGTCAAGAGCTTCACGCACACACGCATACACACATGAACCTTACAAAAAAACACACACACACACATGACCCTTACAAATAAAAGCACGTGACCCTTACAAACACGCACACACACACATGACCCTTACAAATATAAGCACGTGACCCTTACAAACACGCACACACACACATGACCCTTACAAACATGCGCACGTGACCCTTACAAACACGCACACGCACATGAGCTTTATAAGCACACACATACACGTGGCCCTTATGCACACAAATACACACACACACATAACCCTTACAAAGACACACACGCACATGACCTTTACAAAGACATACACACACATGACACTTACAAAGACACACATAACCCCTACACACACACACAAACACATGACCCTTACAAACATACACACGTGACGCTTTCAAAACACACACACACGCACATGAGCCTTATAAACACGCACACACATACACGTGACCCTTACAAACACATACACATAACCCTTACGAAAACAAACAAGCACATGACCCTTACAAAGACACATACACACATCCCTTACAAACACACACACAACCGTTACAAACACGCACACATTCTGTATACAAGACCCTTACAAACACAGGCACACATGACCCTAACAAACACACGCCAACACATGACCCTTATAAACACATACACACACAAACAAACACACACACGCACGTCTGTTCAGGAACAAAATAATCCCTGAAAACCTATCAATAAAGTCTGAGGCACGGCAGCGCTTTCCCGATGACGCTGACAACGCGTTTCCGCCCGCGCAGAGACTGAGCAAACGGCGCCGAGCGCGATGCAATTTGCTACGCAGCGCCGACCCTTTACCGCTCTTTTTGAAGGTTAAACAACCCTTTCCGACTCTTATTACCAGGGCTGGCAGCAGTCGAAAAGAGCAATTTACCGTCCTTTTAAACTTCCGGAAGCCGCCCTATTGACAAGAACCGTGGCAATAAAAGAGCAATCGCAAACGCGAACCGGCCAATGATGAAATGTTCTTAGCCAACCTCCCCACCCCCACTACCCCCAACTGAATGACGCAGCCCCTGAAACGCCAAAAATAACATTTCGTCAGTCATCCCGAACAATCCGCAGGTGATTATGAGCAATCCGAAAGTGATTTCCATCAGTTTAGTGTCCGAGTTCACAGGCAGTATGACCCACAAAATATTTACTGCTTATTTTCACATCCACGTATGGGGCCACATAGTCTTGCCAAATGCAGAGGTACTCTATAAACATTCTCTTAAGGTTCACATTTATAAAAATTTTAAAATAACACAGATGTCGTTACAGTTATCACTAGGTATACAGTACGTCTATGCAGCAACCAATTGATAGCATAAAGAATTGTTTGAAAACTAAAACCGCACCTAGGTAATCTACTCAGCTCCTGGTTAAACTAAAATGCTATAACCTCCCCACCCACACCATATCCATCTCAATTTCCAAAATGTTTAAAAATAATTATAACGGTTTAATAATTCTAATAAGTCCTGGAGCTAATAATTCTATTTTTCCAATTATTAATAATAATAATAATAATTATTATTATTATTATTATTATTATTATTCAGAAGAAGGACCTATCACAGTCATCCTATTCGACTACTGACTGTTTTTTTATAAAGAATATTGTGGTGTTCATTCGGTTGCATCCTACCTCCTTAGGTAGTCCATCATACAGAATACATTGTTTCTAATAGTCATTAAAAACCGCATATATCAACAAATTTAAATAAATAATAAAAATATATTATTATTAACGTTATTATTATTATTGAAGAAGGACCTATTCATATTGAACAAAACGACGGGGTTACTGACTTGAAATATAAAGAAATAAACTTGAAGAAACGTGTGTTCATTTCAACTGCAAGAAAAAAAGGTCAAATGGAAATACAGAAAGAGGAGATCAGTCATTAAAAAAACCGATATATCAACAAATATATAAATAAATAAATAAAAATATAAGTAAACTGATGCTAACGTTAAATTTTAATGACTGTGATGAAAGCTATGACGGCATCTGAACAAAACGCATTTTTAAATGCTATAATTAACCGCTCGAACAAAAAGCAAATCAATCAAACTAATAAAAGAAACGTGCTGTTAATTAAATTTCAACTGAAAATATAAAAATTAGAAAGAATTTAAAATCATAAAATATAGTGATGAGCAGTGAAAAAATGGCCATCCACAATTTCCATTAAAAAAAATCGAAAAAATGAGAAGAAAAAGAAAAATATGGAACATGTATCGAATTTGTTTGTGGATGTGATAACATCTCGTGAAGACAAAAACCTGAATTAATGCATCTGATTCTCATTCATAAATGATAACGACTAATCAATAAAATGACAGTTTTGAATAGAATCAATAGAGTAACAGCAAATCCATTAATTAATAAAATTGAAGTGCTGTTAATTAAATATTTTTAAACCTCAAAATATGCACTATTAAACAGCTTTCATTGATCAAAGAAAATCAAGAAAACATATGAACGAATTACATATTAAACAGAAAAAAATGCAATTCAGTTCACTAATTCTAGCTACTTTCTACCCCCAAGAAAAAATGCACTACCCCTCTACGGAGGCTATGACAGTGGAATAAAAAAAATGAGTCGAAATTTGGATATGACCGAATCAGCTCATGTTCATATTCCATCCAGGTAAAAAATACCTATGATATTCGAAGACGGATCAAGAAAAACCAGGCAATATTCAGCCCTGATTAAAACATGGGTTAATAATCGGTTTTAATCAAACAAGATTTTTTTTTAATGACTGGTATCTGGAAAGATTTCTTTCACATTTCGGGTGCTAAATTTGGAAAGTCAATTTCATGGGTCTTGCGTTAAATACTTACTATTATATTAAATTCATCAAAATGCAATGATTTTTTGCTCTTTTCAGTGAGAATAAAAAAACCCGTTGTTTATGCATTCTTTGTATTTTTATTGATAAGATATATAAGTCAAATTGACAAAATTGATATAATGAAACTTATGAAAAATATTTTGTATTATAAATAACCAAGATCACAATAACTGCTAAATTATGTTTTGCTAACTAAACAAAAATCACTAAGAACCGCTTGCTTTTAACTTAGTTTTACTTCTTTCCCAAAATAAAAGTGAAGTTGATGCTACAGAATCTGTCTTAAAGAATTCCTGTTCTGTTACAAA
Organism: Macrobrachium rosenbergii; assembly: GCF_040412425.1. NCBI lineage: Eukaryota > Metazoa > Arthropoda > Malacostraca > Decapoda > Palaemonidae > Macrobrachium > Macrobrachium rosenbergii. The sequence continues at coordinate 11,414,814 of NC_089776.1, forward strand.
ACTCTTATGATTTTTTGTACAAACTTCATGTACATATAATACAGTAAATTACAAGAGTTTCGTGTAAATATAACAAACTATGTCTCAAGATTTTCACGTCAATGAAACAGTCCACCGCAAGAGTTCCATGTAAATATAACACAATATGTCATAAGAGTTTCATGTAAATATAATATAGTACGTCATAAAACTTTTATGTAAATATAACACAGTAAAAAAAATTCCATGTAAATATAAAACAGTACGTCTCAGGAATTTTATGAAAATACACAGTACGTCAGCAAGTTTCATGAAAATATAACACAATACGTCTCAAGAGTTTCATGTATATTTAACACAGTCCACCACAAGATTTACCTGTAAACATAACACGGTATGTCATAAGAGTTCCATGCAAACAGAACACAGCACGTCTTAAGAGTTTCACGTAAATATAACATAGTACATTTAGAGCCTAGCGTTCAAGTATTGCTTATATTCTATCATTTCTACCACAAAATATAACTAGACATCAAACAGCATTATCTCGGCATCAAATGCTCCGGAGTCCAATTCAACCCCCAAGATGATACTTGATATATATTCAAATGAATCTTCCTCCTTCCCAAACTCTTAGTTAATGAGAAGCATAGGGCACGGCACTGACGATGGAATAATACACCCGGCACTTCAAAGTGGAGAGTGCTGGGCTGTTACCTTGAATCTACTGTGCTATGGTTCTCAAGTACATCATACTTAACGAATATTAAACTTTCTAGAGGTGACATTTCAAAGATGCTTGTGAGTGTACTTTTGATTAAGAAAGGAGTGGAATTTGTTCTTAAGGGGCCAATTGATTTATATATATATATATATATATATATATATATATATATATATATATATATATATATATATATATATATATTGTTTTAAGATTAATGTTTTCGCAGTTATATAATTCCTTGCTTTATTCCCATTTTCACGTCACCTGAATCTTTACTTATATCCAGAAAATAACCTGCACTACATTTACTCAAGACGTAAGGGCTATTGTAATGTATGCAATGAGAAATATTAATATTTTAATGTTTCATTGCATGATACATTAAGATTTTAATGTTTCATTTGCCGATATATCAATATTCTAATGTTTCATTGCACCATATAACAATATTTTAACGTCACACTGCATGATATCTCAATATTTTAATGTTTCATTGCACAATACCAAATAACTGACGGTGTGAAAAAGAAACTAATAAAAGTGTCAAAAACACACACACACACACACCAATGCATGTACTTACTTGAGTACTGCATGTACGTACATGCATACATTTCAATATACAGAAATTAAGCCAAACAGCAGACTCAAAAAAGATTAACAAATGATAATAACTAGCCCTGACACCGAATTTAATTTCTTTATTAGTTAACCTAGACGTTAATTGATCGTGTGCTGTCAAATGTCTTTAAAAAGTAAAGTCACACTACAAGCATGTATGCAAATATATATATATATATATATATATATATATATATATATATATATATATATATATATATATATATATATATATATATATATATATATGTATGTGTGTGTGTGTGTGTGTACACACGTATAGATAGACAGATGCTATTAACTTTACAATCCTTTGAATCCAGATGGGAAACTAACTAAGCCTTGTCCGTCCATTGTAGGATTCGAACCCACGCAAGCTGCTAAGACTGAGGTTGCCACTTAGGAGTCAAATCTGTTTTAGCTTCTACATCTGAACAAATTTCGATAAATTCAAACACGAACATACAGATACACACACATACACACTATGTACACACACACACACACACACACATATATATATATATATATATATATATATATGTATATATATATATATATATATATATATATATATATATATATATATATATATATATATATATATATATATATCTACTGGTCACTTTCATCAGATGCATATGTCTTATTACTTAGGTGCGTGGGTTTGAATCCTACCCCGGTAGAAACAGGTCTCCTCACTCATTTCTCATTTTGATTTAAACCCTTCTAGCAATGAATTCTTTTTTTTTTTTGGGCTACAATCCCCATTTCTGAAACTCAAAAAGTGGAACCAACAAAATCCCTAACCGTCCGTAGCTCCGATATTTCGAATTAAACGAGAAATATTCACGGAAATATATATATATAGCCCATGCAAATGTCACTAAGATGCAAATGACATGCATAGTAAATTCCTGCATGGACTGACGTTATAATCTGCAGCTTCGATGTACGATTTTCACCGACTGGAAATCCGATCAGCATGACAAACTGGAGGGGAACGTGGAGAGAGAGAGAGAGAGAGAGAGAGAGAGAGAGAGAGAGAGAGAGAGAGAGAGAGAGAGAGAGTCATTTCTAGTGGCTGTCTGTCAGTCCCAAGGTCTGTATAATATCCCATTTTCATCTCTCAGTTTTTGGACTGAGTTTTGCAGTAAATTAATAGATAAATAAACGTGTAAATAAACAAATAAATAAATATATGAATAAATACACAAAATAAAAAATTAAAAAAAATTCAACAGAACGTACATTAATTGAGTCACAGTGGTCTAGGCAGAAATAATGAAGTAAAACAATTTTATTTGAGAAAAAAAAAAATTAGCCATGATTAGCTTAGTACGTTATACGACAGTTTTAAAGCGTTAAAAATTAGTTTTAATATCAAGATTATTTACTTATTTTGTTTACTAATTTAGACGTAAAATTATAATTTCCACAGCCATTCGTCGGGATGATTTTTTATGCGTCTGAGTATTTTATCCGTACAGACAAATTTGAATAATAATAATAATAATAATAATAATAATAATAATAATAATAATAATAATAATAATAATAATAATAATAATAATAATAAGGAAAAGAAGAAAAAGATATCGGGCTATTGTACAGACAATGTGGATAAGAAAATAAAGAATATTATATGATGATATGGAAAAACTGTGTCCTATTTCCTTGAACATAATAATATTAATAACAATAAAAAAAAGAATTCTCGTTCGTCGGCAAACATACAACGGATACGTGACTGTTGTCAGTATCAAATCAGTCATGCCCTTTGACAAAAACGAACACACAAAATGAAATAAATTTTACATCAGCAAATTATAAACCTAATACTTTAAATGTGCAACAGCAAAACATACACATGATTTTGGACAATGATCTATTCTAATACGGAAAGGAATGATATATTTCAAAATGAAAGTTAAAAACTCTCTCTCTCTCAGCTCTGCACAACAAGTGGTCCACTGTTGGGACGAATTCTGACCTAATTTGGTGGCTCTGATTTTCAAAGTTGGGTCGAAGAGTTGTAAAATCATTATCCTTTTAATATGCTCATTACGACCTCGAGAAAATTAACGAATAAATTTGAATTTTTTGTTCTAAGAATTCATACAACTTCGGGAAAACACTACGGTGAAGTTTCAGTCGTAAAATTTAAACATTAAAATGTTTTGGCATTAATGATGGGACTTTATCTCATTGGTTAAGTTCAGGACGTGGTTAGATTTTACAAATAAAAAAATTAAACTCATTACACTGAAATTTTATGAACAGAATCGAAAGCTCAAAGTACTGCACAAATTTTTAGAGATAATTAAAAGCCCTTAAAAAGCAGTATTTCACTTCCGTTTATTTCTAAATATAAAATTAATAATTATATCATGTAGCAAACACCTCAGAACATTATTTTGGGATGATTTCAACACCAAACATTAAAAATAATAGTTGCCCTTGACTACCCAAAGAGAAACGGATAAAAAAAAAAACATTTCATAACTCACTCTCTCTCTCTCTCTCAAATGACTGACCTGATTTTGTAGTTTCTCATCCTGACAATCTCTCTCTCTCTCTCCATACTGAATATGACATGATTTTTTTTTTTTACAATTCCAACCGTTGCCTCTTTTTTTCTCTCTCTTATCTCTGACCTGATTTTGCAGTTTGTTTGACCTGATTTTGCAGTTTGTCTCTCTCTCTCTCTCTCTCTCTCTCTCTCTCTCTCTCTCTCTCTCTCTCTCTCTCTCTCTCCTTTTGTTCATGCCTAGCCAAGCATGTCCCTGTTAGCGTGCGATGATAAACAATCTCCTCCGACCGTGCCGTGACCCAAACCCCATACATGAACAAATTACCCAATTTCTTTATCACAAAGGAAAGGTATACGATAACAACTGGTGTCATATCCCAGAGAAGAGAGGAAGCTGCCGCGCGCGCCTTCAGAGAGAGAGAGAGAGAGAGAGAGAGAGAGAGAGAGAGAGAGAGAGAGAGAGAGGTTAAAATTTTTAGAAATAAGGTCATATTTGAGAGGTATATTAGAAACAGCTAAAATTGTTAAAAGATCAGGTCATATGAGAGAGAGAGAGAGAGAGAGAGAGAGAGAGAGAGAGAGAGAGAGAGAGAGAGAGAGAGAGAGAGAGAGAGAGAGAGAGTTAAAACTGTAAAAAATCAGGTCTTTGACAGAGATATTGGAAATGGCTAAAAATGTCAGAAATCAGATCATGAGAGAGAGAGAGAGAGAGAGAGAGAGAGAGAGAGAGAGAGAGAGAGAGAGAGAGAGAGAGAGAGAGAGTAATAACTATCAGGAATAACATAACAGAATCAAAATATAAAAAAAAAAAACATGTAAAACCCTTTCACTTCTATTTCTTTAAGTAACAACAAAAAGACGGCAGAATGTCTGGACTATAAATAAAAAAAAAGCGAAAAGGAAAGAAAAGTTCAGAGAATAAAAGTCTGTAAGAGTCCAGGATCAATTTGCGGTGTCGAGTAGTTTATAATGATGGCACCGGCGAGGGGGGGAAAGGAGACAGAGAAGAGGGATAAGGCATAAAGGGATAAACAGCAGACAAAAGGGGGAATGAAGCGAAGTTAAGAGGAAGTCAGTGTAGTATTAAAAGGGTGAATTAAATGCGGATATAATGGGTTAAGTAAAAGTGGATAAAAATGACTTTAGTATTAAAAGGGTGAATTAAATGCGGATATAGTGGGTTAAGTTAAAGCGGATAAAAATGACTTTAGTATTAAAAGGGTGAATTAAATGCGGATGCACTGGGTTAAGTAAAAGTGGATAAAAATGACTTTAGTATTAAAAGGGTGAATTAAATGCGGATATAGTGCATTAAGTAAAAGAGAAAAAAGTTTAGAAAGGCGAGAAACATCAGATAATATAACCAGTTCCTTAAATACTGACAAAGAAAAATAACAAGAAAACAATAAGAAAAAAGTAAAAAATGCGCCGAAGTTTCTTCGGCGCATGGAGTTTTCTGTGCAGAGTATAATGCTGTAAGAAACTTTCAGCTACGGCCCATGAAACTCTTAGCCATGGCCCATGAAACTCAGCCACGGTCCGGTGGTGGCCTGTGTTGTTGGTACCTATAGCAGTACCAGAAGTACGATTATGGCTAACTTTATCCTTATATAAAATCAAATCTAAACTACTGAGGCTAGAGGGCTGAAATTTGTTATGTTTGATAATTGGAAGGAGAATGATCAAAATACGAATTTACAGCCCTCTAGCCTCAGTAGTTTTTAAGATCTGAGGGCGGACAGTAAAAGTGCGGACGGACAGACAAAGCCGGCACAATAGTTTTCTTTTACAGAAAACTAAAAAGTGCAAATATATTAAAATAAATAAAATAAATTGCGCAGAATAAAAAAATTAACGATTGACCAATAAATCACGACAGAAACAGCAACAAATTGCCTAACTTCCCATAAATCACTGAAATCCTGAAGTCTCCTAACCCAGGTTGACCTACAATTGGTAAAAAATTGAAAATTCTTTAATCATAGGAACGTTCATTGTTGCAGAAATACTTCTAAAATACCTTTCAAGATGACTGATATAATATATACTCTTTACAGTTTAATTCTTTCTCCTGGGAGAAACCGTTTCTATCGTGTCATGTAAGAACACATACACACGTATTTAAGGCGAAACAAACCCATAGCTATGTATGGGTACACATATCTAAAAATAAATCTCTACAGAGAGTTTTTCAAAAAGGGGAACCCTACAGATTCCCGAACGCTCTCTGTGGAGAATTATTTTTTAAATATATGTACCAAAACATAACTAGATTTATTTTCCAATTCAAGACTCACGCTACTGTGAGTATTTTTTTAATATCTGGATCCACGCCCACAGTTATTTATAATCGCAAAAAAAAAACAACAAACAAAAAGCAACAAACGAACTCAAAGAAAGAATGATAACTCACAATTTAAAATTTTTGGATTCACGTCTACACGTATTTATGTTCGCCAAAAAAAAAGTAACAAACAAAAAGCAACAGCAAACGAGCTCAAAGAAAGAATGATAACTCACAAAAGAAAGTTTGGAAATCAGAGTCTTTACTAATGGTCTTTACACACGACAGCTCCAGAACAGAAGACGAGGAACTCCCATTTAGCCCACAAACTCAATCTCACAGGTGCAATCATGCGCGCTGAACAACGCATTCCTTCTCAGGCGCTGCTCATCAGAGAGAGAGAGAGAGAGAGAGAGAGAGAGAGAGAGAGAGAGAGATGTCAGCAAGGGTTAAAACTGTAAAGAAAAAATCGGGCCTTTGAGAGAGATATTGGAAATGGCTAAAATTTTAGTAAATCAGGTCATCTGAGAGAGAGAGAGAGAGAGAGAGAGAGAGAGAGAGAGAGAGAGAGAGAGAGAGAGGCCATCTGTCCAAGATCTGAATGATTCTATATTCCTTTTTCCATTTACACATATTTATTATATTCCATAACTGCTAATATCAACCAATCTGCAAATTTACGGATATATTTACTTGAGCATTTCTTTATCTTTAAGCCATTCGGCTTTATATAAAAAATATTATGTACTGTAATTTTATTTCATTATGATATAATGCCAAAGAATTTTCATCCTTGCCAGATTCTACGGTTTGCACAAGGTATCTGGGTTAATTTGCATTTTTTGGATAAATGTATTTAAGAAATGTTTATCCAACGTTTAAGGTGTTTTGAAATGTTTATTATTTTTATTTTTCTTTTCTGGTACTCAATTATGTGGTCTGCTAAAAAAAGTTAAAAATACGCCGGAGTTTCTTCGGCGCAACTGAGTTTTCTGTACAGCGTATAATCAAGGCCACCGAAAATAGATCTATCATTCGGTGGTCTCGGTATAATGCTGTATGACCCGCAGCCCATGGAACTTTAACCACGGGCCGGTGGTGGTCTGTCCTATATCGTTGCCATGTGCACGATTATGGTCAACTTTAATCTTATATAAAATACTCGTAAAAACTAATGAGGGTAGAGGGATGCAATTTGGTACGTTTGATGATTGGAAGGTGGATGATCAACATACAATTTGCAGCCCTCTAGCTTCGGTAGGTTTTAAGATCCGAGGGCGGACAGAGAAAGTGCGGACGGACAGACAAAGCCATCTCAATAGTTTCTTTTACAGAAAACTAAAAAAGGGTATACTAACGGAATCTATCGGCGTGACGTCACGAGATGTAACGAACGGTAAAGAAAAACTAAAGCCACAGCAAAAAAAAAAATAAATAAATAAATAAATAAACTGTGTCCGATTTTAATCTGATGGATAATATACCCCATAGTAATTTCAAAATTAATTTGATAATCTAATATGTTCTTTTACTTCTTTTACCTTATATGAAATAAAATTATAAATCTGACTGCTTAGAGTCTTAGCTATATTTGATTTACTCCAACTGTACTGGATCTGAGTACATAAAGTTAGAAAAGATACGGTATTTCACAAAAGATGGAAAAATGAATATTTACTCTGTTCCAAGTCTGAAAAAAAAAAGAATCAGAAACCACAATTTACTTTTACCTAAAAATATCTGAGAAAGAAAGAGCGAGTTTCCATTTCAGACATCTCGTCTCTTAATCATTATCTGGATCTCTTCCAAGGTGCATCTTAATTTTATTGGCAAGTTCCCTCATTGAAAACCCTACTCGAGGGTGGGGGGGGCCAACAAAAGCTAATTTGACAATTCTTTTCCCGAATATTTTTCCATTTGTCTGAATATAAAACTATTTCGAAAGCAAGGAGGTTCCTGCATAAGTTGAGTCAGGCAACACTAGATTTACATAGGAAAAGGCCTATCGCCCTGTTGCCAGGGTTCCTACGTGGGCGATTGGCTAATTTTCTTACTTAATCTTTCTGTACGTATCATCTATATGGATTTTTTTATCTGTAGTATGTACAAATAACATTAAGTACAGGCTACAGTATGTTAAGTACCAAATCCCACATAAACTCTTCTTTCTTCAAAAGAATCTTCTGAATTTTTTCTGGCAGTTCTGTAAATCACAGAACTACTCAACGATTTCTGAGCTTTCTTCGCACGCACTGCTTCTGAAAAGCACTTTTTTCAACGTCGAAATTCAGCTGTTACTTGAAGCAAGCAATTGTTTCCCGTAATATCTGCCGCCATCAGACTTACACTATGACGTCATCAGTCCCACTCACAGTATTTCGTCATCAGTCCCATTCGCAATACTACGTCATCAGTACCACCCACATTATAACGTCATCAGGCCCACCCACATTATCACGTCATCAGTCCCATTCAAACTCAAACTATTACGTCATCAATCCCACTCGCAAAATACTACGTCATTAATTCCACTCACACCATAATTACTTCGTCAGTCCCACTCACGCACATTATTACGTCATCATTCCTGACATATCATTGCACGCGACTCCCCAGCAGTCGACTTTTTCCGTATGTTTAAAAACAATATGAATGTTTATAATCCACTTGAATTTTTTAAACAACCTGCATGTTTAGCAACAATTTGAATTTGTAATAACATGTTTGTAGGTAATTTGAATGTTTATAAACGATTTGAAATTTTAAACACAAACTGAATGTTTAAAAACAATTAGAATATTTAATAAACACAACTTGCATTTCTAAAAACAAATTGAATGTTTAAAAATAATTGGAATGTATACAAACAATTTAAATTTTTAAAAGCAATTTGAATGTTTAAAACAATTTGAATGCATAAAAACAATTTGAAGTTTTAGAAACAATTTGAATGTTTAAAAATAATTTGAATTTTTAATAACAATTCATGTTTAAACACAACTTTAATGTTTGAAAGCAATTTGCATGTTTAAAGCAAGTCAATGTTTAAAAACACTCTGAATGTATAAAAACTTGAATTTTTACAAACAATTTGGATGTTTAAACACAACTTGAAGGGAAGGATCTATTCAAATGAATTTTGTATCCTCATCTATATTTCCACAACATACAATTAAACTGACCTTTTCATAAAAGTAATATGTGTTTCTGTGCCCATAAACTTTATTATTGGATACAAATATGCAAACCAATATTAATAATAAATTCCTCACATTTACTAATTCAAAAGGAACCTAAAATAAAGACAATATATATATATTACCTAAGTACTGATACTCTCAAGGCAAATGATATAAAAATACAAAAAGGTATTAAAAGAAGTTAACTAAATGTTGAAAACAGACAAAAAAAATAAAAATAAAAAAAAGGGGACAGGAAGGGACCGAATAAAGAGTAGAGGGAAGAGGATGAATATTAATGGGAGAAGGATATGAGCGAAAAAGGGGGAAAATAAAAGGGTGAATTGATATATAATGAGAGAGGAAGGGAAATGGGACGCAAATGTACGTTCTTATTTTTTGTAAACGATTTTAACCATAAAATATGTGATGGTATCGCTGCATCAAATGACCCCCTTTGGCTGACACAGGAATAAAAGAGAGAGAGAGAGAGAGAGAGAGAGAGAGAGAGAGAGAGAGAGAGAGAGAGAGAGAGAGAGAGAGAGAGAAGCATCAAGGGATGAGAGATAGAGGGTATCAAAGATTTTATTAAATTGCATGAACAGAGAGAGAGAGAGAGAGAGAGAGAGAGAAGCACCACGGAATGAGAGATAAGGAGCATTAAAGCTTTTAACAAACTGAATTGAGAGAGAGAGAGAGAGAGAGAGAGAGAGAGAGAGAGAGAGAGAGAGAGAGAGAGAGAGAGAGAGAGGCGCCTCATGGAATGAGAGATGGAGCATCAAAGCTCTCAATAAACAGAATACTGAGAGAGAGAGAGAGAGAGAGAGAGAGAGAGAGAGAGAGAGAGAGAGAGAGAGAGTAGTATCTAAGAAATTGGAAAACGCTCAAGGAAGTCTTAACATGGACTCCGAATACCCATAAAACCATTGAAGATGACCCCAGGTGACGCCAAGGTCCAAGTCTGAAGAGCAATAAGGCCTGGAAGCCATGAGGAATTGTACCTTTGGTAAAGAACATTTCGTAAAAAACTTCATATGTAATTTTCTCTTTCCACGGAAATAAAGACATCTATTCACACTGCTGTTATATTTATGTAGCTATGAAACGTGTATGAACACTGACATACCTAAAAGCCGGCGCGCGTACATACATGTATACACACATACATATATATATATATATGTATATGTAATATATATATATACACATGTATATATTATATATTATATATATAAATATATATACATATAATAATAACAATAATAATAATAATAATAATAA
>NC_089776.1:11430417-11435417 GCF_040412425.1 Macrobrachium rosenbergii
CAAAATGGTAAGGTGTCCCAGTGAGCAAAAGACCTGTTAAAAGAAGTAACAGGCCAGTTGTGGACCTCTGGACTTATGCAACCAACCGATAAGACCCGCCAACCACCTCTGAATAAAAGATCCTCGGCAAGTTTTTCAGTCTGCTAATGAGTGGCCCGGGGCAAGCAAAACAGGGTTCCAAAAAATCCATCCGCCCTTTCACAGACATCAAAGAACACGACAGAATGAAAGATGAAAAAGAAAAAAATGTGAAAGGGAGAAGTGGAGGCAGGCAATCACACTCCGAATCTCGCTCCCACACAATTTTTAGGCAGCAACTATGAAAAAGGACCGTTCCATGTTTTCACCTTTTTGGGCAATGCTTTTATCGAAGTACGCTGTCACCTAATTTTTTCCATACACTTGCATCATTTAGTTCTAAAATCTACATTGGCGTTATAAATAAACTTATTGAACTTTTGCAGTTTCTTTCAAAAGCTTCGTTAACCTTTAAATTTATGACAAATTTAAGTTAATTTTTTTTTTCAAACCATTCACAACCCTTTTAAAATATTAGTAAAACCTCTTTTTTTTCATACCATTCACAGCCTTTTGAAAAAAAATTAGTAAACCCTCTTTTTTTTTCAAACCATTCACAACCCTTTGAAAAAAATGAGTAAACCCTTTTCTTCTAACCATTCACAACCTTTAACAAAAATTAATAACCCCTCTTAATTTCTTCAAATTATTCACAACCCTTTGAAAAAAATTAGTAAGCCCTCTATTTTTCAAAACATTCACAACCCTTTGAAAAAAAATAAGTAAACCCTCTTTTTTTCAATTCATTCACAACCTTTGAAAAAAATTAGTAAAGCCTATTTTTTTTACAAAGCATTCACAACCTTTGAAAAAAATTAGTAAGCCCTCTATTTTTTTCAAACCATTCAAAACCCTTTGAAAAAAATAAACCCTCTTTTTTTCCAATCCATTCACAACGTTTGAAAAAAATTAGTAAAGCCTATTTTTTTTTTACAAAGCATTCACAACCCTTTGAAAAAAATTAACCTTTTTTTTTTTTTTAAACCAGTCACAACCCTTTGAAAAAAGAATTAGCAGAAATTAGTAAAACCTTTTTTTTTCTAACCATTCACAACCCTTTGAAAAAAATTAGTAAACCCTCTTTTTATTTCCAACCAGTCACAACCCTTTGAAAAAAATATTCTCTCCATTTCTGAGGGATTGGCCGCAGGCCTGAACGAAATGGGAGTCAAGTCGAACACCACTCACAAGTTTCCTTTTGTCTTTTCGGGGAAGAAGACCTCATCTCCTCCCTCGTTCATTCCTTCCTCCTCCTCCTCTCCTCATTCCTTCCTTCCTCCGCCCTCATGGAAATGTCTTATGGAAAACGGAAAGGGGTTTGGGGGGAGGGGGAAGAAGGGAGTAAAAAGCCACCAACGTCGACGATTTCCGCTTAATAAACTCTGCGCAATTTGAGCGAATTCTCTCCCAGGCTTCATAACAAGTTTGGGAATAAGTTTCCGAGGCCTAAAAAAAAAAAGTTATTTCGTTATTTCTTTAGTTCTTTAAAAATGTCCCCAAGAAAGAGAAGAATAGATTTCTTCTGATAAGTCTAGTTAAAAGACAAAAAAAGGACCTCTGAAAAGAATTTAAAGATAAAAAAAAGTAATTTTGAAAAGAAAAAATTCGGAGGCATAAACTTATAAGGGGGTAAGGGACATAACTCATTGAAAATAGTACTTTCAAAGATGATTTTTTATTTTCATTCCACTAAATATTAACGAAAATATACAACTGGAATATGAATATAGAATTTAAGCCATAGGCCAAGCGCAGGAACCTATGTGGTCATTCAGCACTGAAACGTATATTGTGTGTAAAGATGGTTTGAAAGGTGTAACAGGAGGAAAACCCTGCAGTTACACTAAGAAACAAATGTTAGGAGAGGGTGGAAAGTGAGATGGAGTAAAAAGAATATGAACGGAGTTACAGTAAAATGAATGAAAGGAGTTGCAGCTAGGGGCCGAAGGGAAGCTGCAAGCAACCTTAAGTCATGCCTACAGTGCACCGCGTGAGGTACACTGGCGGTACTAACCATTAAGGAGACAAAATAATAACTATTACAACCACTTTTAACGTCATTAAGTTTATATATTAGATGAAATCAGATGTCGAGATGATTCCAAAGGTAAAGGCATTTAAATTAAAAAGAAAAACTTCAAGTAATGAGTGAATACTTTTAATACTTTTATTTACGTAAAGAAAGGACTTTTGCTAAAATGCTGGCAACTGACAGCACGAACATCTACAAAGGTCATTTTCGATGATACCTACATAGACTTACATCCCAAACGGTTTTCTCTGGGCGTATGCTGTAACAAAACCCTCATAAAGCGTGAATTCTTTGCTACAGTATAATAATATTTAGGAAAAATATTCTGTGAACAACTTCCAATCATCTTTTAATTCTTCCCCGCCATCAACTTTTAAATTCTTTAACAACCTTCAAAAAAAAATTACAACTTTTTTGCACCCCTCTTAAACAACTGAAAACTCTTTCAGCTTTTGTTTTCACAGGAACTGGCCTCACAAAAAAAAAAAAAAAAAAAGCAATCTAAGTCAAGCCTAACCACTCCCAAGTTTCCTTTTGTCGTTTTGCGAGAAGAAGACTTCATCTCCCTCATTCCTCCATACTCATGGAAATGTCTTTAGGAAAAATGAGAGAGCGAAGAGCCACACTTAATAAACTCCCCTCTCTCTCTCTCTCTCTCTCTCTCTCTCTCTCTCTCTCTCTCTCTCTCTCTCTCTCTCTCTCGCAGGCTTCATAACGACTTTGCCAAAAGTTAAGGGGGGCTAAAAGTTACCTCGTCCGTCCTTTTAAGAATGGCCGAAGGATAAAAGAGAGGAAAAGGATACAAAGGGTAAGTCAAGTTTAAGAGCGAAAAAAAAGGAAAGCATAAATAGTACATGTACTTTTATAAAGAAGTTTATCCAAACGAATTGTTTATTCATTGGTATTTTATCAACCTAAAAACCCACAAAATTATTTTATCAACCTAAAAGCAAAGAAAAATACAGTAAATTTCAATTATATGTTACAAAGGAAATCTATTTCAATTAGCTTCAAATATTTAGCATAACAAACGTCACTGATTTCACATTGCATGAAACAAGACGTCGAGAGTTACACACATATACATACAATTGCGCGCACACATACTATATATATATATATATATATATATATATATATATATATATATATATATATATATATATATATTTATATATATAATGTATATATATATATGTGAAAAGAAAATGTATTCAAAAATGTGTGAAACTTTTACTACTGAATCTATAGAAAAATAAAACAGATGCTGGGGTCTAGCATCACAATAAAAAAAAAAACTGACCAAAGACATATCGTTTAAAAACTAACTGCACGAGGGTCGTACGATCATGGATGAAAAAAAAAAAAAAAAAAAAAAAAAAAAATTCAAGCTTACGATCTTTGCAAACTGTACTCGGGGTTTTCGCCATGTGCCTAGCGAAAAAAAAAAAATCAAGTTTAGGAACTTTGCAAAATGCACTCGAGGTTTTCGCCACGTGCCTAGTCGCTGAAAAAAAAAAAAAAAAAAAAAACACACACACACACACACTCAAAACTAACTTTTCAAGTTTACGATCTTCGCAACTATACACGTTGGCGAACGAGGTTTTCGCCACGTGCCTAGCGGTTAAGAAAAAAAAAGGGGGAGGGGGGGTTTTGAGCCTAAATAATTAACCACCAAATTAATTATGGAAAAGTTGTCCACACTAAGGAGGTTAAATTAATTATACTGCACAAAAAGCGTGAACGCTTATCACGCTTCAATACAGAAGCCACTGTAGCATGTTGTCTTATAATTGAGAACTCGGACTTGCAATGGCTGAGAGAGAGAGAGAGAGAGAGAGAGAGAGAGAGAGAGAGAGAGAGAGAGAGAGAGAGAGAGAGAGAGAGGGGATGATGTTGCTTTTTGGAGAGAGATATTGTTTTTGTTAACAGAAAGAGAAAGGGAGATTAGGATGTGGCCTTCCTGTATATTGAGAGAGAGAGAGAGAGAGAGAGAGAGAGAGAGAGAGCAGGGCGGCGTTGCATTGTTTTTAACTTTAATAAATTGCATTCTTAAAAACATTGCGATGAAGTTGTAAATATTATTTCTGTATTTTACAGCTGGGACGCCAGAATACACAAAACAAATCAATCAATGTCTAACAGTATAGACAGGATATTACAAAGAACTAAACTAAAGCGTAAAGACTTTTAAAATAATTACTTATTTTCAGGGAAAGAAAACTTCATTAAAAAAAAATTATGATGAGATTACACTGAGAATTAAAATCTTTCCTTTATGGAGACCATCTTATAAAAAATAATTTTATAAATTTCCCATTGAATATCTTCTAAAAAATAATTTTATAAAATTTTCATTGAGTATCTTCTAAGAAAATAATTTTATAAATTTCCCATTCTCTTCCAAAAAGAATAATTTTATAAAATTTTCGTTATCTCATAAAAAAAATAATTTTATAAATTTTTCACTGAGTACCTTCCAAAAAAATAACTTTATAAACTCTTCATTATTCGAACGACGGCG
Source organism: Macrobrachium rosenbergii (assembly GCF_040412425.1). Classification (NCBI taxonomy): domain Eukaryota; kingdom Metazoa; phylum Arthropoda; class Malacostraca; order Decapoda; family Palaemonidae; genus Macrobrachium; species Macrobrachium rosenbergii. Next base: position 11,435,055 of record NC_089776.1, read on the forward strand.
CTTCTACAGAATTAATATTTTCTGAAGGCTCATCAAAGTGATATTTCACAGCTTTTAGCATAATCTTGGGATAATGTCATGATACTTAACATGTTTTTTTTAATATTCTTTCCTTTTACGAAAATACACCTAAATTCTTTATAGCTTCCCAAACTTCAAGAAAATCTTGATAAAATCAGAAAGATATTACAAGGTGTTTCTTTTTGTAGTATAAAATCGATTTTTTTTTTTTGAGCTATGCATCCTAAGGCCAATAATAATTTTTTCTTCAATTTATAAATCTCAATAATTCACTTTGCATGCAGTTAATCCTTAATAGCCACCTCACATATCTCAATGACTTCCATCAAAAGTTATTTAGGT
>NC_089776.1:11437917-11572917 GCF_040412425.1 Macrobrachium rosenbergii
TTCGTACCGTTTTTGTTGCCCCGTTCCTTTCAGGTATTGTACGCGATTAACGTATAACAACGGGAGGCAATAAATAAAATGGGTTTTCTCCTCCTCTCCTTTGAAAAGGTATCTTTCAGCTTGCAGATTTCCCCCATTCCATTACTCATCTCTCTCTCTCTCTCTCTCTCTCTCTCTCTCTCTCTCTCTCTCTCTCTCTCTCGGAACTGAATGGCGTCTGGCAGAAAGAACGCTCCCGGTAAACAAGGAGCTGTGAACAAGATTCTGAACGTTACAGAACACTGAAAATATATGTGAGATGAGGAATGACTCTTTACATTACTGAGATTACTAGAGTCTTTTTACCTGAGGAGAATTATATATACGTATATATTTGCTTTGTTTGTTATAATGAAACTATTACAGGCTGTAAAGGAAAACGTTACGAAATATTTGAGGAAGCGAACAAACTTTCTCACGTACGAATTGCAAACACCTTGACGTGGAAGCCACTTCTCTTTTATTTTTTTTTCCTTCTTGTTCCTCCTCCTTCTCTTCCTCTTCTTCTACTTATCATTTTTTCTTCTTCCTGTTTATCCTCCTCCTCCTCCTCCTCTTCTTGTTCCTCCTCCTCTCCCTCTCCCTCTTCTTCTTCTCTCTTTTTCTTCTTGTCCCTCCTCCACTCCTTCTTCTTCTTCTTCATCTTCTTCTCGCTTTTTCTTCTTCTTGTTCCTCTTCCTCCTCCTCCTCCTCTTCTTTTCTGCTTCTTCTTCCTCTTCTTCTCTTTCTTCTTTCCCTTCTTCCTCTTCTTTTTCTACTTCTCCTTCTCCTTCGTGGGAAAAGTTTTTGGCGTCTCCGAAACCCCAACCCAATTCCTCTTCCCTCTCTGACACTTGTGGTGTCCATGAGCAAAGATAGATTTTCTTTCGCGTGTATCATATTGCTTGTCAGTTTCACCTGCCAACTATTTCTCTCTCAGCCACTATCTCTTACTCTGATGCGTGCTGGGTACACACGAGAACAGATACTATATATATATATATATATATATGTGTATATATATATATATATGTATATGTGTATATATACACTCACACACACACACACACACACACACACACACACACATATATATATATATATATATATATATATATATATATATATATATATTAGTGCTTCAGAAGAATAATAAACAAATAACTATCTCCTCTCATAATTATTCTTTACAGCTGAACCAAACAACACCAGATTCTTGCAAATAACTCAAGAAAATAAAAACACAACAAAACCTAAATTAGTTTTTTTAGTAGTTTAAACAATGTCAGTAATTCTTTAGTATATAATAATAAAGTAGGCAATTATTACAGTTCAATACTTGTCACTATCTAGTATAAATAAATAAAGTTAGTTTACATAAATTACTGAAACGTACGCCTTTCCGGTTTTTGGTCTTGCAAGTTCCCTGGCTTAATAAAAAGATAAGTAAAAAAAATAACTACCTTCTATCTCTCCGGCTGCGAGGAACAAAAACGAAAAAAAAAAAGAAAATACCAAAGTCTTGAGAAACTGAGAAAGGGTGTTTATGATTGGACGAACTCTCAAGTCAGGGTTAAAACTATTTCCGATTTTTGATCGAGTGTGAAAAGGTAATTTCGAAGATTCTGAAGCCAATTACCTGTTGATCACCTTGAGATGATTACTCCCGAAAAAGGAGAGAGAGAGAGAGAGAGAGAGAGAGAGAGAGAGAGAGAGAGAGAGAGAGAGAGAGAGAGAGAGCTTTGTCAGGATGAGTTTCCACTCCCTGCGAAAAAAGGAGTAATTAATTCTGGGAGTAGTTGTTTGTGAACCTATTTCTTTTTTCAGTTTCTGTTCCTTCTTTCCCCAGCGCTTTTGTTTAATTAATTCATTTCAATGTACTTGTTAATGGCAGGAATGGGATGACATTGGTTATTATTAAGATGTGTTGGTCTCAGTAATGTTAACTTGTTAGTTTTGATTATATATATATATATATATATATATATATATATATATATATATATATATATATATATATATATATATATATATATATATATATATATATATATATATATATATATATATATATATATACATACATACATATACACATACACACACATATATATAACTCCCAAACATTATTCTACAAAATGTCGTTTAACATAAAATTCGCTTTACTTCGGAAATAATACCAATGGGGAATTATAATCGGTAAGTGGTTCGTCACTTGGCGGATTCGATCCACCGATAGCAACTACCTCCGACTTCTGTGGCGAGTACTTTTACCATTCGCCTGTGATAAAGCTCACATATATATATATATATATATATATATATATATATATATATATATATATATATATATATATATACTATATATACATATATATATATATATATATATTTGTACATACATATGCGTGTGTTTGTACAAGTGCCCCTGTGTATATGGAATCAAGTGGCCACTTTAACCAGAATAACATATACTCGTAATGCCACACTGAATTAGTTTATGTTTACGGTTACGTTTAAAATGAAAACCGTGAATTTGAACGTAAACCGGACGTAGAAATCTTTCCTTTCACACCGGATCTTGTCGCACACACATTACGAACATTAGATATTTCACTCGTGCATGAAATGAACTCGTTCCAGAGTGAATAATATTCATTCATGAAAGCAAGTCTCTATGTAAGAGACTCTTACTCAGAAATACTCAGACGTGATGAATACAAGTGATGATAAGAGGTGATAACGATGTTGGTGAAATATGTATACGATAAACATAGAGGTTGACAGTTAGCACTGAACATATAAGAAATAGTCGAAGTTTTATAAATATAAATATGGACAACAGTAATGAATTAATGTAATTCTTTTACTTTCCTTTAAACAGATGTAATCACCTAAATACAATAGGTGGCATTACTTGATTAGTATCCTAATCACGTATAACAGCTACCTTATGATTTAATGACAACTGAATCCGAACACTGGAAAGTATCCTATTTCGTATGAAATGAATATTGTTACTTGAGGAAACTTGATACTGAAAGACTGGATACCTCCTGTAACTTCAGATAAAGTAAAAGGATTAGAACTCTCTCTCTCTCTCTCTCTCTCTGCTTTCAATTCCAACAGTGTGTCTTTGACGCTTACCTTTTCATCAAATGCTACAAGGTTCAACATATTTCCGAGACATTTCTAAATAGACAAACCACTGGCTTTTCTTCATTCCCTTATTTCTCCGTCTGTCTGTGCTTCCATCAGTATGTCTTGTCGTGCTTACCTTGTCATCAAGGTTCAAAATACTTCCGTCAAAATTGCTAGAAAGGTAAGACTATCGTGCATAGTTATGCTTGAAGGAAGATCATCTGTCTGTGAGTCCGCTTGATACCAACATGGGCTTTTGCTCCTGAAGAAGCTCATACCAGGTCAGTTTGCACTTGCCTTACACTGTATTATCATCAAGCGAGGTATTAGTCAAAAAGGTTAAAACATAATTCCAAACTAAGGGAATTTGTATATAAACTTCAAGATTATCCATAATTACTGAGCTTTACGGCGCTGGGACTTCATATCTGGTATGCATAATCCACTACTGAAAACCATTCAGATGATATTTACGATTGGAGACTTGGTGATCTTGACCATAAGCTTCAAACTACAAATGACAGCCATTAGAGGCAGTCATTTTTCATGAACAAATACATCTCGTGGGGAGAAAACTATCAAAAGCTAGTTATCAATGCAAGAGCTATAATGGTGGCTCCTTCATCAATGCATCAGTCGGAATGCTCTGACAGAGGTGTTATAGTAAGGGGTTGACAGTGGTCACCTACTGCTTTAGCAATACTATAAAAAGGCTATTTTGGTTAGATTAGGTAGAGGACGATCTAAACTCCCTTTTCATGTCGACAATTTACCACGTGAAAACCGACTTACACATTCCTTTGTATGAATAGGAAATAGGTGGAGCTATATCCAAAAGAGAGTTCATAAAACAACTCATGATTAATGATTCTGTGACGACACTAACGATCAAACAGCTCACTGATCGTAGTTCGTACGTCCGCCTTTATTATCAAATCTTTAACTGGAAAAATGAAAACAAAACTAAGTTGCAAAATGTGCTTTTAATAAGATCCAGGACTAACATATCAAACTTCCCTACTTGATGAGTTGATGTTTAACACTAGAGAGAAGATATCTGGTCACGGCAGATTTTCTGGAAATTCTGCTTCTAAGAATCCCCAAAAACGTATATTTCAGAAAAAACCGAATTCAGAAAAGAGAAATACAAACAGGAATGCTAAGACAACAGTTATATTTTCACAGGAAATCGGAAATAAATTCTCTTCTTCCAAGTCGTTTCCCTCCTCTCCAGCTCCTAATTCTGTTTCCCCATCAGGAGAGAATTTGCTGTCCTGCATCGCGCCGAGGAAAAGAAAATATTAGGAAAAGAAGAAAAAGGAAAACAGGAAAGGAAAGAAGAAGCCTCAGGCTGAGGGGGAAGGGGGTGGGGGGAGGAAGGAAGGAAGGAGTAAGGGTGTTTCTTTGCTGTTGCGAGGCTCCTAATCCTTTGTAATCCTTTCATTAGAAACGCATTTCGCACGCGAGGTCTGTTTATCCTTCGCTGCCCAAGAGGCGGCCTCAAAGGAGGCGGCGATGTCCTTTGATCTCGAGGGATTCATCCCCGAATAAACCGGGTGTAAAGCCGAGGCCAATTTCGCCTCATGCACTTCGGTTTCAGCCAGGAGCTCTTGTGAAACAACTCTTTCAGCGGGGAGGATTCTTTAGCCCTGCTGCTGGGATGAAGCACAGAGAGAGAGAGAGAGAGAGAGAGAGAGAGAGAGAGAGAGAGAGAGAGAGAGAGAGAGAGAGAGAGAGAGAGAGAGAGAGGGGATTTTGTTGAAATATGGAAAGCTGTAACAATGATGAATCTTTTCTATATTTTCCAAATTCACTGTTAGTAGGCATTTGTCACGTGATCAAATCTAAAAAAAAAATCTTGGTCTTTAAAAAAATAGAAAAAATATACATATGGGGCAAAGATTACTTACAGATTATTTAAGGAATAATTATACACTTTTATTGAAGAAAATATGGAGAAAAGTGTATGTGTGTGTGATATATATTCATATGTATATTCCTGCATGAGTCGGAAAGCTGAGATAGCTAAAAAAAAAAAAAGGCAAATAATGAGAAAGCTAAAACGCAAAAACTAAACAAATAAATATAATAAAAATTCCTTCATAATTTGCTACTTCCTAGTTTCCTCTCCCCATAACCTTCCCTCTTTGAAAGAGCAGGTTTTTCTTCCTCTTTGGTAATATTTCATACCCCTGCCAATTGTTATTCTCTCCTTCATTAAAGTTCATAAATATATTAAGCTGACCTTCGAGTCATTATTAGTACAAGCAACACAATGGATGCAATAAAAGGATTCGCATAATGAGTAACAGAACAATGAACCTCTTTTGCTCGAGAGCAAATTATTCCACGCGATAAAGGATGCTGGGAGATCTATCTGAAATCTGCCCCCCCCCGGTTTTCCTTCGTGTTAAAAGGAGAATCAAAAAATTGTAAAAACGTCCTCTACCTACGCGGAATTAAACGTCCCCAGTGGGACAGAACCACAAGACAAATGAGCTCTAAGCAGAGAGCTCTATTATTAGAGGAGGCTCTACTCCAAATTAGACTATTTCGGTGAAACGCCAACATTAAAGGCTGGCGAGACTGGAGGAATGAATTCTGCATTATGCTTCTGCCTCCCACCCCTCCCCCCCCCGACCTTTAAGGACACCTGCACTTATACGCTAATCCAAGCAACTGCGTAAAGACCCGTCCCCCTTCCCCCTCTCCCCTCTACACACACACACACACACGTCTTAAAATATACCTTTCCACTTCTCAACAACGATTCTGGGTGAGGTTGCTAGCCTCTATTTTGCCCTAAAGGTGTCCCAAGGACTTACTTTCTGAAAGTGGCATTTCTTGCTAGTCACCCTTCCAAGTGATGACCAGACCTAGCCTTGATCGGGAGACTGTATACACACACACACATATATAATATATATATATGTGCATGTGTGTATGCATATATAAGTATACAAACACGTATATATATACACACATTATACATACATATATGTATATGTATATATACACTGTATATACACACTATGGAGTCAAGGTAGGTGGCAGAAAAATAAAAATATATATATGCATACAACTTTAGCCACAAACGTCCATTTCCACTTTAAGGAAATGTAGCGAGAACATCAAAATATTGAATAAATTAGCCACCAAAGCGGGGCTCTTCATGATAACATAAGAAGATTACTTCACAGTTTTTGCCTGAGTGTATCGACACAATGTTTCTATGCCCCCCCCCCAAATAAAATTCTTCCTTTAACGTCACTTACATTTCTCCTTTTAAGTGCAATGTACATGAGTGTACTAACACGCTAAAAAAAGCCAGTCACTTTTAGTTTTCTGTGAAAGAAAACTATTGTGCCGGCTTTGTGTGTCTGTCCATCCGCACTTTTTCTGTCCACGATCTTAAAAACTGCTAAGGCTAGAGGTCTGCAAATTGTTATAATGATCATCCACCCTCCAATCATCAAACATACTAAATTGCAGCCCTTTAGCCTCAATAGTTTTTATTTTTATTTAAGATTACATTTACACAGAATCGTGCTTCTGGCAACGATATAGGAATAGGCAACCACCGGGCCGTGGTTAAAGTTTCATGGGCCGCGGCTCATACAACATTATACCGGGACCACCGAAAGATAGCTCTTAATTATACTCTGTAGCGGCTGTACAGCGGCGCATTGTTTGATTGTTATTTTCGCTCATACGACAGAAATCTTATTTTAACTGCTTCGCCACCAACGTAAGTAAATGTCAGACCAAAACCGAAATATATCAGGTGGTCTTGAGACCTGTTTAACAAAATAAAATCGAAGATAAACTTTAAATTCTAAAATGACAAGACAGAGAAACTCACAGCCACGACTCCAATCAAGATGATTTGTTTTGTTGACGTACTAACGTAATTTGGCACCCTCCAAAATTCGTACAACTCAAGTCGTTGAAATTTAAAAGTAAGACTTATATAGCTCGACAAAAAAGGTATCAAAGTTAAAATAAATGAGCCTAGACCCCTGTAGAAAATTAAATAATAAAGAATGAAATATAAAATTTGAGGCCAAAGGCCAAGCGCTGGGACCTACAAGGTCATTCACAGCTGAAAGGAAAACTGAGAGTAAAAAGTCTTGAAAGGTGTAACAGGAGGAAAACCTCGCAGCTGCAATATGAAACAACTGTAATGAGAGGGTGGAAAGTAAGATGGAAGAAAGAGAATATGAACGGAGGTACAGTAGAAGGAATGAAAGCGGTTGCAGCTAGGGGCCGAAGGGACGCTGCAAACAACCTTACGTGATGCCTACAGCCGACTACATGAGGTGCACTGACGGCACTAACCCCCTACGGGATAAACTGTAAGGGAAATAAGCCATAAACCTTTAACAATTAAAAAAAAAAATTAACACCAAACAGAAATGGCAACAAAGGCTTCTAATTCACCCTTTATTAACCGAGACCTGAAAAAACGTCTTGTTAATGGCAACGCATCCTTGCCAAGGGCAGATTATTCCTTCGCGAATAAAAATAATGGCAAGACGAAAAGAGGAAGGGACACAAAACAAAAGACAATCAAAATAAAAGGATTGTTTTTCTCGTGCTCTTGGTAATCTTAGGAGAGGAAAATGAAGTTGTAATTAAAATTAAAAGTGTTTCAAAGTGATGAGAAGTCTTACTCTTCAGAAAAACTACGTCATAAATTATTTTAATAGTTGAGATATATATATATATATAACTTTTGGCAAAGAATACGACCTACATACAACGGTCAGTCGAAAAGAAAAATTAATTTAAGTAACACTTATGACTAAAGGAATATAAAAAAATACAAACAAAATTACCTTAGTCTCTTGCAACTGAAGCTTCAGTACGAAGCATTATTATTATTATTATTATTATTATTATTATTATTAGTATTATTATTATCATTATTATTATTATTATTATTATTATTATTATTATTGTGAAGATGAACCTTATTCATGTGGAACAAGCCCAAGGGTGGCACTGACTACAAATTAAAGCTTCCAAAGATTATGGTATTCATTCGAAAGAAGTAACAGAAGGTAAAGGGAAATACAGAAAGAGGAGAACAGCTATTAGAAAAACAGATAAATTAGCAAACAATTAATAAATAAAAATATAAATAAATTATTGAAATACATGGAGAATTGTATTAGGGTAGTAATGCATCGCATGTTTGCTTGAACTTCTGAAGTTCCAGTTGTACAAAATTCTTAGCCTCCCTAGGGATGAACGGAGAGTGACGGTAATTAAAAAATAAGAGGAATATTTAATGAGAATGAGTCCACGGATTTTCATTCATTTGGAAGATAGATACCAATAATCTTAAAATAGTCACACAACATATTTAACTCTAATTACAGCCTATTCATTACGTATTAATTTTACATTATTTGCCTTGACGACGATTTTTCCAATTGATTTCATAAAAAAGTGACTAGAAGAAAAATAGAACTAACTTTACACACACACACACATACATACACACACATATATATACATATTTATATAATATATACATTACATATATATATATATATATATATATAATATATATATTTATATCTAATATACATTACTTATATATATATATATATATATATATATATATATATATATATATATATATATATATATATATATATATATATATATATATATATATATATATATATATACACACACACACACACACACACATATATATATATATATATATATATATATATATATATATATATATATATATATATATATATATATATATATACATACACACACACACACACACAGAACGAGAGAGAAAAATCATGGTAGTCAACTAAACTGAACGACGGCCATAGACGATAAACTGGGAAATACACGACCTAATCAAGTCTCCTTCCCAAAGGAAAAAAAAAAAAAAAAAAAAAAAAAAAGAAGACGCTCGATTTGGCTTTCACAATAACAAGGCATCGGCCTCCTCCTATCTTCCCTCCTTCACCCTTAACTTCCTCTCTTCCTTCCTCCTACTGCTGTTCTGTTCTACTCACTACTGGCTTCCTATAAAGGGTTATAAGGCCAGAATCTGCAAGTTCGTATTAAGTAAGACTTAAAAGAATGTTATGACAATCTAGCACAGAATAGAATATATAGGACTTTGTCCAAAGGCGAAAAGGAAATTTACAGTAATATGGTTTGACAGGTGTAACAGGAGGAAAGCCACGCAGTTGCACTATGAATCAATTGTTAGGAGAGGTTGTGGAAAGTAAGATGGAAGAAAGAATATGAACGGAGGTACACTAGAGGGAATGAAAGGGGTTGCAGCTAGGAGCCGAAGGGATGCTGCAGAGCCTTAAGTACTGCCTACAGTGCACTGCATGAGGTGCACTGGCGGCACTAACCTAACATAAACCACTCTGGTATTTTATTCCATTCTCACAGATTAAAACAAGGAGGCAACAATAACTTGATCAGTAAGTCACTCCGTTCCGTAACTCACCTTTTTGGGGTGGACAATGAACCATATACAGCTCTAACAAACGTCTAAATAAAGCGTCAGTCTGAATTGCAAAAATAACCAATTAAGGACTGGTGACCTAACAAAATAATTCCGAACACATCATGTTATCAACTCCCCAACAATAGATTTTACATTGAATAAATTCAGTGTCATGTACAAATTCACTTCCAGAGAAATCATTGTGGAACGGCGATCAGCTGAATTCTTTTTTGGGATATATTTAATACAATAGGTTTACGGAAAAAATTAACCAATTATAAATAGTTGACCCCCATGGTCGATAGTTAACTGATGTCCTGGTTACTGTAAAAAATATTCTATTGCAATGACAACAATAAATGTCTCTCTCTCTCTCTCTCTCTCTCTCTCTCTCTCTCTCTCTCTCTCTCTCTCTCTCTCTCTATATATATATATATATATATATATATATATATATATATATATATATATATATATAAACCCTGATTTCACGAAATCCCTAGGGGATTTGTGAAATGAGCAACTCGCTTAGGAACATTTGATCCCCGACGGCTAGTACTAAACACGGCGAAACAGTGATTCATCTACACTGTTTCGCCGTGTTTAGTACTAGCCCATTGGGGGTTAAAAGTATTTCGCCGTGTTTAGTACTAACCCCTGGGGGGATCGATGCCCCTAAGTGATTTGAACCCCCAGGGGCTAGTATTAACACGGCGAAAGTGTAGATGAATCAGTTTGGTCGCTCTTAGAACTAGCCGTCGGGGATCAAATGTAGCTAAGCTAACTGGTCATTTCACAAATTCCCTAGGGATTTCGTGAAATTCCTGATTTCGCATATTCCCTGTAACCTATAAATATAATACAAATACATATCTATATATATGTATATACTGTATATATTATATATATATATATATATATATATATATATATATATATATATATATATATATATATATATATATATATATATATATATATATATATAACACTACTAATTCACAAATGTTGCTGCTGACGAAGCCATTAGCGATTATAAAAAGCAAAGAAATTCTGTTGCGAAACTTGGACGAATTTTATCGAACAATTTGGAAATGGGATATCTCCGCTAAACAAGCAAAAGCAATCAAAAGTATTGGATACCACAACTTCTCTAATTTACAGTGTATGAAAAAATTGTGTTCTTGACACGTCTCCCATCACAGAATAAAAAGAAAGGGAAAAGGAATCAAATTGGTATTCGGTAAAAGGTATTCATTATTAGCGTCTATTTCTTTTCTCGTTAAGTTCACTTTCTAACTCCTTATACGAGTGGCACTCTAAGCAAACGTTTTCAGAATTAAGGATATATTTATACACATACATACATACATACATACATACATACATACATACATACATACATACATACATATGTATATATATGTATATATAAATATATATATATATATATATATATATATATATATATATATATATATATATATATATATATATATATATAATGTAGATACACACACATATATATATAATTATATATATTAGAAATAATCAACACACAATCACGTGTGGAACAGAAATAAATTTCTGACTCACATCAGGATCGAACCCAGGTCTTCCAATTAAAAGACGAGACCGCTACCAACCAAGCCACACAGATAGGCCCATATGTATATTTCTTTGTGCGCAAAAAGGCTTAACTTTCGAAGGCGTCTGCTTATAAATGCATTTTTCACTGCTACGAAGAAAACAAATGTTTAAAAAAAAAAATGTAAAAACAATACCCATTGCAAAGGATGTCTTTGAAAATAAAAGAAATAAATAAATAAATCACCCAACTTTACTTAGGATACAAGCCCACTTATACCACGACCTGCTTATATACATGAGCAATTAGAACAGAATTTTACTCTTTATATCTTCTCAGACTTATAAGTAATTCAAGCGCAGAGTTGACTTCCCAAGCAACGTTTGCAAGCACGACACAAGTGGTATGAAGTGGCCACATAAGGACCCTGCATACCACTTGCAGGAAAATAGTGTCTATTAAGTCGAGAAATACTTGACACTTTATTTTACTGTGATACTTTTTTTTCCCGTGTAAAAACTGCGAGAGCCCTGTGCCCAATTTTAAAATACACTAAAAACATGCTGTAATATTTATTATTTAAAATACATTAAAAACATGCTGTAATATTTATTATTTAAAACACACTAAAAACATTCTGTAATATTTATAATTTAAAATACATTAAAAACATGCTGTAATATTTATTACTTAAAATACACTAAAAACATGCTGTATTATTATTTAAAATACACTAAAAACATGCTGTAATATTTATTATTTGTCAAACAGCGATTAATTACACTTAATATATGAAGAGACTGCATTAGGATAATAACCTTTTCATGTCACTATCACAGCTGGATTATACACAAAATACACAACACAACCTTCCGCCCTGTTACACACACGTGAAAATATATATATACACTCCAGGGAGGAATCAAAGGTACGTGCGCATACACGCATTCGTAACAATGCACTTATTTCTGCGATGTTAACTTAATGGAGTCACGTATAATTCATTACATAACATAAAAAAAATATGAAATGTATTTATTTCAATGATGTTTAACTCATCTGACATAAATACATTACATTAAATAAAAAATGCACATTTAATATTCACTGGGGATATATAAAAATACGCGCTGTATTCATTTCTATTATGTTAATAAGTTAACTAATTTGAGATACAAAATAGAATAGAATATAGAATTTAGCGCTGAGACCTAGGAGGTCATTCAGCGCTGAAGCGGAAATTGACAGTAAAAAGGTTTGAAAGGGGTAACAGGGGGAGAATCTCGCAGTTGCACTATGAATCAACCGTTAGGAGAGGGTGGAAAGTAAGATGGGAGAAAGAGAATATGAACGGAGGTACAGTAAAAGGGTCATCTGAGATATGAAAATATATTACAACGAAACAAAATACACATTTAATATTTACCGAGGAAAGCAAAAATACACGCTATATTAATTTCTTTCTTTCTTTCGACTAAACACCAAATTCTTTGGGAGCTTGAATTTCAAGCCAATGGCCACTGTGGGCTTGTTCCATATGAATAGGGTTTATCTTCTGAATAATAATAATAATAATAATAATAATAATAATAATAATAATAATAATAATATGTTAACTCATTTGACATGACTACAATACATACGATAAAAAGATAAGAATCGAATCTTTACTGCGTTAACTCCTTACGCCATAAAATACATTAGACTATTTGTTGTCTCTTTAATTTCTTCGCGCCAGTTTGCGCTCTGGAAAACGGCGCTATTCATGTCCACTTTATGGTTGTCATGAGGCAATGGCAAACACTGTCGTAAAGCCTCTGGGTGCGGCTGAATCAGCTTAGTTATAAGAATTATGCTTGGTCTTTTCGATTTAATAAAATGTAAAAGCAACAGTGAGACATCACATATTTTTTTCTTGTTATATATTCTATGCTGATCTCTCTCTGCAAGCATAATTCCTACCCTTTTCGACTGAACAAAATCTATAAGTAATTGCAGGATTTCATGTATCTTTTTTTCATGCATTGGATTTTTATCTCTCTCTCTCTCTCTCTCTCTCTCTCTCTCTCTCTCTCTCTCTCTCTCTCTCTCTCTCTAGCCGTGGCTGAATCAGTTTAATTACAAAGATTATTCTTACCATTTTCGAATAAACAAAATCTAAAATTAATAAGATGATTTCTCATATTTGTTTTATCATTTATTGTATGTTGGCCTCTCTCTCTCTCTCTCTCTCTCTAGCCGTGGCTGAATCGTTGAGTTACAAGCATAATTCTTACCCTTTTCGACAAAAGGACAAAATCTTAAAGTAATAGCCAAATTTCTTATATCTTTTTGCTTGTCATATATTGTTTGTTGATCTGTCTCAACTTGTGGCTGAATCAATTGAATTATAAAAATTATTCTTACACTTTTCAAATAAACACAAAATCTAAAAGTAATAGGAAGATTTCAATATATTTTTTCTTGTCGTATATTGTGTGTTGACCTCTCTGGCTGTGACTGAATCAATTGAGTTATAAATAATTTTTCTCGCCCTTTTGAATAAACAAAATCTTGAAGCAATACAAATGACATCACATTTTTTCTTGTCATAAAATGTATGTTCACTTACACTAGCTATTTTGAATCAACTGAATCATAAGCCTAACTCTTATTCTTTTCAAATAAACAAAATCTAAAAAGTAATAGGATGATTTCATATATTTATTTTAGCATATACTGAATGTTGATCCCTCTCTAGCTGTGGCTGAATCAGATGAATTATAAAGCATTTTTCTTACTATTTCTGAAAAAACAAAATCTAAAAGCAATAAAAATTATTTCACAATTTTTTGTCATAACCTGCGTTTGAATCAACTGAATTATAAGATCTATTTTCACCTTTCTCCAATTATAAGAATTATTATCAACTTTTACCAATAAAGAAAATCTAAAAGCAGTAAAAATGATTTCACAATTTTGTCATAACGTGCGTTTGAATCAACTGATTTATAAGATCAATTTTCACCTTTCTCCAATTATAAGAATTATTATAAATTTTTACTAATAAAGAAAATGTAAAAGCAACGGAAAGTTTCAACATATTTTTCTGTCATATACTGAATGTCAATCTCTCTCTACCTCATCACCGCTGATTGGTATATTGAATTCTCTTGCCATTCCCTTTCAACCCTCTTCCGCGTTTTTCCGCCTGAATACTTCAACAAAGACTCCCCATTAACTCGATGGCTGGTCTCGATACTTAATACTAAAACCTTTCTCCTCTCCTTGCGATCTCCACCTGATGCCGTATCTCAGTCTCCTTCCAATTTCTTTTAAGAGGTGCGATGAAGAAATTTGTTCAGCAATTCTATTAAAATTCTCTGCGCGCATGAGATATTTCTCTCTCTCTACCTGTCTAGTCTTTTTAAAGCCTGTATGTCTAGAGTCTTTTCAAATCCTTCCTTATGTGTCTAGAGTCTTTTCAAATCCTTCCTTATCTGTTTATAGCCTTTTCAAATCCTTTCCTTATCTGTCTAGTGTCTTTTCAAATCCTTCCTTATTTGTCTGGAGTCTTTTCAAATCCTTTCCCTATCTGTCTAGTCTTTTCAAATCCTTCCTTATCTGTCTAGAGTCTTTTCAAACCCTTTCCTTATCTGTCTAGAGTCTTTTCAAATCCTTTCCTTATCTGTCCTAGAGTCTTTTCAAATCCTTTCCTTATCTGTCTAGAGTCTTTTCAAATCCTTCCCTATTTGTCTACATTCTTTTCTAATCCTTTTCTTACTTCTCTAGTCTTTTCAAATCCTTCCCTATCTGTCTAGAGTCTTCTCAAATGCTTTCCATATCTGTCTAGTCTTTTCAAATCCTTCAAAATAAAAACAGCGACATTTTAATCATTTCCCAAAGTGTTCAAAATTAACACATCCCAATATCTTGTTAGCAGCTTCGTCTTTTCAAATTTCCTTCATCCTATCTGTCTTCATCCTGCACTCCTTTGAATCAAATCCTTCTTGTCACCAAGCCTCCGCAGAAACGTCTTTTCAACACTTTACCTTCACGGGACGGGGATACCTGCCTAGAGTCTTTGATGGCAAATCCTTCCCTTCCTGGGGAAAGTCTTTTCAATAATCCTTTCCAACGCTTATCTGTCTAACCGTCTTTAAATCCTTTCCGTCCATATCTGTTTTTCGTAAGTCTTTTCAAATCCTTCCAATCTGTCTAAAAAAAGAGCAAAGTTCTTTTCTAATCCTTTTCTTATATCTCTAGTCTTTTCAAATCCTTCCCTACCTGTCTAGAGTCTTCTCAAATCCTTTCCCTATCTGTGTAGTCTTACCAAATCCTTCAAAATAAAAATAGCGACATTTCAATACATTTACAACCACAAGTGTTCAAAAATAAATAACACATCCCAGTCAGGATCTTGTTAGCAGCTTCGTCGAACTTAGCAGGATTTCCATTCATCCTATCCCCTCCCCAACCCCGCCCCGCTTCATCCTGCACTCCTTGCTGAATCTGGATAACCATCCTCCCATCTTGTCAGACAAGTTAATTACAGCTCCGCAAAAACGGTCTCGTGTTCTCTCACACTTTATAAAATATATATATATATATATATATATATATATATATATATATATATATATATACACATATATATATATATATATTTGTATCAAGATCAAGGGACGAACACAGAAGGATGACACAGTAACCATTTATCTCACGTTTCATATTCTGAATGGCATCATCAGGCCCTTCCAATAAAATACAATATATTAATATAAATTAATTAAAAGAATAATCAAGACTTTTTTAAAAACGCAGAGAAAGCTGAAAAATAAAATAGAACATAAAAAGATAAAATTATCAAGAACAGTTCTCCAAACACAGACGTTTTTCAAAAACCAGACAACATACTCTACAGATTTTGTTAAAAACACTGGAGGGTAACCTAAACAAAATGAAAAAATAAAACACGTCTGTGTTTGAGAGTGAATATCTTGATAATTTTATCTTTTTATGTTCTATTTTATAAAACTCTTGCTCTCTGCTTTTTAAAGTAAAGTCTTGTACACACACACAATTTATACACATATTGTATTTTATTGTCGTAGATCACATGATGTGACAAGAATCATGAAACGTCGGAATAAATGGTTACTGTGTCATCTGCTTCACACACACACTTGATGCAAATGTGATGTGCGCTATGTTCGCCTTTGCTCCATGGATATATATATATATATATATATATATGTGTGTGTGTGTGTGTGTGTGTGTATACATATATATGTGTATATACGTGTGTACGCGCGCGCACGCGTCCTGAGATCTGAGTGATTCAACCCTTTCGGCGCTACCCCTTCTAATTGGAAAAGGCATTTGGTGAAAAAAAAAAAAATTGTATGTGTACGTGAACTTCACAACACTTTAAAAAAAACTATCCAAGAACATCTTGAGAACAATTACCCCGAAGTAATTAGCCTGAAATTTAAAAAATAAAAAAACAAAATCATGATGATATGACAAGTATTCTGAAGCTGATCTGAGAATCTTTACACAGAAAAAAAGATTTAATAGGGTAAACTTTCACTCAAAAAAAAAGCACTCGATTAAAAGGATTTAGATATAGTTATGTAATACAAATCAACATACGTAGTGTTTGATGTACTATAAAATAAAATATTCATTCTGAATTTGAAACTTCGGTTACAAAAATAGGTTGTCAGAGACTATTGACATGTCTACGAAGTTCTCAGTAAACAATATACAGATATTCTTAGCAACGAACATCATTTCGTATACATGATAAAATTATTTTCCTTTTACATTTACGAGGATAACACAGTTAAATCTAAGGAAAAAAGTTTTGTGAATGAAAAATATGTATAACATATTTACCGTTTACATATATAATTTAATGTACTTCCAGTTTTACGCCCATTGAAAAAAAAATACTACAGACCAAGGGTAAAAAATAACTGATTTATCTTGATAAAAAATACGTAATTGAATATTCCTCGTGAACAGGAAAAAAAAAATTACCACATTCAAGTCTTTAAGAAATCTAGTCCTACTGGTTACCCATAAATGCCTGAGGGTAATAATTTATTTTTAGTCCACTAAGGAAATCAATTAAATTTCCCCCAATCTTTTATTCATAATGACAACACGTATGTTTTACAAAGGTGAGATTCAGCATGGAATCGACCTCTCTATTATTATTATTATTATTATTATTATTATTATTATTATTATTATTATTATTATTATTATAAATCAGAAGAATGCACAACTGACTTGAAATTGAAGCTTCCACAAAATATGGTGCTCATTCGAAAGTAATTACAGAAGATAACAGGAAATACTGAAAGAAGAGATAAGATATGAAAAAACAAAGATAAATTAAAAAATTAATATAAAAATAGATAAAAATGTTCATAAATTACTAAGAGTACAATGAGAATTGTTTTACAATCCAAAAGCATCTCTCTCTCTCTCTCGATAAATCTGACGTGACGATTTGTCGCGTCTCCCAGCCTTCAAAAAAAAAAAAAAAAAAAAAAAAACCGAGCCAATTAAACATAGAGAGAGAGAGAGAGAGAGAGAGAGAGAGAGAGAGAGAGAGAGAGAGAGAGAGAGAGGACCGTTCACCGCCGTCACAAAATGCAAAATAATTAAAAGGGGGTCCGACATAATAAGCTCAACACAACATGTTTTGCAAAAAAAGAAAGTGGAGGAGCTCCCAAAAATGATTCTTGTTCCCCCTCTAGTACAAAGGCGAGATTGCGTTGATGTCGATGGCACTTGCATTTTAAATGTGTCTATCTTCCCAATAACAGGGCATTCTGGGTCTTTGGTTGGGTACGCATCTGGGCGAAATTGTTGATATTCAGGATCCACGTGAATGACAACACTGTAAATCAATATAAGTTCGCAGGAGACGGAGATCTGGTTCAGTCCTTTTTTTTTTTTTTTTTTTTAAATGTTCAAGAGAATCTTTTTCCCTTTACAGACACTTTTATATAAATATAATTGAACACTTACTTTACTCAACATTAAGTCAAGAGAATCTTTTT
Organism: Macrobrachium rosenbergii; assembly: GCF_040412425.1. Classification (NCBI taxonomy): domain Eukaryota; kingdom Metazoa; phylum Arthropoda; class Malacostraca; order Decapoda; family Palaemonidae; genus Macrobrachium; species Macrobrachium rosenbergii. Next base: position 11,456,225 of record NC_089776.1, read on the forward strand.
CCCGTTACAGACACTTTGATATACATATAATTAAACACTTACTTTACTCAACATTAAGTCAAAATATAATTAAACAAACACTTATTTTACTCAACATTAAGCGGTTTCCCACTAAAGGAAGCGATCGAAGAAAAACTAGCTACATTCATACTTTACCTATTGAAACCTGGATGAATAGAAGAGAAAAGAATATAGAATTTAGGTCAAAGACCAAGCGCTGGGACCTGTGAGGTCATTCAGCACTGGAAGGGAAACTGAGAGTAGAAAGGTTTGAAAGGTGTAACAGGAGGAAAACCTCGCAGCTGCACTGTGAATCAATTTAAGAGAGGTGGAAAGTAAAATGGAAGAAAGAGAATATGAACGGAATGAAAGGGGGTAGCAGTTAGGGGGCCACGGGACAGTGCAAAAAATCCTTAGTATTGCCTACAGTGCACCGCATGAGGTGCACTGACGGCAGCACCCACCTACGGAGACAACCTGGATGAATGTCCTTTGCAGATAATTCCCACAACATTAGGAGCTTAATACCCTCACAAAGAAGGCTCATCAGCAGTGTGTTAACCCCCCACACACATATCACTATTTTTATTTTGCTAGCTATGAGTTTACAGGATATCAGGCACTCCTTTTTCAGCGTTCCTCTACCAACACGTATCTTGTAATCCTTAGATCATTCTCCCTTTTTAACACTTCCAAATCTTCTTTCACATGGCCAAACCATCTCACAACATTCTCCCATCTTTGGTAACATTTCCCATTTATATCTAAAAATTCCCATTCTTTTCACATGGCCAAACCATCTCACAACATTCTGATCCATCTTCCACCTATGGTAACATTTCTACCATTTATATCTAAAAATTTCCCATCTTTTAAAATTTTTATGGTACATATATTACACAAATAATTATCAGCCTTAACAGTTTCAACCTTTTCTTTAATTCGTATTCAACATCTATACCTTAAATCCATAAAGGTACTGTGGCTCAACAATATCTTCATGCACTAAAACATGGCTTCCAACGGACCTCCAAATCTCTTCAGAATCTCATTAAAAAATTCTAATACCTTCCTTGTTTCACATATTCTTTAATTCACCTTTTATCATACCTGCAATTATAAATACCTTTTTCTTTTTATACTCTGCAACTTCTTTCCAATGAACACCAAATTTCTTTGGAAGCTTTAATTTCAAGTCAATAGCCCCTGTAGGCTTGTTCCACATGAATAAAGGTTTATCTACTGAATAATAATAATAATAATAATAATAATAATAATAATAATTTAATAATAATAATACAATGAACAGTATGGCAGTGTGAATGCCGTTTAGCTTGTATTGTAGTTTCTACGTCTCTCAAATGAGAAGTTTGCTTGAGAGATGGTCTTCTTCCGAAATAATAATAATAATAATAATAATAATAATAATAATAATAATAATAATAATAATAATAATAAAAATAATAATAATAACTATAGCCATTTCTTTCTTTGTCACCTATTTTTGCATTCGAATCAAATTGGCACCATTTCATCTCTTCCAAATCCATCCAGGCGTAGATCCTTCCTCTCTCAAAAACACAGTCACTCACCATTGCAACTTCCTATCCTGCCACGCTCAGTCTTCACCATTTGTACTCTTCCGACCATCCTTTAAGCCGTCCTGGCACCGAAGGATCTATCTTTCCCCAGCTGTACATCTTTTATTAAACCCAGACGCAATCAATCTTTGTCATGCCCATTCCTGCACGTGCTGCCCTTTCACCTTTGTGTCACTCAGTGCCAAAACACCCAGCTTCCTCTAAATCGTCGTACATGTCTTCTCTACGCCTCGTTCACGAATATTCAAAGCACCAAAACTTAATGTTTTATTTTCTTTCTAGTGCCTTTCGTTTTTATTATTGTTCTTGGTCAAATCTTTACAAGGTATGGGGCTGGACGTGTGATATTCTTAAAGGCCATTTTAGATATTTATTGCTTGTATACAAATTGTGTATTTGTATTAAGACAAATATTCTTTCTAGTTAAAATCAAAACATTTAGGAAAATCACGTTCAAAGTGAGGACCTAATTCGAAGAGATATGCATTAAATTATCGACATAAAAAAATAATCATAAATGCCTTAACCTTTTTTTAGCGCTTGCACGAAATATTTATACAAAACATTTTATACTATCAATATCCTGAGAAAATTAATTGTGACTCTGCATTCAGATAATAAACAAAGACACATACACTTACATTAACGTGTTCGACATTACTGGGCTAGCGTGAACAACACACAGTAATACAGATATAACCTTTTAACAAAAATCACATTCATTCTTTGTAAAGGAAAAATTTACATTTTTTTTCAGCTGACCAAAGAACTTGTTCAAATTGAATTACAGCCGATCGTAGTCATGGATACGAAGTCTAAATTGATTTTTACAATATGAGCATTCCAGCGCCCCCCCCACTTTTTTTACTGTAAAAAACTGGTCGCTTTGTACCCGTCTCCGAAAAAACAAAAAAGTTATTCCAATAAAAAGGATTCAATTCCCATTCGGTAAATCAGTCTTTCGTGGTCAGCATATAATACTGATACAAAAAGCGTATTATTATTTTTACGTTCATAGTAGTAGTAGTAGTAGTAGCAGCAACAGCAGTAGCAATAGTAGCAGCAGCAGCAGCAGTAGTAGTAGTAGTAGTAGTAGTAGTAGCAGTAGTAGTAGTAGTAGTAGCAGCAGCAAAGGAGAATTTGGCAGCCAATAAATTATATTATTTACTGATTATCATCTGATAAAATATACATGCATATATATATATATATATATATATATATATATATATATATATATATATATATATATATATATATATATATACATGTATATACATGTGTGTTACCATCAAATACTACATACTATTTCGTAACAAAATTTTAAACATTTGAAAATGGAATACCTGAGTCATCGACTACAAACAGAATATTTCAAAGTAAAAACATTAACAAAAGTCTTGTGAATAGAACCGACAGGAAGTATGATATATATATATATATATATATATATATATATATATATATATATATATATATATATATATATATATAATATATATGTGTGTGTGTGTGTGTATGTATATGTATATATGTATGCATGTATATGAATAATGTATATATGCTTTCAACAGCTACATTTAAATGTCGACTCTTCCAACAACACTGAATCATTTAAAAGACATCGCTAACGTCATCATGACAGCTGACCGAGCAAAAGGAATATGCAACTGCAGAATGAAAAGGAATAACATTCGCGCAACTGAAGGCTACTTGAAAAGAAAAGATGAAATCGTGGATAGGCGTTTTTTCATGACAAACGTCAAAAGAATAAAAAAAAATAAATAAATAAAAATGCCAGCTACACTTGCTCGTTTTTCCACCATATTCTCTTTTTGGAGAAGAGCCTCTTCCTCAAAGCTTCACTATTTTTACAGCTGGCCAGACCTGGCACTAATTTCAACAGGGCCACCAGGATGGACACAGTCGTATCAGAGAGAGAGAGAGAGAGAGAGAGAGAGAGAGAGAGAGAGAGAGAGAGAGAGAGAGAGAGAGAGAGAGAGTTTGACGGTGTTGAGATATTAAAATATTTGGTGAGGTGGATGACGGTAAAAAATAGTCATGCTCAGAGAGAGAGAGAGAGAGAGAGAGAGAGAGAGAGAGAGAGAGAGAGAGAGAGAGAGAGAGAGAGAGTTTTGGGATATTAGAATATTTGGTGAGGTGGATGATGGTAAAACTAATCATGCTGAGAGAGAGAGAGAGAGAGAGAGAGAGAGAGAGAGAGAGAGAGAGAGAGAGAGAGAGAGAGAGAGAGAGAGAGTTTGACGGTGTTGAGATATTAAAATATTTGTGAGGTGGATGACCACCACCAACTTATACAATATTTAAAAAAATTGCAATACGACTTAGCAATTTAAACTTCTCTTATCAAGCACTCAGGCGCCTAGACCTTACATTGTATTCCTAATTTTTTTTATAATCATTTCTTTTTGTTTATTGTGTGATAGGAGTTGTGTAACCTGGGGTTGTGAAAGCTGTCATAATAGAGACAAACAGGAAATACCATACAAATTGGCAATAGTCCACAAGATTTTACATTTATTTACTCACAAACGCTTCCCACACCGTCAAGGGATTATCCTTCGAACGTTTATGACAGAGAGACGAACAATGAACCAAATCAGCTAAGACTACACCACCTCTCCAGCCAACGCTACAATATGCGAAAGAAAATAAATCTTCCAGATCTGGAAGCGCCGCAACCTTTTATCTTTATATTTCCCAGAGTAAACAAGACGACCCGGCGTCCAAGAGCCAGGTAATATAATTCAACCTTTTTATCTCCCCCTTCCGAACAGATGGTGACGTCACCCGATGGGAAACTCATACTTCAAGTTCTTCCGAGTCTCTCTCTCTCTCTCTCTCTCTCTCTCTCTCTCTCTCAGGGTAAAATACAAGCGACACATTTTACCTAAATAGGGGAAGAAAGGAGAGGAAGCGAATTATGAGGAACGAAAGGGTTTAAAAGGGTGAGCCGTTTTTACATTCTTTATTTCGATGACGCCAAATCTGAAGTCGGAGTTTCTCTCCATTTAGAATGAAAGACTCTATTCTACCCGTCTGAATAAGAACCAACCTCCCACATAAAAGATAAGAGTGGAGTCTCAAATTTAGGCCAAAGGCCAAGCTCTGGGACTTATGGGATCATTCAGCGCTGAAAGGGAAACTGAGAGTAAAAAGGTTTGAAAGGCGTAACGGGAGGAAAACCTCGCAGTTGCACTGTGAAACAATTGTTCGGAAGGGCGGAGAGAAAGAAGGAGGAAAGAGACTATGAACGGAGGCACAATAAAAGAAATGAAAGGGGATACAGCTAAGTGCCGAAGGGACGCCGCAACGAACCTCAAGTAATGCCTACAGTACACCGCATGAGGTGCACTGACGGCACTACTCGCATACGAGGCCCACATAAAAAATAATGAATTTGATATTCAGATAACACCAAGAGATGCTTAATCACGTGATTTAAAGGGATTCTCCTTTACAAAAGGAGCCAAAGGAGAACGTAAGGGGGGGAGAAAGGTAAAAAAAAAAAAAAAAAAAAAAAAAAAAAAAAACGGGGGGAGAAAAAAAAAAAAAAAAAAAAAAAAAAAAAAAAAAAAGGTGTGGGACTTCCTTCCTTCTTTCCAGGAACCATCCCAACTTCGTAAACTTCCCAAGGTTCGAAACTCAGCAGCATAAGTCTTGAGACGGAGATAAATGGGATTCATTGATCAAAGCGGTAAACTCGACTTGATCTATGAACTGTGAAGCCGAGTGCAATTCCTCATTTATTTTGGTTTTGGTTCAGGATAGGACACCAAGAACCAAGAAGCTAAATGTTTTTATATATCAAAATAAAAAAAAAGGAGTAACAAAACATGAGTTCACGGCGACGTGAACACAAAATTAATAACTATAATTATCGGCGTACAGCAAAATTACTTGTATAATTCACAAAGTGAAAACATAAAACAGAAAACTTGAAGATGAATTAAAATTTAAAATAAAAGGAGTAACAAAGGCGTGAGTTCAAGAAGACGTGAACAAAAATTAAAAACAAAAATTATTTGCCAACAGCAAAACACTTTTATAATTCACAAAGTAACAATCATATGTGAAAATAAAAACGAAATCATAAAATGTATCAAACAAGGCAATAAACCTTCCAAAATTAGCATAAAAACATTGCAAGCAATAAGCAATGCCAGTTATATGCTAAACAGCAATCGTGCAGAGTGGAGTAGATTACCTTCTTAATTAACTGAAGAAAGCAACAGTGTCCTTTTTATTCCGTATTTCATTTTTCTTCTCGTTGACGCTCTAACACAACACAACCAAAGTAAAAAGTGTTTTTGCCAGAGGATGTGTAATTTAAATTAGTGTTTTTGTGTTCAGCAAAAAAAAAAAAAAAAAAAAAAAGTTTCTCAGTTACAATGATTCATCAGGGTTAATTTAATGTCACAAACTCATGGAAAGCCCTTTAAAGGTCATTCATATAACTAAATACATACTATAAGATGGCAGCTTTTTATCTCTCTCTCTCTCTCTCAACTCCTATTCTCTCTGCCTCTTCACGAGATTCCTATTCTTTCTCTCTCTCTCTATCTCTCTCTCTCTCTCTGCCTCCTCATAAGATTCCTATTCTCTCTCTCTCTCTGCCTCATCACGAGATTCCTATTCTCTCTCTCTCTGCCTCTCCACGAGATTCCTATTCTCTCTCTCTCTCTCTCTCTCTCTCTCTCTCTCTCTCTCTCTCTCTCTCTCTCTCTCTCTGCCTCCTCACGAGATTCCTATTCTCTCTCTCTCTCTCTCTCTCTCGCCCACCTAAGGATGCCTTCTATCCTAGCTTCTCGTATATCAAAAACCCTCCCATTTCTCTTGCGTGAGCCACGAACGAAAAGAGACCAAGGAGGTATTCATATATAACAGATGACTCTATTTCCAGGACTCGAATGCTAAGCGCAGGAGGAAATGGCCACTTCCATCATTGGCACTGGAATAAACTGGAGACTCTCATATCGATTTCCAGAAGAAGGCTTTTTTAACCGATGTCGTTCTTCCAGGGAACGAAAAAGGATATCTAATCGAATTCTGGTAAGACTGTAGAAGCGTCTCGTGGTAATAATAATAATAATAATAATAATAATAATAATAATAATAATAAATAATAATAATAATAATAATAATAATAATGGTGAAGAAATCCACAGTGGTGTAGATGTAAATAGATATTTACATCTTGTATGATTTTTACTGAAGGATATAAGTATAAATGATACGATTCTTCACAGTAATTAACAATTCTTTAACTTTTAAGTGCCTCCACTATTCCGTCGGACGAAATCTCTTGTTTTACTAACATTCTTAACATAAACCGCACAATAATAATAATAATAATAATAATAATAATAATAATAATAATAATAATAATAATAATAATAATGATAATAGTGGAGAAATCCACTGTGGTGTGAATGTAAAAATATAATAGAAACATATATACAAACGAGAGCTTTTGAGAATAGAGCCGGTTCTCGAGAGCTCTCGTTTATCTAAATACTTTTAATATATATTTACATTACACCACAGTGGATTTCTTCACCATTTTAGTGACCCATGCTATCATGCCAATTTTAATAATAATAATAATAATAATAATAATAATAATAATAATAATAATAATATATAATAATAATAATAATAATAATAATAATAATAATAATAATAATAATTCAACTAGAGATATTTGAATATATCATGCCCAATTATAAGTTAAACTTTCAAAATGCAAGGCTATCTGCTTACTGGATTCCAATATCTACCAGACAATTGGGTTTATGAATTTCTCTAACACTTTCGTCGCGCTATTACGAATCTTGAATAAAAATGATGAATGATACATTGATACATGTTATTTTCATCATGTGTGTATATACTAATTATTGGATGCACAAATGGCTTTGATTTTCCTTTCATACTTAGTCTGTTTTTAAGATTTATTTTTTTTGACGAAGAAACAACGCCAAGTTACACAAGAATTTACACTTCAAAATATGCAGTGATATGAATACATATCAAATAGATGTTGTAAAAATACGGGCTGAGAGAGAGAGAGAGAGAGAGAGAGAGAGAGAGAGAGAGAGAGAGAGAGAGAGAGAGAGAGAGAGAGAGAATTAAGGCTTCAAGTGTGGCATTACCCGACACCAAACACACTCTGGATCCGACACCCATTATGGACAAAGACCCTCTTTTCCCCCTACGTAAAAGGAGAGAGAGAGAGAGAGAGAGAGAGAGAGAGAGAGAGAGAGAGAGAGAGAGATAAAGGATCCATTAGGCCTACTCTTCGCTTGTGTTGGTGACTCTCCAAGACTATTGTTCCATACTGTCAGGATTTTCTGCTCTAATATTTCTGGTATTGAACTGAAAGGCTTCATCAAGAATTACTGCTCATGGTGCGAGCAACTTTATTCAGCTCTGCCAAACCTATATAAGAGTCAGGCCATTGTAATTACTACCGGGAAAAGTTTGGAATTCTCTTCAGTCCGTCTGATTCGATTTATTTTGGGGAGGTCCTTTGACTTTGACTCGGATATTGTACCAGAAGGCGTTGGAGCTGTAACCATGAAAATTATTCTTACGGGCTTCTCATGAAAGAGCAAGAGCCTGGCGCAAAAAAAAAAAAAAAAAAAAAGAGATATCGAAAGGAATAGTTTATCTTAGAACCAGGCAAGATCCTACCAGAAAAGGCTGGCAAAAAAAAAAAAAAAAAACAAAAAAAAAAAAAAAATTGAATACAGTTTATCTTATTCTTATGGGCTTCTCATGGAGCAAGAGCCCGTGCCAGAACAAGGCTGGCTTAATAGAGAACAAAAAAAAAAAACATCAAAAGGAATGCAGTTTATCTTAGTGTCACTATCTCAACCGTAGATGACTCAGTTAAAGTAAATGCAAGATTCCGTAAAATAATTATGTCATACACTCTCAGCCATTACAGGCATATTTGTTCAAAGTTATGAAAACAAAGATTGTAACATAATAACACGACCAAGATTTAACTGGTACCAGGAAGGTGGGTCAACAACAGCAGAGGTAAAAGGTTAACTTTCTGATACAAGTTACGAAAGATCGGTACAGTTTAGGTTTCTATAGATCTAATAACAAAATCGCTTGAACGCAACTATTCAGAAACAAACACAAGCGCGTGTATGCGCTCTCAAGATGTTAAGTCCGGATTTATACGCTTCTGATGAAGGCCAAATCTCATTTGAAAAGGATTATTTCCCTAACAACAAAGAAAATATTAATAACAATTCATTTTGTCTGCTAAAAAGAAAAAATCTTCAGAAAAAGCAAAGTCAAAACAAATATGATTGATTTGTCAATTACACAGAACAGGATATCAAAACTTGCTTCCACGTCAAATATACATATATATATATATATATATATATATATATATATATATATATATATATATATATATATATATATATATATATATATATATATATATATATATATATAGATATATATAAATACATACACACATTTAAGTATATATAAAGGATATCAGAATATAGTATATATATATATATCTATCTATACATATCATATCTCTCTCTCTCTCTCTCTTCTCTCTCTCTCTCTCTCTCCCCTTTTCAGTCAAGGACGCTTGCGTGTAATACAGACATAGATTCGCCCGACGACCACTTAACTCAGATAGACGTTCCATGGCGAAAGCCGACTTCTCTAATGAAGTGGGAAAGGCTTCACGGTTTCATTAATGCTGCTCTCATCTCGTCTGCATCAGCCTCCGGTATATGCAGAAGGAGCTCTCGTAATAGTACTAGTGGTGGCTGTGGCTGTGGTGTTGGCTTTGCTAGTAATGTGGACACAGAGCTTGAGGACTTAAATGTGTTTGTTTATTTTGGTGATGTGTTTGTGTAATATATATATATATATATATATATATATATATATATATATATATATATATATATATATATATATATATATATATATATATATATATATAATATATATATATATATATATATATATATATATATATATATATAATGTAGAATCTACTGGTCCCTTCAGATACATATGTAACTGAAATAGCCACAATGCCCTCTTAAGTTCTCGAATTCTTCATGATCTTTTGGATGCGCTTGTCACTACAAAGCCTTAAGATCCAAGTGCAAGAAATCCGAAGATATTGTGACGTCTGGTAGCGGGAAACGAACCTGGTCCCATTATATATATATATACATCTATATATATATATATATATATATATATATTATATAATATATATATATATTTGTACAAAATATATATAATACATATATATGTATATACTGTATACACACACACGCACATCACCAAAACAAACATACACATTCAAGTCCTCGCAAACACTGTGTCCACATTACAGGCAAAGCCACCACTACTACTACGAGAGCTCCTCCAGCATATACCAGAGGCTGATAGAGACGAGATGATAGCAGCATTAATGAAACCGTGAAGCCTTTCCCACTTCATTAGAGAAGTCGGCTTTCGCCATGAAATGTCTATTTGCGTTAAGTGGCCGTCGGGCAAACCTATGTCTGTATTACACGCAAGCGTCCTTGACTGACAGAGAGAGAGAGAGAGAGAGAGAGAGAGAGAGAGAGAGAAGAGCACTTCACTGGCTTCGGCAACCTATATTAGATAAAGAACTTCTTCTTTCTCACAAATAAGAGAATAAGAGAATACAGAGAGAGAGAGAGAGAGAGAGAGAGAGAGAGAGAGAGAGAGAGAGAGAGAGAGCAAACACTTCCTGGCTTCGGCACCCATAACAGATAAAGAGCTTCTTTCTCGCTAAACAAAAAAAGATAAGTGAGAGAGAGAGAGAGAGAGAGAGAGAGAGAGAGAGAGAGAGAGAGAGAGAGAGAGAGAGAGAGAAAAACACATCCTGGCTTCGACACCCATAACAGATAAAAAAGCTCTTTTCATTAAATAAAGAGAGAGAGAGAGAGAGAGAGAGAGAGAGAAGAGAAACACATCCTGGCTTCGAAACCCATAACAGATAAAAAAGCTGTTTTCGTTAAATAAAAAAAAAGCCACATCTGACATAAATGATTAGTTAATGGGTTATTGGAGTTAAACTTTAACCAAGAGTCAAAGTGAATTCGATTTACAAGGAATTCCAGTGAAAGGAAGTACATGAAACTACGCTTCAAATATGATGAAAAAACTTCATAGGCTCCAAAAGCTTCCAGGAATTGAAGAATAAACCAAAACTTTCCTCAGATGACGATGATGAAACCATCTGTGATCACAAGAGCTCTGATCGTAGCCAGCTAAACATTCTATGCATACATACATACATACATACACACATACATGCATATATATACATACAATAATTATATAAATATGTATATACACACACATATACACATATATATATATATATATATATATATATATATATATATATATATATATATATATATATATATATATATATATATATATATATATAACCGTTCTTTAAAGAAAAGAACAATGCTCTATATATTCACTCTCAAACCTCACAATTCCTATAAATCTCTATAAAAGATGAAAATAGCGTAGAACGTCTCAAAAAAATTTTTTTCGCAGCTATTAATTAAGAAAAGGGGCAAAACTTGGCCTCCTGGTACCCAGGTAGGGGGTTCCATACTTCCCGCTACTACTTCTACGCCAAGGCTCCCACCCCTCCCCTCCCCCACCTCGTTACCTAACCTAGGCACCGGTCCCACCCACCTCCCCGAAAGTGTGAAAGAAGCGACACCATTTATTCAAAATCTCCCCAACATCATTGAATATTCATCAAATCTTTTTTCCCAACTTTCTTTTTTAGATCTAAATCCCCCATTTGAGTTATTGCATTAATGGAGGGGTAGGATAACTCTGCAGTGGGACAGATACGGGGATGGGGACGGGACGGAAGACGGAGATATCCTCGTGAGTTGCAATTGCCATTAAGTGCAGCGTGAATGCGGGACTAATTTCATTATGAGGGTTTCAGTGGTTTTCATTTAAGTTTCGTCTTTTTTTTTGTAAAAGGAAGAACAAGCTCCCATTAACGCTGTGGTGTAAACTGTACCATCTGTATAAGTGGGTATCTAAGCAGGTCAAAATGCTTTGTAAATACACTGTTTATGGGATACGGACTTTTAAGTAGTTTTCCTAATAGCACTGCATTCAGTTTAATAACGGCGAATAAAAACTAAAAGAACGACGGCAAATAAAAACTAAAAGAACGGCGGCAAATAAAAACTAAAAGAACGACAGCGAACAAAACTAAAAGAACGACGGCGAATAAAAACTAAAAGAACGAAGTTTAAAAAACAGACAAAATCTCAAAAAAAAATCATGACATCACCACCTATAAATAGCATTACAATTACCTTCAACACAAAAGCTAAAAGAGAACAGATTAATATCTTATGAAGGGAAACATCACCATGATAATAACTCACACATATTCACGAAGAAATGAATTAAAAACTTCCGACACTCCTCACGCACGTAAATTCGCCAGCCAAAATATTCTAAAGAACGAAGCTTATCTGAGCAAACGGTATAAGAGACTAATGCACAAATTCCTGTTTGCATCAGTTATATTTTTTAATCAGGTCAAGGGCGCCGAACGAAGGGTCATAGTGTTTTCCAAGTCTACAGTAAATCTTGTATCAAACGAGATTCTTTTAAACCAAATTAGTTCCTTCAGTGTTATACTGATTTATGGACCATTAAATTGGTTCCTTACTATAAGCATTATTTATATATCATACTTATTTCTCTACCATTAAAGCGGTTCCTAATTTACCATAACAGGTTTCTGTCGTCGCCAGTTTTCATTAAATGATGGAAAAAAGACCAAATTGAGAAGAAATGTAAGAAAATTTACAAAAGTTCAAAATTTTGTCAAATAAAAAAATATTTACTAAACGTAATATGCCCCATATTTTCTTCATATGTTCATATACGATCTCACCACTAAGATAGCTTAGCTTAGCTTACCTTACTTAAGCGGGATAGAATAAAGCCAGTTTACGATGGGGAAGCGCAAGAGGAAAGCCAAATAAATATTAAAGCTAATATTTATAAAACTACAAACTTTATACCTCCACTGAAGCTTTTATTTTTACTGTAAGCAAACTCTGTTTATCAGTGAGTTTACACTGAAAAAAGTGAACTAAAACATCAAACATATAAATAAAACTGAAAGAAGGCTACCTGAATTTTTATAAACATCTGCCAACGTAATCAATATGGACTAATAAATACAACTTTATTTGCATTTGATTTCACGAACATCAAGATGCAGCTATTATCTTCAAATGCATCCATTCCTGTACCCACACCAAAACCTAATTGTTTGGTCACTGGAGCACGCGAATTGGAACAATTTATTAGTATATTTTTTAGAGCTAACATAAATATCCACAGTGGATATCACTGAAACTAATTGTGATCGGTTGTAGAGATTCCACCATAGCATACAATTATATTGGTAGAGGATTTTTTTTGTCTTCATCTCAAAAAAATTCTAAAAAGGCTGAAAGACAGGTAAACTGACAGACAAGATGAACAAAAAAATATGGAGATAAATCCTAAACAGAACCATTTAGTTAAAGAAGGACGAATGTCATGTACACAAGCTTATAAATATCAAACGAGTAATTCTTACAAAAAGAAATATACTACTACTACTACCATTACTACTACTACTATTATTATTATTATATTATTATTATCCAGAAGATGAACCCTATTCATATGGAACAAGCCCACAGGGGCCATTGACTTGAGCTTCCAAAGAATATGGTGTTCATTTGAAAGTGACAAGATATTAAGAAATACAGAAAGAAGAGATCAGTTATTTCAAAATATCAATAAGAAGACAAACAAGTCAACATAGTAACAAAAAATTTGCGAGACGAATTGGAAGAAGAGATGAGAAAAAATAAAGCTCGACCCTAACAAAAAATAAATAAAATAAAAAAAGGTTTCTGAGACATTTCATCATCTCGAATTCCTGGAGGTGAAAAGGAAAATGAGGCATTTGAATTTTAGATGCCTCTTCGACACTGAGGGAAGTTTCACCCATTGGCAGGATGATTCTCCTCCTCCTTCTCCTCTACCAAATCCTCCTCCTCCTCCTCCACCATTTCCCCTTCTCCTCCTCCTCCTCCACCACTTCCCTCTCCTCCTCCACCTCCACCACTTCCCCCTCCTCCTCCACCTCCACCACATCCCTCTCCTCCACCACCACTTCCCTCTCGTCCTCCTCCTCCTCCATCACTTCCTCCTCCTCCTCCTCCACCACTCCCCTCTCCTCCTCCAACACTTCCCTCCCTCCTCCTCCTCCACCACTTCCCTCTCCCCTCCTCCTTCACCAATTCCCTTCCTCCTCCTCCTCCACTACTTCCTCCTCCTCCTCCAACACTTCTCCTCCTCTTCCTCCTCCTCCTCTTCCTGCCGGAAGGAATTATCGTAACATTACTTCCCCTTCATCAGTTCATTATATATCATCTTTATTCAAGGAATGAATTATGTGACCATTCAATTCATTCAACTAATTTAACAATGAAATGTTCTAACCAACGTAACCTTCACATTCTACATTCTTTCAGCCAAGCTCAATTTAGAGGGAACTCTAAACTTTCGTCCTTTTTGGAGTTTCGAATATTATTTCGTCTGAATCTATCATCTATTTTCAACATCCAAACACACAAAAGTTCAACAATATCTCTTTATATATTCAAATATTTAACTTCCTTAACAATTTTCATGGATTCTCAAACTTGTGCATCGCTTCCTTTCCTGTCATTTCGATTCATTTCCGTACAAACGCCTTTGACAGGCATTTGTAACATGAACTCAAAAATTCTATGTGGGTATCCATTATATATACACATATTCATACACACACATACATGTGTATATATATGTATATATATATATATGCATATATATATATATATATATATATATATATATATATATATATATATATATATATATATATATATATATATATATATATATATATATATATATATATCTCAAACTTAACTATGCCGATCATGCACAAAAATTATTCTCATTTTAGAAAAGACAAAAATTATTATTTTTAGATCCTTGCCAGATCTTGTTATTTTTCTCTATACACATAACTAAAACTGCAAAACCACTGCGCATCCTCAATCAATATCATACAAGTCTTTACCAAATTTAATATATCAATTCTTTCTTAATTCAACCCAAACAAAATAGACATCCTACACTATCATCTCATTGTCATACAATTATTATTATTATTCAGAAGATGAAACCTATTTACATGGAACAAGCCCACCACATAGGCCACTGACTTGAAATCCAACCTTCCAAACAATATGATGTTCATTAGGAAAAATTAAGAGGAGGTAAAAGGGAAATACCGAAAAGAAGAGATCTCACTTACTAAAACAGAAAAAAATAAATTGACAAATTAATAAATAGATAAAAATGTATTAAAATGCAAGAATAGTGTTAGGGTAGTAATGCAAATCAGTTACCTATGCGCATCTGCATTCATGGAACAAACTTCGTCTAGAATCACGCCTGAACCAAGCAGATAAACACACAAGCTAAGAGATAAACGATGCTTAAACATCCGAGAGAAATGACCCCAAATTGTCAACAGACTCACACACCCAACCCGGTCCAACAGCCCGTGAAACGACGCGCTCTAAATTCGTCCACCCGGCTGCCGACCTCCACCTTTTAATCCTTCCCTCTAATTGGACCGCGAGCCTCTACAGCCCTAATGCTAATGGCGGGACGTATAATTCGAGGGCATTACTTCGTCAGAATGGAATCTCGCGGGACGCCCTTCATTTGGGAGAACAGTTAAAACGAGACCAATGGAAAATATCAAAGTGGAAGGGGGGAAAAATGAGTTTTACAATTTACTTTTAAAATAAACGGGGTCTATGAAATATTATTATTGTAAACCTTTCGAATAAATAAATTTAGGTGATGATGAACAAACGCGTTTTCTACATCATTTTACTCCATTTCAGCACTGCAGTTGGGAATTCAAATTTGGTCTGGAAAACTTCAAATGGAGGCTGGAATATATTCAAACCGTTTATTTTAAAAGGAATGTCGCTGACACAATTGTATGCATTCATTTATATGACGTGAGAATGGATATCTAAAATGCACATATGCATAAACATTTTATATATATACATATATACATATGTACATATATATATACACATAAATATCTATATATATATATATATATATATATATATATATATATACATACATATCTGAATGGAATTTAACTAATATATGTATGTATTTATGTATGTATGTGTATATATATATATATATATATATATATATATATATATATATATATATATATATATAATGTTATATTTATTTACAATTATAAAATGAGAGAGAGAGAGAGAGAGAGAGAGAGAGAGAGAGAGTATTTTTTAAGGTAATCTGTTTCACTTATAAGGATGGATGCATTTCGCTATTGTGAAATTTGGCAGGTGGCGAATTCGCCCTGATCTTCTATTCTGTGTCCATAGAACTCTCATTCAGTGTCACTTAAGAACATTTACTATCTTAAGTATTATGAAATAAATGCACAGCTTTTGCAGTGTCAGTATTTGTTACCAATACATACACAGGGCTATGTGTTAAATGCCATATATATGTAAACATAAACAGATTGCATCACTGTATTTAATTTCCTTTAGGAAATTATGCAGTTATGATGATAAAATTTCATAAATCAAATTTTTAGGTTCTTCAGAGCTATAGGAGTTCAAAAGTAAATAACTTATGTACAATTAATGCAAGACAAAGAAACAAAATAGAATGACTCTTGTCACAGATCGTCAAGTTTCATGATCAAAATCTATGTAAAACACAAAACTATCATGCACCGTAATATACAGAGCCACATTCATCAGATTTCTTACAAGGAATGTGGAGGGAATACTAATTTAAACAATGGCTTTAATGTCCTCCAAGTAGGATTTAGTATTAAGTATTTTTAATCATCCACCATAATTTCTCCTCCAAAAGAACCACAACATTCCCTTACTCTGGAAGGAAGCCTACTTCTTTAATAAAGAGTCCCATTACTTACCAGCTACTTAAGGAAACACGAAATTTACTCACTAGCTTACTGTAGCTCATATTCCAGCTAGCCAAAAAGTCAACCCACTAGCTTAGCTCATATTCTACCTAGCCTAAAAGTCAATTCAATCTCTGAGAGAAGAAGTTTCACACCAAAGACCATCACTCAGCATTGTGGTTCAGGAGCCAGCAGACTTCCTGGTTCGTGAAATCTACTCATCAACTTTCTGAATCTATAGGCGATCCCACAAACTAATTCGAAAGACTATCCAGCTACTATTTTTCGGGGGCTAGATCACTTTCTATCGCATGATGCGTTTGCAATATTTTTTAAGACGCAAGCCGGGACCGGTAATTAGCCCAATAAACCCACTTTCAAATTAAAAGAGAGAATTTTCATTCTTTTGGATCACAAGCTTTTTTTTTCTCCCATATGACTGCTCATCAATTAAATAATTATGGCATCGATGATTACATGATTATATGGATAACACAATTTGTTTTTTTAATGATGTTCCAAGCTAGAATTCTGGAATTTTCAAGCAATAAAAGAGTGAAAATTGATGCCACTGATCGAGTGAGTCTTGGTACATCTCCGTACGATTTTAAAATTTCAACCAAATTTACAAGATACTTCAATATATTCCCCAGAAGGTTACAAGTTCAGAACTATTTCTTACAAGGCAAAAACACTCATACATTTTTCAATTAAACTTGAAAATATTATAACACGAACTGTCTTAAGAAATGAAAGCTATCTCAATTGATTATCAATAGCATTGACAATCAATTGAAAGTCTTTACATTTTTTTCTAAACTTGAATACGTAATTGATCAATTCCGCAACAACAACTTGGCTATTCATATACATCCTAAATTATTTCTACGTTACTCAAGCAGAGAGTTCTATTCCGTCATATCTAGTTATTTACCATCTTTTCCTATAACTTCTCTCTCTCTCTCTCTCTCTCTCTCTCTCTCTCTCTCTCTCTCTCTCTCTCTCTCTCTCTGCAAGCTGATATTCTTTTGGAGTCCTCATGGGTTTACAATCTGTTGACTCTGTCCGTGAGAGTTTTAGGAAAAGAATAATGAGAGAAATGTTTCTGAACACTCACTGATACTGCCTGTACTTTATAGCCTTAAAGAAAGTCAGCGGACTAAAATAATCTTTCACCACGTATCAATGAGAAATCATTAACCAAATAAGGAGTTTGTCCAACACAGACCATGAGCAAATCACCTTTGCTCTTTCAAGGATGACGCAAATTAAAATCATACTGGCATCACAATTCTACGCGGTGTTGATGTCACACTGGGCAGGGGATTTCTTCTATCATACTCGGCAGCGTTGCTGCTGAAGGACTAATAATTAGGTGACCTTACCCTTAAAAGAGAACGGGAATTACTGAAAAAGAAACTAACATAAAAAAACGGAAAGATCACAGCAAATTCAACTCGGCAAATGAAGCGACCTTTTCAAATGACACGTGTACACAAATGTCTCCTTCAAAATAATAATAAAAATAAATATTAAATAAATTATTTTAAAATGAATAATTTTCAATATTTCCGAGTAATCAACAAATGATATACTGTAAGTACCCTCTGCTCATTCCATTTCACAGTCCAGCAATGAGAAGTCGTCAGACTTTTGCGCAATGCAAAGCAGCGTCTCAAGTGATGGTAAATAAAATGGTAAATAAAATTTAGGCCCAAGGACAAGCGCTGGGACCTACGAGGTCACCTAGCGCTGAAAGAAAAACTTAGAGAAAAAAGATTTGAAAGGCGTCACAGGAGGAAAACCTCGCAGTTGCACCATGAAACAATTCTTAGGAGAGAGTGGAAAGTAAGATGGAAGAAAGAGAATATGAATGGAAGTACAGTAAAACAGGTGAACGATGCAAACGCAGAGA
The DNA here is from genome assembly GCF_040412425.1 of Macrobrachium rosenbergii. Lineage (NCBI taxonomy): Eukaryota > Metazoa > Arthropoda > Malacostraca > Decapoda > Palaemonidae > Macrobrachium > Macrobrachium rosenbergii. The sequence continues at coordinate 11,474,913 of NC_089776.1, forward strand.
ATTTAAGCAGAATATACAGTAAACAACGAATACGGGAAACCAATAACTAAAGTAATAATTCCAGTCCCCTGTCCCTTCAAAGCATTTGTACGAGACCCAGTTTCGAGCATGCCAAGGCCTCTAGCTTATTTGCTGCGTATTTTTATCAAGTGATTGTTTTGTAAAGGAGGAGGAGGAGGAGGAGGAGGCGGTGTATACAATTGTAAAGCGGCGAGCAAACACTTCAGTCACTGGTCGTTTTATGTCGCAGTCCTTTGCACGTGAACTTTCTCTCTCTCTCTCTCTCTCTCTCTCTCTCTCTCTTTGCATTTGACCTTTCGGGACAGGAGTACAGCAACAGCACAATCAATACTAAGCTTTACTTTGATGTCACGACTGTGTACGACATGTTTGAACGTGATACGTAATATATAATATATACAGATATACACATACATACATATGTATATATAATATATATACATACACACCTACATACATACATATTTATATATACATATACATATTAAAATAACAGAAATATCAATGTACTTATTCGTTATATCTTCCGTCATTAAATACAAAATAAAAATAAATCTGCAATCACCTATTGCCGAAGGAGAGCGAAGCAATAATTATCCGAAGAGCCAAGGAGAGAAAATATCTAAGAAAAACAGTAGCGTACATATATCTCTGAAAAGGTGCATCTGCTTGCTTGCCCATGCACTGGAAAATTGATGCTCTTGTTTACAAGACGATCCAAAGTCTTTGTTTATTTGTTTACAAGACGGTCTAAAGTCTTAGGTTTATGAGATGTGTTCACAGGGAACTGCAAAATAAGCCGTGAACATCTACCCACACGGGGGGCAAACTGGCACTAAAAATGGGAAACAATTTTAATGATTTATATTTTAACTTTACTATTAATTTTAACCAAGGTCAACAATGGTAGGGGCATCCTTTTTGCCCCATGCACCCTTTAACCATGTCAGAATGTCATTCGCCCCCTTTCCAAAATTGTCTACCTCAAAAATGTGCATTCCACATTATATGATAGTACTAAAAATCCTTGGTCACAATTTCCCCTCCCCCTTGAAACTTTGAAAGTCCCCCCTGGTTAAGAACCACTGGGCTACCCAAATTTAAGGAAAGGTATAAATGCCGTCACCTAACCTACAGCACATACACTATCGACTTTTCCCGACTCCTGAGAAAAAAAAAAAATGAGATGAATAAGGGTACTTCCACACTGCAGTCAAAAAATGTCGTATATGCGTCTTGGCAACTTATCGCATACACATCACAAACAAGCTGAAAACAAATAAAAAACTTATTGCTAGTCTTAACCAGTGTTTCTTTCAATTATCCAGCAACTGCTCAAGATTCGTTCTCCATTCACAGTCGTTGACTTGTTTTCAACCTGTTCGTGAATATGTATGCGATATGTTGCCGACATGTATTTACGACATGTTTTTACAAAAGTGCACATGCACCATAAGCCGTCGTGATGCTATACGAAATATTATGGAACCATTGGATCAAAATGAATAACATGAAATAAAAAAATAAAGATAATGAAAAATATTTCATCAATTTCATGGGGTTTCTCAAATCAAAATCTGACTTTAGGAATGGAAGGGAATATAGAGTTTAGGCTAAAGGCCAAGCACTGGGACCTATGAGGTCATTCAGCCCTGGAAAGGAAATTGAGAGTAGGTAGGTTTGAAAGGTGTAACAGGAGGAAAACCTCGTAATTGCATTATGAAATAACTGTTAGGAGAAGAAAGTAATATGAATGGAGGTACAGTAAAAGGAATGAGAGAGGTTGCAGCTAGGAGCCTAAAGAAGGGACGCTGCTAGGAACCTTTAGTAATGCCTACAGTACACCCCGTGAGGTGCACTGACGACACTACCCCCCTACGGGGATTATGACTTGAAGGTGTTGAATGCGATTTGAAAGGATATAAAAAAAAACTTTTCATTTCACCTCATAGGGAAGGACCCTCAAAACTCATATTATCTGCCATTGTAAAAATATAACATTAGAAAATAACACTGTGGATACTACACTGAAACAAATAACGACTATATAAAATCATCTCTCCAAGAACAGATATTAATAAAAAACAATAATTCCTAACTTCATTAAATAATCATAAGAGCAGTTTTACCAGACCACTGCCACACGCAACAAAAGTTGGAAAAGTTGACCAACTATTAACTTTCGTTTAACGGCACAAACTCACATTCATAATGAGTTAGTGACAAGGGCCATTAACTTGTTAGACGCACTTCGAAAATACACGTAAAAAATAAAGATGAAAGCTGAACAAAGAGTAATTTGGATAAAAACACCGTGTTTAAGGATTGAAACGAATAATTATTCGAAAAAGTTATTAGGAAGGATGTGTGTATGGCAACAGTGCAAGATGACTTAAAGTACTATCATAACCGTTCTGAAGTTTCTAATCCACAACATTCAACATCATAACATTCGTATGACAACAAAACTCAGAGAAAACAAAGGTGGATATTTAACTTAATACTACAACGTTTGGTCTGGAGAGAGAGAGAGAGAGAGAGAGAGAGAGAGAGAGAGAGAGAGAGAGAGAGAGAGAGAGAGAGAGAGACTTGGGTGCGAAAAACAGCGGGGAAAAATCTTAAGGAAGAAATTGGTAATTAATGTGAAATTTTACACCTCTCTCTCTCTCTCTCTCTCTCTCTCTCTCTCTCTCTCTCTCTCTCATAAGGAAACTCACAACCGCATCAGAGGTCAATCCGTTGGAAAATGATGTATCAAGGTGACTTATCCTTTCGTCAAAGTGTCAGGTGAGTCTCATTAATCTCTTCTCACTTGCAAAAAATAAGAAAACAGAGAAGCATTAGCTCAAGATTAAAATCAGCAATTCACCTTAATACTAACGCATTTTTACTCACTGTTTTCATAAGAATAAAACAACAAAATCAGATATAGAAACATATAGCTTAATGTCATTCAATATTTGCTTGAAAATTACATGATACTTGGAAGATTTTGTTTATCAAATAAGGCGAGACACTCATAAATGTTATGTACATATATAATATATATGTATGTATATATATACTTACATAAAATATGTATATATATATATATGTATGTATGTATGTATGTATGTATGTATGTATGTATGTATGTATGTATGTATGTATGTATGTATAGCCAACTAATAACAACAGGTGATGTAACATTAATAAGTACAAAATCACACACAAGGCTTTGCAAGTGTAAATCTTTAAATCCTTTCACTGCATGGGATTAGGACCTCTTTTGTATCAACATGACCGGCATATGTAGGCAGTCACATTAATTTTACTTTCCCTAAACGCAAATGTATTTTACTTTCAAATGAGGCTGTTCTTTGAATATACATAAACTATTTATAAGATCACTTATTAATTGTTACAAATTACAATCCATTCATAATAAGCGATTTAACTTCATCACATCATTTTACACAAATTTTAGATTACATTATGTACCAGCACTGTGAAATTACGATTTCTCTATTAATCTATAGTATGATTTGCCGGTTCTCAAAATGTTAAGATACAATGAAGTTGCATCCTTTTTTTATTATTACAATGAAGATGCATCCTTTTTTTTATCATTACAATGAAGTTGCATCCTTTTTTTATCATTACAATGTAAAATATCATCACAAGGAGACTCAACTCAGGAATGATAACCTGTAACCTAGTTATGTTCTGATGCATCCAAACAACTGGAAAGTCTTTACTAATATGAAAAGTAAAACGCGAAAAATTATATTCTTATTAATAGGATGGCACTTTCACTAAAACAACACTCACGTCAACAATGATGAAACCCAAAAATAAATAATATATTAATATATTTTCCACGAGAGCACACTCAAAGTTGCTGGCTTCGCATCGAAATTTATTTTGGACACAGAACTCTCTTCTTACAATAATGGGCTGAAAACACGGGCAGCATCTTGTCCCATTTCAGGCAGAAGAAGTGAACTTTGCCAAACAATGGAGACCCCACTGTAACCACAGCCATGTCGGTAATGTTACATTTGGCTGGAGGCTTCATGCTAATGCACCTCCCTACTTGAGAATTCTCTATGCTCTTCCTGTAATGTTATCAAGGGCATTTGTCAACGACAAATGCCCTCCGGGACATTTGCAGACTTTATTTTTTGAAAGTGACATCAATTGCAGGAATGGCTGAGAATTGTTCGACTTTGGTACCGAGTGTTATTTTAAATTATATCTCTATTTCCGTTTCGTTTAGTTCATCTCTCTGTATGTTTTGTGTATTCATATAAAAATATATGAGACTTGCGTCTGTGTAAGTGTTGTTTTACAAATGGAAATAAATAAAGGCTTAATAAAAATTAGAATTTGAAATTCTGCACATCTCCATTATTTATGGTGATTAAACTTTCAACGGAAAAAGATGAAAGGACACTGGTGACATTTATGCTAAATTACATTTCCATGCGTTTTTTTGACGGATTTCTACAAATATACTTCCTTGACTGATAAATGTTATATGAGGTCGTTATTTCATGCAAAGTTAAAACGGTTATATAATAATTTTCAACCAGCGTAATTACAAGCACACTCATATACATACAGTATACACATATGTACATATATACACATATAAACATATATATCTATATATATATATATATATATATATATATATATATATATATATAAACACACACATATACACTATATATATATATATATCATTAAACACACATATACACTATATATATATATGTATATATATGTTTGATTATATATATATATATATATATATATATATATATATATATATATATATATGTATATATATATCATATGTTTATATATATGTATATATATATATATGTGCACATGTACATGTGTGTGCGTGAAATTACGCTGGAGGAAAAATTACTTTATAATCGTTTTAACTTTGCATGGAATAACGACGTCATTTAACATTCATGTAAACATTATACATATGTGTGTGTGTGTGTCAGACTCCAATCTGGAACTCACCAACAACAAAATAACGTATAATATTTCCAAACACAAAAACAATAACAAGGTTTCCTATTCCATAAAAAAAAAAATGCAGCTGCATTGCACGCTGGCAGAAAATGGCATTTTACAGTTCATGGCTGATTTTAATGACGGAGATATCAGCATGAAATAATTAATTGTCATTGCCGCCGACTTTCAACAATGAGCCACTCACCTGTTGGCGGGCTCGTATGCCGGCGGAATGAACACAAATTTATCATTGATCAATGAAATGATTAGATCAGTTGCCGTTTTGATGGGAATTCTGGTTTAAAAAACGAGCAATTCTCTCTTTAATTTATTCTCCAAAGGTGAACTTAAAGTAAACATTTCTTTTTAATTGTTTAATGGTTGACAGGAAATTTCCCCGCTGAGTTTAGAATGTTATATACAAATATTAAGCTACAATTTCGTTTAATATCCAATTCGCTCTACTTCGGGAATATCACCGAAGGGGAATTATAAGTGATAAACGGATTGGTACCTAAGTGACTCGAACACTCGACAGCACGAACCAACGACTTCCAGCTGACGTTCACAACCATTCAGCTATCAAGGAAGGTATAACTTAATGCTGACTCTGCCGTACATACACACACAATATATATATATATATATATATATATATATATATATATATATATATATATATATATATATATATATACATACATACAAACACAAACACACACACACACCACGGTATGCACGAAGCAATGCAGTTGCCACACGGGCCTTAACACCCCACTTGCAAGCAAAGGAGTGCCTTGTCGAACCCTGGGGTAAGATCCCCAGCATGCTTTGGGCGTCAGTCGGAATTCATTTACTGCCTGGGAGTTGCCGCAACTTGATTTGCTCGGTAATGGAATCGTTGCTGTGAAGACACGGTTAGACGGATCTTCTCGGGTCATTCAGGGAATTGGAAAGTTTAGATACTTGCTTAGACTTTTTCATAATGTACAATAACATTTTATGGATTAGCAGTTCAATTTACAGTATGTATTCATGAATTTGGAATTGAATTTATATGTTACTGTATTTGCAGTTATAACGTGTGTTATTTACTTTTATTCTTACACACGCACTCACACATGTATGCATACATATATACATATATACATACACATATATAGACAGAATTACAGAATCTGGAATCCAAACCATCCCGTCTTATTAAAGCCTCACACGAGGAGTGTGTGTATATAAATACACGTTAAGTTGTGTGGCTATTTTGTGATCAGACACACTCACACACATTTATATATATAATGTATATGTATATATATAAATATACATATATATATATATAAATATACATTATATAAATTTATATATATATACATATGCGTAGAACTTCACGATTGCAAAATGGTCTTTACTTGGGATGGTTTGAAGTCTTTTTATAACGTTGAGAGATATGAAAATCTTTGAAATGTGACTATTCTGCGCTGAAACAGTTGCAGTTCTATAGGGTCTTACGGCACTACAGTTCTACAGCTTGCCTATCGAGGCTCACTGTGCACACTCCATTTGCAGTACTGCTCGATGAAGCAATAGATTAAGCTGCAGCGGTATTACATATTCAAGTACAACTGACGTTATGTCAGATAAAGAATGAATACAAATGGATCAAGTAGTATAAGTATTATAAAATCACTTAAAACTAACGTGATGTTATATGTGTACAATGAATACACTTTTAGGTTTTCTTAATTGCACGGACGTACACAGTTGTATACCACTTAGGACACAGAGGGCGTGAGAGACCAAAGGAAACACGTATACAAAGATAGGGAACGCTCTCTCTTTCTCTCCCTCTCTCTCTCTCTCTCTCTCTCTCTCACACACAAGGTGATAAACCACATATTCCCATGAGTAACATCCCAAGAGCCGCTTCATATGATGCATACAAAGTGGAACATTTTTCACCATCAGAAGGAAGGAAGAGGGGAGGGGGAGGAGAAAGGAGGGGGAGGGAGGGGGGAGACAAGGCATATACCCTCCCTTTCTCCTCTCCGGAGGTAAACTGCAACGTTCCTTTCACTTTCCCTCTCTATTCCCTTCCTTTCCTTTCTCCTCTCCAGAGGTAACTTGCAAGGTTCCTTTCACTTTCTTTTCTTTCTTTCCTTTCTCCTCTCCAGATATAACTTGCAAGGTTCCTTTCACCTCTCTGGAGGAAACTTGCAACATTCCTTTCATTTTTCTTCCTTTCTTTCCTTTCTCCTTCCCTCCGGAATCCCAAAAAAAGGTCATGAAAGGAATCTAATGGCTTTCTCCATGGGGTCTCCTAATTCCACCTGAACACCAATTTGTATCGGAACCATTTTTTTTTTTTCAAAGCTAGTCTCTCAATGGCGTCGCGCCCCCTTTTTTTTTTTTTTCTTTTTGCTTTTATTTCGTCTTCTGGGAGAGTCCATTGGAATTCGCTGAGAGAGAGAGAGAGAGAGAAAGAGAGACAGACAGAAAGAGACAGAGAGAGACTGACTCCTCGTCTAGAACTTCACGTTATTCCGAAAGATGATAAAATTATGAGAGAGAGAGAGAGAGAGAGAGAGAGAGAGAGAGAGAGAGAGAGAGAGAGAGAGAGAGAGATTCCTCGTCTTGAATCTTACGTTATTCAGAAAGATGATAAAATTATGAACACATTTTAATTTGTACAATAAGAAAAATCACAAAAAATAAAATGACAAATACAAAAAAATAATATAAAAAATAAATAATAAAAAGACAACATTAAAAAATCACCAAAAATGTGAGATCAAATACAATAATATACCAAAGTAAAATGACATACAAAAATAACTAAATATGAACTGATTAATATAAAAAATGACAAATAAAAAAATAAAATGATAAATATAAAAACAAAATTTAAAACTCACCGAAAAATAAAATGAGAAATGTAAAAATTTCTAAAAAATTAATGAAAAAGTAAAATAATGATAAAAAATAAAATAACATGAAAAACTCCTTGCAAGAATAGAAATTATAGAAAGAATTTACAAAAAGAAAATGAAAAAATAAAAAGTAAAAAAATGACCAAAAATATAAATTTAAAGAACAGAAAGTTTACAAAAATAAAATGACAAAAATAAAGTGAAAAAACAAATAAACAAAAATACAACCTTAAAGAACAGCAACAGTTTACAAAAATAAAGTGACAAAATAAAAGTGAAAAAAAAATTACCAAAAATACAACTTTAAAGAAAAGAAACCTACAGTAACAGTTTTCAAACACTAAAATAAAAAAATGAAAATACAAAATACATTAAAAATAAAAATAAAATAAATAAAAAATATGTCTTAAAAGTACAGCGAACGGGGCAAAAGATAAGCGCCAGCGACAGTGACAAACCGTACGAGCGAACCCCAATACCACAAAGCATATTAATTTAATAGCAGACATCGTCACATCAGAAAATATATAGTGCCATATGCCCCAATTTCTGGCACCGTGCCAGTGTCAAGACCTCGTCGCTGGAATCAGGCTCGAGATTATCCTTTGCCCAAATAGAGATGGAAAAACTGTTCCGAGAAATCGCGACAAAGAGGATAATAATAATAATAATAATAATAATAATAATAATAATAATAATAATAATAATAATAATAATAATAATAATAATAATAAATGTAATAACCTTTGTAACTAACGCCTTCGATACATTGGTAGGGGGGGAGGGGTGGTAAACATATTATGTCAATTCGTCATGTCAATTGGAAAACAAAACTGTTTTTATTGATGCAGTAACGTTAACTAATAATAATAATAATAATAATAATAATAATAATAATAATAATAATAATAATAATAATAATAATAATAATAAAAACAACGGAATATAACTATGAAACGTCACCCGATATTCAGACAACAAAATGAAAATCTATTGCATTTACTAACGTTAAAACTAGCACCATCATCATAATATACAGTCGAAAAACGCCAAAAACAATTTTTTTCTGAATCGTTGATTACAAGGAATAGTATTATGAGTATAATTAATCTCTGCTTTGATAGATTTATCATCTACCAAGCATCCTGCAAGCAGCACAAACACACACACACACACACACACACACACACACACACACACGCGCGCAGAAGCGCTCTAACAGTAATTATGTTTCACGGACAAAATTTATTGCAAGAGGTTCACATTTGTTACCGCTATCGTCATCGCCATGGCTTCCAAAGCCGAGTGACACAAAGGGCCTCTTTCTTGTGCTTTATCTTCCACAAATCTCCACTGATATCCAGCCTCACTTTTTATGAATAGACAGTATTTATTTATTTATTTCTTATCTGTTTTTCTAATACTGATCTCCTCTTTCTGTATTTCCCATTACCTTCTGTTACTTCTTTCGAATGAACACCATATTCTTTGGAAGCTTGAATTTCAAGTCAATGGCCCCTGTGGGCTTGTTCCATAATAATAATAATAATAATAATAATAATAATAATAATAATAATATAACCGACAACCTGATCATCTATTTATAATATTTGTATTAATATTAACAGTAAAAGCCACATGAATGAGTTAACCAATGAATATGGTATGCAACATACATAGGTGAAAATGAAATATTTTGAGATACAACGCAATGAATATCAAGCATGTATTAGGTGCTTTTTCATATTCAAACCCACAACAAAGAAAAACAAGTGTTGGTAATATCATGACGGAAATAAGAGAGTACAGTGCAACATTAAGAGAGAGATCAAGTGTTCCAGGGGGAAATCAAAGAAGAGTCGATCTTAACATCAACATAAAAGCAAGGGAAAAGTGTTCGTAACATTTAGACGGACAAACGAGGAAACAGTGTTCGTAACATCAAGACGGATACGAGAGAAAACAGTCAGTCATCGTAACATTTAGACGGACGCAAGTCAAAAGAATGTTTGTAATGTTACGACTTAGAAATTACACAGGGCAACTTGAGGGTACATTAAAATTAGAACACAAGCTAATAGAATGATCACTAGCAAATACAACTAACCAATACGAAACATTCAATTAACTACTTTGAAAACGAGGCCATGAACACGGAAAACGAGGGAATATACGAGACGATTCAGAGACGAGGAATGGCTCTCTCTCTCTCTCTCTCTCTCTCTCTCTCTCTCTGTACCCTTCTGTGTAACCCGGTTTTTCTGCAGCAATGCGCACCAGAAATTCCCTCGGCTAATCACGGTTAATGGCAAAGAAGTTTCGGCATGAAACCGATGAAATAAACTCTTAATTAACGACCAATTATCAGACACGTGTAACCAGGGTGTCAGGGTGTCCAGCTACACGAGAAAGAGTTTATATCTTATATATAACTTCAGATAATGTAATTCAGGAACAACAGATGTTTACGACTGACGGAGAAACAAGCAAAGTTGCCCCGGAAACAAAAGTGGGCAGCTGGCCTCTGCAGTACTGCAACACGCCGGCAACACAAAGCTGTGGCGTCAAAAAACGCGGTTTCTAAAGGAAAAATTGCACCACTGCTACAAACACTCGCCTTAGTCCCTCGAGCTGTCGACATTATGATTTTTTTTTTTTTTTCCGCGTTACAGCTGAAGATAAGAGTTGGACGTTCTTGGCGGGTGTGCAAGAGATGATTCAAAAACGTACTTTCATACGCAGACATGCACACAGACACACATGCTTGTATACAGTATTTATAATATATATATATATATATATATATATATATATATATATATATATATAATCTATCTATAGTAATATACGTGTTTATAAATTTATAAACATATACACATACCTACACACACACAATTACAGTGTATATATATATATATATATATATATATATATATATATATATATATATATATATATATATAATATATATATATATGAAATTCAAGTCTGGAATTTATATAAGTATACATTACTTTTTGTATCTGAAACAAATGGAAATAAGCACTACCGATTATCACAGTTCAGTGATGTTCTGTCATTGGCAAGCTTCCGGATTCTCATTCTGCTTCTGTTTTCCCTGACATAACCTTTCTTTCTTTCTCGCAATTTCTTTGGACCTGAGCTATGAATGATAATTTGGCTTCCCACTACAAAGATCTTTACTCTTAAACGAAATTAAACTGAATTGACAAAGTATCATGTTTAAAAATGAGCGCTTTACTTTATGCTATCGTTTAGGTTAGTTCGTTCGATTCCAGAGATCCACAAGATGCCACTTATTCATTTAGTAACCTGACCAACATTCACGAGACGCCATGGTACAGTTAGTGTAAGCTAGACTTATTCCAAACTAACCAACCAACTAGCCTGTGTCACCTAATACTGCTTTCTCAGTAGACAGTACTTACTCCTGACGAGAGAGAGAGAGAGAGAGAGAGAGAGAGAGAGAGAGAGAGAGAGAGAGAGAGAGAGATGCTTTATACCCTTTCTTGACTAAATCACTCCATGTCTGGGGTGCTCTCGACATTAATGCAAATTTCCCCCCCCCCTTTTCCTGCCAGATAACTTTTATTATTATTCATAGAAAAGTGATTTCGAAAGGATGCCTGCCTCTCTCTCTCTCTCTCTCGCTCTACTATGCCTTATGTAAAATGGGCGTACCCAAGGAGGAGATTGAAGCTTATCTATAAGATGAGGTAATATTACCACACTGCTCATTTACATATGTTACACTCTCAACAATAATGGCGAATATGTTAAGTGCGTTTACGTATATTCACTTTAAATGTATGCCTTTTCCCGTCAGAGGAGATGGCCCCAGAGGTCCTTTAGAATGAGGAGGCTGGTCTTACATCCTTTCCACACTCGATGGAAGTCACTGCAGTCGACTAACCACCAATTACTCAATTCTCTTCATACATCAACAGAGGTGTAAAGGTTACTAGGAAATTTCATAACTACCAATGCATGTGCTTACATGTATGTTGATAAACAGGAAGTACAGCACAAGGATGTAGCAACTGGAAGCAGTAGTATTTATCTGAAAGCTGTTCAAGATCACTACAAATTTACAAGAAATTTCACTGGAAGGTTAAAGACTGTTTTTGTAGTGTGCATATACCAGCTGATATCACCACTGATAATTCTCTTTGTTTTTCAATGAAGCCTTATTTATTCTTCAATTACACAGAAGCGCTTATTCAATTTTCGTCCAATAAACTCCCTACTCCTTCCGCTCTCATTTATACTCGTGCTGAGTATCTCAACATCATTCCCCGTAAGAGGGTAGGGCCGTCAGTACACCTCACACGCTGCACTGTAGGCATTACTTAAGGTTCTTTGTAGAGTTCCTTCGGCCAGTAACTGCGACCCCTTTCAATCCTGCTATTGCACCGTCAACATAATCTCTGTCTTCCATCTTACTTTCCACCGTCTTCTAACAATCGCTCCATAGTGCAGCTGCGAGGTTTCCCTCCTGTTACACCTTTCAAACCTTTCACTTTCCTTTTTCTGAGCAGAAAAACCTCATAGGTCCCAGCGCTTGGCCTTTGACCTAAATTTTATATTCCTTCCATCTCACACCCAGGAGTATGAAAGTAGAGAAAAAAAAAAAGACGCCACTTTTCTTATATAATAAAAAAAGTTTCCACTGCCATCATCAGTTACTCCAACTCCCATCTGACCCTTCTCTTGCCGCACAAACTCGTACCTACGTCTTCGGCAAGTTTCCTAACTTGGTAAATCGCCTCGTTAATAACCACATTAAACAATCATGGAGACATAAAGGGCCACTCTCTCTCTCTCTCTCTCTCTCTCTCTGATCTCTCTCTGCGTCTGCATAAATTTCACCTTTGTGCATGTATGTATGTATGTATGTATGTATGTATGTATGTATGTACGTAAGTATATATGTGCTTATGCATGTATGTATGTATATATATATATATATATATATATATATATATATATAATTTAAAAAGGATGGTATCTAAAGGCGATATTTATTAAACCAAAGTTACAAGCTTTCAAGGACTGCCTGTCCTCATCGTCTGGTAGCCGTAAAATGAGGTCTTGTCATTAAATGTATTTATGTACAGAACAATTGTACAAGTGATCTGGTTTTATATATATATATATATATATATATATATATATATATATATATATATATATATATATATATATATATATATATATATATATATAAATCAAATACTAAACAAGAAAGACATTGAAAAGGGACCAACCAACTATATATTTCCAAAATCGTCTAGGTTGCAGGACTCTACGAATTTTACACGTTTAAAGAACGTAGGACTAAACATATTACTACAGAACATTGGAGAAAAATCATAGTCTTTGGAATAACTATTTAAAAAAAAGGCTGATAAATGGTGGCTGGAGTGACACCTATTTAGTAGGAATAATGAAGAGGCTAAAGTTTGATTCTGGGAAGATGAGATGTTCTTTGGCATAGAAACAATTGTTTTCTTCATATAACATTTCTTTCAGGTGGATAAATTTCTCCTAAAAAAAAAAAGTACAGTGAAGCCATTTAGATTTCAAAGAACTTTGAGTAGTACCTGCAGGAAAAAACAATCAATGCTGATGCAGCCACTTTGTCGACCAGATGGGTAAGCGTTAGGGCTTCAAAAAAGGGGGAAAAACTTCTAAAAAAATAGAGGATTTTTATATTTGAGGAAACACTTCAACAAAATAGGGGATTTTTATAGGGGGAAAACAACACAATAGAGGAATTTTATAGGGGAAAAAAAACAAAATAGGGATTTTTATAAGGGGAAAAACTAACAAAATAGCGGCTTTTTATATCTGAGGATACAAGCATCAAAACTAGAGTTAAAGACCTCATCGTTACAAGGCGTCATGAGGTCAAAATTTTGGAACCAAAGGAAAAACAAAATCTGCCTTATTGAAACGGAATAAAAATGGAGGGTGGGGAGGGGGAATAAGCAATGAGAAGAATTCAAAGGACCATAATGGGTATTACATGGAAGGTAAAAATGGGGGGAAAAAAAAAAATTCAACAGAATTCAGAGGATACTGGACCAAGAAATGATTAAGAATGGGCGGTGCATTTGGGTGATGGGGTGATAATATATATAATACACTACCGCAGTTACCAAACATACTGCATCACTGATCACTGCCATGAGCGATCAAAGTTATGCACATCAAGCTGTGTGATTTGATAGTACGGTACTTGCTCCCTGAACCTACACTAATACATCAGAATCTAGTCAAGGAAAATTTAACAGAAATAAAATAAATCCTCACAGTAGAAAAAAAAATGGTAGGAAAAATGACACGCGAAACTGAAAATGTGAAAGTTTTGAATTCCGGGTTCAAGATTTGTCCTTCAGCACAAACAGTGCATGCACGAAAGCATCTTCAAAGCAGACTCCGCCCTCAGCCAAAAAGTGACGTCTAACGAATCGTAAAATAGAAGAAAGAAATCTTCCCCTCCCCTTTTTTTGGCAAAGTGTCGAATAAGCCCTTTTTTCAGTTTTTATTCTCATCTGATTCGACGGTGATTTTTCCATTGACTTTGTTTCAGCAAAGATTCAAGTCTGTCTCTCTCACCATCCGGGATGTATGGTGAGAGTCAGACACTTGATATTTTGCTAAAACAGGCAGTGAAAGATAAAATCACTGTCGATTCATACACCTCAAAAAAAAAAAAAAAAAAAAAAAAAAAAAAAAAAAGGGGGCAAATTCGACACTGCCAGAAAAGGCACATCTATCGCAAATAATACTTCGGAAAATACAGCGCAATTTCTGCCCAAGCCGAAGCGAATCGCTAAAATCTAATGTTATTCAATTCGCGCCCTCCGATCGACGAGTTTTTACGCAGTTCCCGAGAAAAATAAATCTTCGACGATTCATTGGATCCAAAGACTTTTTCATTTTGCTTTGTCAAAAACTTGCAAAGCGCCCGCGAAGGTAACAAAGGGTGCCGACGGGGACCAGTCCTTGAAGGGAACAAAGCCGGGAGTCCTTCTGATGTGTCCTGGTGGCAACACAAAAGGTTTTCATAAATTCTGCAAATAAATCCACCGAATGTTTAGCCATTTGTTTCCATTCCAACTTCAGGCCAAATGCTTCGTACGCAACACACAAACCAGACGCATTTATCAATGGTAGTCGTTATATATACGAGTGCCTGCGTGTTTATTACGGTATACAGCAACATTTATATATTATTATAAAAAATTACCCATTTCAGCGAAGAGAAGGCTTTGATATGTGGCAAATGTACACCGGTGGTTATGCTCAGAATTTATGCTTGTGTTTATCTATGAATAAATTCAGAAACATTTGTGAATATAATACAAAAAATTACCAAATTTATTACAGAGTAGGCTAGGATACTGAAGGAGAGAGAGAGAGAGAGAGAGAGAGAGAGAGAGAGAGAGAGAGAGAGAGAGAGAGAGAGAGAGAGAGAAGACGAATCTATGACGATATATTTAAGAGGCGGTTTCTTAGAAAATTTTTTTTCAAGGAACCGCTACGCAAGAAAAACGAAAAAAAAAAATCAGTAAATATTGAATAACTGATCAAGAGAGGTACGGTTTCCTACAATAACCAATTTTCAAAGAGAATTAATTTCTAAATAATTTTGAAACCAATGCTCAAATGAAGACGAAATCACGATTCATGAAATACATAGCCAAAACCTAACATTAATCCGGAGCGAGTAACGGTTTCAGAATTACTGAATCGTATGTTTCGCTCATTAAAATATTACTGAGAGTATTAATCCTCGACAACAATGCAAGCGCAATGAGAGATATGTAGAACGTTGCATATCTAATTAAGGACGCAATAAGCTTGCTCTGATTCTATTAATACAAGCAAAATCTTTTTTAAAAATACCAGACGGGATATTATGATCAGACTGTAAATTCATCGAATACGGAAATGAATGTATGTATTCCATTACTTCTGAAGCTGCTGCTGCAGCTGCTGCTGCTGCTGCTGCTGCTGCTAATAATAATAATAATAATAATAATAATAATAATAATAATAATAATAATAATAATAATAATAATAAATCTCTACTAATGCAATAATAATATCATCACTGGTATGTTCATAAATAATAAGCATTTACAATAAGAAACGCATATATGTGTGTATGCTTTTACTGAATTATACATGGATACACATTCCATAAGAATGCATGGTAATAATAATAATAATAATAATAATAATAATAATAATAATAATCCGCCATTATAGAAATAATGATATCACAAATAAACATCTGTATTAACAATCGCATATATTATGTTACTTTACAGTATTATACATGGATATTTACTTCATAAGAATGCACTGTTATAATAATATATAAGCAAAAACAATAATAGTAATAGTAATATTAATATTCAAGTCTTAATAATAATAATAATGATAATAATAATAATAATAATAATAATAATAATTCAACGGTATCTATTCTGAAGAAAACATGTAACCAATGACACACATCATAATGTAATTACATCCCAATGTAATCACAGACAAATCATTACATTTCTTATTAATGCTTCCTTTTCAGCAGCTCACTGGTTCAAGGCTGGAGAGCGATTGTGTTATACCCTTAAAAGAATTTTAAAAGGAAGCTCTCTGACCACTGAAGCCTGGGAAAAAAGACCTCCAGCTGTGTCCGAATTACTGAAATTACCTCCCAAGTCATGAAGTTAAATCGTTGGAACTTCAGAAGTTCACACTAAGTGCAAATGGATGTTTAATGAAGAAACTTACATGAAACTCGTTCACGATTTCTTATTGTTTTATCTATTTTTTTATATATTTCTTTTATGTTTTATTCCTTGCCTTTGCTCCTTCCTAAGTATTACGATACTTTCAGTATTGGAGCGCCTTGGGGCTTATGATATTCTGCTTTTCTAATCCTGGTTAGTGCTTGGAATATAATAATAATAATAATAATAATAATAATAATAATAATAATAATAATAATAATAATAATAATAATATCGTTGCATAATATATATATATATATATATATATATATATATATATATATATATATATATATATATATATATATATATATATATATACACACATATATATACAAAAATACACTTTATAACTATCTTATCCAAATTTAAACAACATGTGGGATTACGTTAATGTATAACCACAAAGAGAATTATGGTGTCAACAGAGATCTCACAATTCTACTCATAACTATACAGTGCATAATTCTTACGTATTTTCGAACACATAAAAAAAAGGTAGTAGGCACATTTCCATATTCCCCCTTGGAAAACTCATGACTACTGAAACGTTCCACTTATGTAAGGTCGAATGCGTTTTCCTTCTTCAATATTCCAAGGCTTCTGGCTGTCTACTTTTGTCTTTTTTACCTCCGGTACAAAAGAGATTATGATTATGATTATTATTATATTATTACGATTATTATTATTATTATTCAGAAGATGAACCAAATTTACTGTGTGTGGACCAAGCCCACCACAGGGGTCATTGACCTGAAACTCAAGCTTCCAAAGAATATTATGGTGTTCATTAAGAAGTAAGAGGACGTAAGGCAAATACAGAAAGAAGAGACCTCATATACTAAAAAGACAAAAAATAATTAAATTAATTAATAAATAGACGAAAATGTATTAAAATTCAAGAAGAGTATAAAAACACAAAGTATGAATAAGGACGTTTTCCGAAATGATTTATGGGAATAGCTTTTTTTTTTTTTTTTTGCTAATTTGACTATGTTGTACTGCGCTGGATTGTTTGCAAGTTAAAATAAAATTGAAAAATAAAAATTACATGAAAAGGCAAGGAATGATCCTAAACAATAAAAGTAGTTAAGAAATTTCGAGTAAAAATAATGATGTTTGAGTAATAAAATATAAAATTAAAACAAAACTGAAAATGAACAAGAAATTAAATAAAGAAAAAATATCTCAAAAATGTAAATAAAAAAAATTAAATATGGAAAATAATTATGTTCATGCATAATTTCCCAAGACGCGGCTCCTGTGAATAATATTTTGCGAGAGTACAACACACACACACACACACACACACACACACACACACACACACACACACACACATATATATATATATATATATATATATATATATATATATATATATATATATATATATATATATATACATACTCATATTTAATACTATAAACAGAATATTTGCCTAAAGGCCTTTAAATTCCGATCTATAATCAACTAAGTTCTGCTACAAGTATTAAGTAATATGTATCATAAAGTGTACCACAAATATACATTCGCGTACACACATAAATTTACTGTATGGTATAAATACATAGGAATAGATGCGCAAAGAATATGTCCACATAAGCTCGTTATAAATAACCACCACCATTTCTACCACCTTCCCCCTTCCCCCAACCCTCCAAAAAAAAAAAAAGGAAAAAACCCTTTCTCTAACTTTCCCAAGGACAGAATCTCCTCTCCTCTCTTTTTCTTCTATTTCTTCTCCTTATCACATCTGTTTTTATTTCTTCTAACAAAGAGATCGGTTTCTCAGGACCTAAAGGATGTCTTCCATCAGCTCATATCTAAAGCTCCCGCCTCTGCTCTCTCCCCTGAAGAGCTTTGTGAAAAGAAGGCGGCGCCGAAAGTTTCTAAGACTGTCGTCGTTAACAACTTTCGTTTTTATCACAGACTTTATTCATTTATATATATACTGTGTATATATATATATATATATATATATATATATATATATATATATATATATATATATATATATATATATATAATATATATAAATATCTATATATGTATATATATATATAAATATCTATATATATATGTATAAATATATATATATATATATATATATATATATATATATATATATATATATATATATATATATATATATATATCGTATAAAATGGAGGAGCATAATGGCATTGGTACTTTTATAACGTCTCAGAAAACAATTTCTGGGAAAAATAACGAATTACAAATATTCGCTTTATACTAAATTACTGATGAAAACAGTTACTCTCCGCAAATTACTATTAACATCTATTCCAACCAGCAGCCTTTATACTGTATTAGCAAATCTAACAAGTATGCATGGGCAAAAAGATCATAAAAATCTGAATAAGCAACACGTCCCGTGACATTATTGAAGGATTCTGTACACCAAACCAAGGTATTATCAGAAAACTCAAGAATAAATTAACAAATTGAATTTCCCTGAAAATGTAACCATATATAAACACAAAGGAAATGCAAAATTTTTTATGTTACTTTAGAACCGTAACAAACGACAGTGGCCTTTGGAAAAAAATAAATATTTAAACAAGGAGTACACTGAGGGAAAACATATCAGAAAAGGATTGAAATATTAATAAAATAAGTAAATAAATAAAAGTATCTGAGAAGAATTAAAAAAAAAAAGGCAAAATAAGTACATAATGAAATTCATATACCATCATTAAGCAAGAGCTGTACTTTCTCTCTCTCTCTCTCTCTCTCTCTCTCTCTCTCTGTGGCTTGTGAAAAAATGCAACAACAAAAACTTTGCATGCACATAGAAGGTTATGGTACATTGGCCCCAACTACACTGATGTTTGATAAGAATGAGCTACAGAGAATACCACAAGGCCAAAGATATATAAGGAGCCATACGGAGCGTCTGGTAAGCACGCCATACATTCCAAGACAGAGAAGTGCTCTTAGCTCTTCGACAGATTCTTCTCCGCGAGAAGAAATCTATTGAACGCACACCCAGATTACGTTCAGAAGCACTCCTCTGAGGGCTGAAATATGCGACGCAATCGAAGACTTCTGGGCGACCGAACTCTTGATGCCAAAATATGGATAATATATTGCGCGTGTTATCTCAGTATTCAGACCACTGGGAACTTTGGTGAAAGTGTTTCGAAATAAAAGAAATCGCTATAAAAGCTGCTTTGCAAGAGAGTGACAAAAATGGAGAGTATAGTTATTATTATTATTATTATTACAGCTGTCTCCAGGGCATTTAATTAATACAGTCTTCTCTATTCTTCTTCTTATCTTTTTTCCCTCAGCCTGTAGGTGGTAGATCAGTTTTCCTTGGGAAACCTGATCTACCAGCTACAGGCTGAGGGAAAAAGGAAAAAAAAAAAGATAATAAGAATAGAGAAGACTGTACAAATTAAATGCCGTGGAAACAGCCATAATTTTTAATGCAACTGGCCTCAGAGAAGATCTCCTCCCTAATTATTATTATTATTATTATTATTATTATTATTATTATTATTATTATTATTCAAAAGATAAACCTATTCATATGCAACAAGCACACAGGGGCCACTGACTACAAATTCAAGCTTCCAAAGAATATGTTCTTCATTTGAAAGAAACAACATAAGGTACAAAGAAATACAGAAAGCAAAGATCAATTGTTAGAACAGGGAAAAAAATAAATTAATAAATTAAAAAATAAATAGATGAAAATATAAATTAGCAAAGCAAAAGTTGAATTGTTTTAGAACAGCAGTGCGCTGCTTCTTCGCTTGAATATAAAGTAAGATGATTCCTTTAAAGAAAGAGAATTATTTAAGGAATCGAATGATAAAAAAGAAGGACCTGAACTTCACAAGAGTCATCATTCTCTCGACAGCTCAGCCGTGAAATGAAGAAGAAGAAAGTAAGAAGAGAGAGAAAAAAGTAAAAGGGACGAGGAGGATTAATTGAAGCAAAGAAACCAGAGAGGGAGCAAAAAGACGACAAAAAGGAAGATTATAAAGGTGAGGGAGAGAGAGAGAGAGAGAGAGAGAGAGAGAGAGAGAGAGAGAGAGAGAGAGAGAGAGAGAGAGAGAGAGAGAGGAAGGGGAAATTGAACTGGAGGGAAAAACGACAGAGGGGAAAGGGGGAGTAAGGTGGGTGGGGAGGGTGGAGGAGTGAGAATGGAAAAGACGAATATATTTAAAAAGGTGGGTAAGGTGGGGGAGGGTGATTGGGAAGGGGAGAGAGAAGGGGAAAAACGATATATAAAAAGAGAGGAAAGGGGGAAGGGAGATGAGAAGGGGAAGTGAGAGGAGAAAAGACGAATAGATATAAAAGGAGGGGGAAAGGTGGTGGGGGGGGGGGGGGAAGTGATGGGAAGGAAAAGAAAACGGGGAATATATAAAAAAGTTGGGAAGATTCCAGAAAGCTACACCAGAACCTTATACCTTTCAGTCAAATTCCATCGTCACCGTTGGTTCGAATCCCACCTGTGAAGGAGAATTTCTCTATTTCCTTTGAGATCTCAAGGCTTTCAGTGGAAAGCTATTTTAAGTTATTATGCAATAGTGAGGTTGTTATGCACATTACAATATACAAAACTACTACTGTGATTAGTATGCACTATACATGACGACAGAATTATCATCCAAAGTAAATGTAAAAATACAAAAAAAGTAAAAAATTGGAAACCCGAATTAAACTCGTTTGGTACAGGGTCCGTTCCGTGCAGAAAGCGTTGCCTATCTCGATGCATATCAGCAAACTCAACCTTAACGTAGCATTTTGCAAATGCAAGCTAGTGTACCCGGCAAATGCAAGAGCCAGAATGCTTTGCAATTGCGAATAAACACGCGTAATTTATGCCTAAAAGAAGCGTTCGGAACTTTCGAAAAGTGAAACCGGTTCTGGGAACAGGAAGCGAGTTTCATTTTCTAATCAAAGTTGGTAGGAACTACAGGTTAACAATTTATCTTCATTATTTTCTTTTTTTCGAAAACGTAAACAACCAAGTTTTCAAACGACGACTCGCCATAAAATCGTTTACAAATATGGGAGTTATAAAAAGTATATTTCTAAAGTGACTCATTCTGTACCCATTTTTGCCCGGAGGAATGCAGAGATTAAGCGTGCACCCAAACATAGCACTTTTGGTTCACTTCACCGCTTCATAATCAAATTAAAAAATTGGGTTAAATCTTTCACGTTTCTTTTACGGAATGTTATATCATTTTTGGTTGTCGGACAGTGCGCACTGTCACATTTAGGAAGACCATGAATAAATATTTGGTTGAATAACTGACCATCTGTTACTTACATACAAAATATTTAAATAACTGTTCATTCAATGAAGACTCGTAAACATACATACATACACACACGTAATTTATACAAACATACATACATATATATGTGTGTCTGTGTGATATGACAATAGCAACAAATTATAAGATTATTCCATTAAAACCTATACTCATAACTGTACACATTATAGCAATCACTAACCTATAATACTGAACTATAAATAAAACAACAACACATACACGTCAGTTCATCTGAAACATTCAAATGAGCAGGTTCTCGTAACAAAAGGCGTATTGGGACTAAATCAACAATATCTAATTTTAATCCGACGAAACATTATACATAAATCACACAAACGTTACCAATACCCACGTTTCAAACAATGGGAGTTTCCAAACCAACAATAAGCTAGCAATAATCAATACTGTTATGGAATATAAATGTAAATAACTTTGGGCCGCAGGCCAAGCGCTGGGACCTATGAGGTCATTCAGCGCTGTTAGGGGAAACTGAGAGTAGAAAGGTTTGAAAGGTGTAACAGGAGGAAAACCTCGCATTTGCACCATGAAACAATTCTAAGGAGAGGGTGGAAAGCAAGATGGAAGAGAGAGAATATGAACAGAGGTAGAGTAAAAGGAATGAAAGGGGTTGCAGCTGGGGGTCGAAGGAATGCTGCAAAGAAGTTCACAGCGTGAGGAATGCCGTTATGTGTATGAAGTGCAATTTAGATATCTAAATGCCAACTTGCAACATTTTGCAACGACAAAAAACGAACTGACAGGAGAACCGTCTTCGCACGACCGCTGGAAACCGATGAAAAAATACGGCGGAGAAATAGAAATCATCGCTGGTTTCCTGGAAATACTTACAGCAACATAAATCTCCGCGTGAGCATAAAGGAATTCGATAACATTATTGCCCACTTTCTGACTCTAAGTGCGCCGGAAGATGAAATGGGCAGAGTGGGGTGGTGATAGTCAAATATATATATATATATATATATATATATATATATATATATATATATATATATATATATATATATATATATATATATATATATATATATATCTTATATCCAACTGGGTGAGAAATAGTCCGGTCTGTCCTGGGAAGCGTTTATCATATATCCTGGTGTCGTCTCCTGGATTAAGTGCCTGAAATAAATCTCGGCAAATTTCTACATGTACAAACTTTACTTGAGATATATGGCGTGCCACTAACAGCATGTAACACGAGTTTCGTGAAATGAATTATCAAAAGACCTAGCAACTAATAGAGTTCCTGAAGTTGAGAGAGAGAGAGAGAGAGAGAGAGAGAGAGAGAGAGAGAGAGAGAGAGAGAGAGAGAGAGAGAGAGAGAGAGAGACTTGGTACTTAGCTGAAACAGGGAATCAGTGACAAAATCACCGGCGATTCAGATAAATAAAAAAAGGTGAAAAAATGCAAATTCGACACTTTACCAAAGAAGGCACAACATCTATCATTGGAAATTATTTGGACAACGCAGCGCCATTTCTTCCCATGAACGAAATGGATCCTTAAAATCTAAAAGTTATTCACCCCGTAGGGGGGTAGCGCCGTCATTGCACCTCACGCGGTGCACTGTAGGCATCACTTAAGGTTCTTTGCAGCGTGCCTTCGGCTCCCTAGCTGCAACCCCTTTCGTTCCTTTTACTGTACCTCCTTTCATATTCTCTTTCTTCCATCTTGCTTTCCACCCTCTCCTAATAATTGATTCAGTGTGCAACTGCTTTGAGGTTTTCCTCCTGTTACACATTTCAAACCTTTTACCGTCAAATCTCCATTTCAGCGCTGAATGATCTCATAGGTCCCAGTGCTTGGCCTTTGGCCTAAATTCTATGCTCAATTCAATTAAAAGTTATTCAGTTCCTGCCCTCCGATCGACGAGTTTTTACGCAGTTCCCGAGAAAAATTAATCTTTGACGATTCATTGGATCAAAAGACTTATCATTTTGCTTTGTCAAGAATAGAATAGGATATCGAATTTCGGCCAAAGGCCAAGCGCTGGGACTTATGAGGTCATTCAGCGCTGCAAGGGAAATTGAGAGCAAATAGGTTTGAAAGGTGTAACAGGAGGAAAACCTGGCAGTTGCAAAGCAAGATGGAAGAAAGAGAATATGAACAGAGGTACCGTAAGAGGAATGAAAGGGGTTGCAGCAAGGGGCAGAAGGGACGCTGCAAAGAACCTTAATTAATGCCTACAGTGCACCGCCTGAGGTGCACTAACGGCACTAACCCCCTACGGCAATTTTCCTTTGCCTTAAACAGGTCAGCGATAAAATGCAGATAAATAAACACATTCGACACTTTGCCCCCCCTCCCCCCCAAAAAAAGACTAAACAACGATAGAGATACCACTGACAGCAGAATCCCGAGAGAGTTCAATGAAGGTCACTTTACCTTCCATTAGATTATTTTAATTCGATAACATTAAACTTCATTTTGGTCTGCAAAGTTGACCGTGGAAACCGGATTAGCCGGTCGCGAACTGCACAACTTTTTTTCTCGGCGTCCAAAACTATTTTAAGTAAATTTAGAGACGATTCGAGTGGCTGAGACTCTTGGCAGAGGAAAGGCAGAAGAGGTATACAGTACTTACGAGAAGTTCGAGTCAAGATTGTCAGAATTTCTGACGCTTCTATTTTATGCTGTACACTTCTCAGTAGCCTGCTCGAATAACAATTAAAATACTTTCTTCACTGTATAATCAGTACATCACGCGCTGAATATTCATGCCATACATTATGCTTACTAATAAATTACAAATGATCATCTGGAAAAATAACTCAATTTGAATTCATTTCGCTTGTTTCAAAACAGTTCAAATGGTAAGCAACTGAAAGGTGTGTGTGTGTGTGTGTGTGTGTGTGTGTGTGTGTGTGTGTGTGTGTGTGTGTGAGAGAGAGAGAGAGAGAGAGAGAGAGAGAGAGAGAGAGAGAGAGAGAGAGAGAATGTTACAGATTATAAAATCATATGCGAATATTGTACAAGTTTTTATCCCTTTCATAGTTCAATGTTGTTTACACAAACATAAATCAAAATGTTTCTGCAAATGTTTTCTTCATTATATTTTCTATTAAGTTTCATACCTCTACAATACACATCACCTTGATCAGCTGTAAATACTGACACAAATTTGCAATGTATTGTATATTCCCTATCAATAACAGAGAATCATTCAGTAGTATTCTCCTGTTACGGAATTTCAGGTCGACCGAACACCCCATGAAAATCTGATGGTTTTCGCCGGACGTTAATGCCTCTGCCCTTAATGGAATTCGTATTATTGGAACGATATGTGTTACTCGAATGGTGTGTATCTGAATATGAACACCCATTTGGGATGTGTTCATATTTCAGCAATATAATGAGAGGTTTTTAATAATTTGTAAACGAGATTTTTTGTGTTGGTGGGTTTCCAGGTTTGGCAATTTTTTTTAGGAAAGTATTTTATTTTTATAAGAAAGTTTTTGATTTTTATACTAAATATTTATTTCTATACTAAGGCATTTTATTTTCATACTAAAATATTTTATTTTTATACGATGTCTTGAGGACAGGGACGCTTTTAAATTATGAAATGGTGTCTTATGGATCTCTTGAACGCAAATATATTTGAACAGAGTATTGCATTTTTACACAGCTTCAACTGTTCGCTTATTTAAAAAGTCCACACATTTGAAGCTTTACCCAATTTATTAGGACTTAAATTCATTATTACTTCTCTCTCTATCTCCCTCTCTCTCAACACCACACACATTTAAGGCTTTACTTTTCTAATTTGAAAATAAATAGATTCACTATTGTCCTCTCTCTCTCTCTCTCTTGAATTAGCCCACACATTTGAAGTTTTACTGTCTTAATTTGTCAAGAAACTAATTCTCTCTCTCTCTCTCTCTCTCTCTCTCTCTCTCTCTCTGAGCAGAGTAAGGAAAAAATGGAAACAATGCATTAACTGTCTCTATCTCTCAAGCGTATCATTTCATCAAAACGATTAATTTTCGACGAGCAGAGTAACGAAAGGATGGAAGCAGTACAAGCAGTAAATTAACTCTCTCTCTCTCAAGCATAATATGTCTCCATCAAATCGATTCACGTTCGGCGAACAGCAAAGGAAAATTCGAAGCCGACGCCAGAGTTTTGGAACGCTGCGTTTGTTATTGACACCAAGCAGGTCAGTTGCCCCAATTAGAAGAGAGAAATAAAACTGTAAGCAGGAATTGGAATATTCAGTTGATTTGACGGAATGTTGTTAACAACTGACGTCTGAATTTTACTGGTCTCGAGAGCTACAAGTTCGTTGCCTGTTACAGCGGAGGTTTGTAACTGTATGCTGTAAGAGGAGATGGGTATTGCTTAAAATGATTGAATACAGCGAATAGCGTTGGATTTTCTCTTTATTTATCTCTGTTTATATATATATATATATATATATATATATATATATATATATATATATATATATATATATATATATATATATATAAATTATATTCCTTACCAGACCAAAGTTCATAGGAGGTCTGAGGAATGGAATTCCTTGGACACCCATCCATTTACTGACCTGATCCACCGTTGCTTACAATCGCTGATTTAAGCTTTAACCACTCGGTGACAAAATTAGTCAATCAATTAATTATGACTGATTAATTAACATTTTAATTAACATTTTTTTTAACCTTCCGTAAATCAGGATACAAGTTAACTTTAATTACTTATATCTTACATCATTCAGATTCTAAATAAACCAGTTTTTTAAAGCGTGTTTGCAGCTTTATTAAAAGTCAAGAAAATAAAAGTGACTATTTAGAAGAAAATCTCCTTTACTTGATCTTTTCTCATTAGGTGGAAATGCTTCATTCTGAAGTTGACATTCAGAAATGAAGACAATTGCTACCTCTAAAAATCGACGGACAAAATGACAAGTCCTTGAATTACTGAAGAAGAAGAAGAAGAAGAAGAAGAAGAAGAAGAAGAATTTCACTGATCTCATCTTGAAAAGTCTGCTTGTTCATTTTCCTCTAGATATAGTCACAGCCTTTCGCAAATTTACTCATTTTCGGTAGCTACAGCTTCGAAAAGAACTGAGTAGAATATACGATTTAGGCCGAAAGCCAAGCTCTGGGACCTACGAGGTCATTCAGCGACTGAAAGAAAATTTACAGTAAAAGATTGCAAAGGTGTAACAGAAGGAAAACCTCGTAGTTGCACTTTGGAACCACTGTTAGAAGAGGGTGGAAAGTAAGATGGAAAAAAGAATATGAATGGAGGTGCAGTAAGAGGAATGAAAGGGGCTGCAGCTAGGGGCCGAAGGGACGCTGCAAAGAACCTTAAGTAACGTCTACAGTGCACCGCGCGTGAGGTGCACTGATGGCGCTACCCTCTACGGGGATAGCTTTGAAAATGTAATGTAGTTTATTACATATTTGTCCTCCACCGCCATCCTGCTAAGCCATTAATATTCAGTACTGGGTAGTTCTGGGAAATTCTTCGTTCAATATCTAGTTTCTCATAGCAAAAGGACGGAAGGAGAGAGAGAGAGAGAGAGAGAGAGAGAGAGAGAGAGAGAGAGAGAGAGAGAGAGAGAGAGAGAGATCCCCGAGGCGGAAACTGACCAATGAATAATAATAATAATAATAATAATAATAATAATAATAATATAATATTATAATGATGATGATTATTATTATTATTATAAACGATCTTCCATTCATTGTTATGATGAACAGGCCAAAAGGGCCTTGAATTTCAACAGTAGGCTTCCACAGAATAGAAAGCCCATTTTTTAAAAAAAAGCAAAACATTAAAAAAAGGGATGTAATGAAAAATAACAATAAACCAACATGAACAATAAAAAAAAAACGACTAAACAAAGCAATCGATTAAACGTAAAACCAAGAAAGCACGAACGATTATATATATTCCAAAGCGGAAACGGAATCACCAAAATTCAAAGAGGCAAAAACCAGAAAGGATTTCACGAAAAACCTCTTAACTGACCGAGTTCAATTAGCTGTACAGGCACCTCACATCTCAACGGTACTCGTTTTAGTTCAACATCGGTGACCTTTTATACTGTGGCCAATTAGACTCGAGTGTGGCGAGTATGCAATGTATGAGAGGGTATGATCTTTCCGCAATGTTAGGCTCTTATCATTTAGTGTCTCTCGCGTGAACATAGTCAAGGATGAGAGAATGTCGTGGTACTATCAACAATGGCAGTACAGACTTAGTAATATCATAGTACCTTTGTACAGTATATTCGATTTGATGACAACCGCTATTTCAGGAACAATGGTTATGATAAGTCTCCTTTTTTAACTATCTGTAAAAGAAAACTCAAGATGGCTTTGTCTGTCCGTCCGCACTTGATTCTGTCCGCACTTTTCCTGTCCGCCCTCAGATCTTAAAAACTGCTGAGGCTAGAGGGCTGCAAATTGGTATGTTGATCATCCACACTCCAGTCATCAAACATACCAAATTGCAGCCCTCTAGCCTCACTACTTTTTATTTTATTTAAGGTTAAAGTCAGCCATGATCGTGCTTCTGGCAACGATATAGGACAGGCCACCACCGGGCCTTGGTTAAAGTTTCATGGGCGCGGTTCATACAGCATCATACCGAGACCACCGAAAGCTAGGTCCATTTTCGGTGGCCTTGATTATACGCTGTAGCAGCTGTACAGAAAACTCGATTGCGCCAAAGAAACTTCGGCGCATATTTTACTTCTTTTTTCCTAAATACGAGATATTAGAACTGGAATACAAAATTTTAGCCAAAGACCAAGCGATGGGACATATGAGGTCATTCAGCGATGAAAATAATGTTGAAACAATTGTTAGGAGAGGGTGAAGAGCAAGTTGGAAGGGAATATGAACGGAGGTACAGTAAAAGGAACGAAAGGGGTTGCAACTAGGGGCCGAAGGCACGCTGCAATGAACCTTAAGCAAAGCTTACAGTGCACCGCATGAGGTGTACTGACAGCACTACCCCCCTACGGGATAACGATTAGAGCCAGAATTTGCAAGATATATGTAAATATATTTCTTAACTCCGCTCGTGAAAGGGCAGGGGACGTTCTGGCGAGGGAGGAAGCGTACGTAGAAAGTGTTTTGATTAATTGCCCAAAGGAGACGGGGGATTTGCACGTAGCTGCCGTCAGCTAGGCTGGGATCGTTTATATTCGAGGCAACAGAATCCCATTGGAGAGTTTCGCAAATGACAGGATGACAATGTCACCTTAGCTCTCTCTCTCTCTCTCTCTCTCTCTCTCTCTCTCTCTCTCTCTCTCTCTATATATATATATATATATATATATATATATATATATATATATATATATATATAATTATATATATAAATATAAATTAATAATATGTATTTATATATTAATACATATATATATATATATATATATATATATATATATATATATATATATATATATATATATATATATATATATATATTTTACATATGTATGTGAAACGTCTGCCTTGGCAATAAACTATAAATTTTATAGAGTGCCTTTCCTTGGACGCCTACAAGTATGAAATCGAGAGCTCCATATGCTGTGTATATATATAAATAATATACATGTACACAGCATATGGGCATAAGCCTCTTAGTCTAGTGTTTTCGACGCTCGCTCCGTTCTTCTGTGAATACGTATGTATGAGGTTCTATGCAAGTAAGGTTTAAGTTTTTTTTTTTTAATTATCATTCCCGTATGCTTCCGCCTCCTTAAAAAAAATGAATTCGCTTAACTATGGAGTCCATTTTTGTGGATAATTCCATTATCTCAATTGATAATTCCTTCTCATCCTAGCACTCTGTCGTATGCGGACACAAATAAAAAATTAAATTACTTTGATCGTTCCTCGATGCTAATGTGCATTCAATAATTATATTTAACTATTAAATAAAACAAAGATTATAAAACTGTGCAATGGAAAACGGTCAACTCAAGAAAAAAAACATGGAAAAACGCGCTGAAGTTTCTTCGTGGCAATCGAGTTTTCTGTACAGCGTATAATGCTGTATGAAACCCTCAGCCACGTCCCATGAAACTACCAGCCGCGGCCTATGAAACAATCAGTCACGACCCGGTGGTGGCCTGTGTTGTTGGCACCTATAGCGATGGCAGAAGCACGATCATGGCTAACTTTAACCGTAGATAAAATGAAAACTACTGAGGCTAGAGGGTGCAATTGGGTATGTTTGATGATTGGAGGGTGGATGATCCACATACCAGTTTGCAGCCCTCTAGCCTCAGTAGTTTTTAAGATCTCAGGGTGGACAGCAAAAGTGCGGACGGACAGACAAAGCCATCTCAACAGTTTTCTTTTGTAGACAACTAAAAACTAAATTACTTGATCGTTCCTTGATGCTAACGTGCATTCAAAAATTAATTTAACTATTAAATAAAACAAAGACTTTAGAAATGTGCAAGGAAAAAGGTTAAGACAAGAAAAAAATCATACGAAATTCTATATCCTTGATAAACTCGTATGTTTTAACTAAACTCTGAAGAGAGCAACAGGAGTCTTGACGACTCATTTGATTTGGGAATCGAGAAATAACATTTTTTTATGAAATCATGGGAATTTATAGCAATTTTGAAATACTGACAAAAAATGCCATCTGTTATGATAATCAGCTTGTTTAAGAGGTAACCATTTGCTAAAGTGATAAAATACTGAAGGGAGAACATCACTTTTACAACAAAATACAAATATTTTCCTCATACTTCGCATTAATTAAGTCCATTTTTTTGTGATCTGGGAATATCAATTAACTACGCAAATGAGGTTTCGATTATAGCACAGTTCAGTAAGACTCAAAAGCAAAAAAAAACTGATTAAATCGTCATCAGTTACCGTACAATCTCACACAATACTGGTTTTGTGGAGAAAAAATCCTCTCTCTCTCTCTCTCTCTCTCTCTCTCTCTCTCTCTCTCTCTCTCTCTCTCTCTCTCTCTCTCTCTCATCTGAAAGACATGATGAAAACTTGTCCCTTTGAACAAATATGGATAAACGTGTACAATACCGACATAAAACAAAACTGTACTTGTTTCTAAGCTTCCCGTTGATTTTCGAAATTACGGAAAATAATAATAATATTACGAAAAATAATAATAAAATTACTTCCCGTTTTCTATGAGCAACAAAATGGGATGGCCAACTTCAAAAATAATTCTACTGAATACAGTTCACACCGTAATTCCGCAATATTTACTCTACCAAGAGAGAACTAAGACCAAGAATTGCACGAAGTTACGTCACCATACGTCAAGGTAATAACCATCCACAAATCGCCTGACATTTCACATTCTGCAGTTATATTAATTAATTTTGCAACTCTGTCTGCAACTCGGGACACTGCAAGTCTTAATTGCTCTGACTGGGAAACCTTAATTGCTCTGACTGTGAAACTTCGGCCGAAGTTGCTTCCCAAGAGTTCAAATAACTAACATAATTACTGACGATGTACACTTGATGAGGCTTTTCATACTGCATTTGTTTTTCGTGATGTTTGGTACATCGTTACCGAAGTTTCGCGAAATTCGTACGAAATACTGAAGAAAATTAGGCTTACCTCAATACCTTTTCAGGTTTTAGTTAACTTTTTCATTTTATTTTTTGAAATACGTGCGAGTTATTGTAAGGTAATGTTTTTCAGAATTCAGTACACTTTGCTTTTCGCTTCATAACTGAAATTCGTTGTAAAACGCTTCAGAAGATTCCGCTGATACAAAACTAATGTTTTGAAATTGTTGCAAAACGAGGAAAAGTACGTTAAAAAATGAACCTAGTTTCAGTCACATTTAAACCTTTAAATGACTATTTCGGATTGCCAGAATCACGACGAATTTCGAGTCAATGGCCCATGTGGGCTCGTTCCATCTGAACAGGGTTCATCTTCTGGATGATAACAATAATCATCTATAATATCTAAACATAAACCTGATTAGATAAAATTAATCACCTATAATATCCAAACATAAACCTACTTAGATAAAATTAATCACCTATAATATCCACAAGTAAACCTACTTAAAAATAATACCTCCACAGACACCGTCAAAGAATCATCGCAGACATGCGCGATTCTCTCGGAAGATTGAGGCAGTAGCGATAATAAAAAAAAAAAGTCTAAATGTCTCAAGATTACAGCCATCTTTCCGCCGCACTGGCCGAGCCGTATGGAGGGATGGAGACACCATCTTTTTACTGCCGCAGAATCGGTCATACTCCCATGACGAATGGCTTCCTGATGGGAGTTGATTGCGTTAGGCCACGCCACGATCATTTTTATGCGAGGGACAACGGGACGAAACGGCCGGCTTATCTAGAGCTCTTATCTAGACCAGGACTGGAACGCAGGATGGAATAAAAGGGAAAGGAAGATATGACAAAAGTTTCAAACTGAACTGAAGAGATGGACGTAAGTCTTTTGAAGAGAAAACGATAGAGGAATGTGAGAGTAAGGTACGCTTTAACCTTGAAAGGAATATTTGTATGTTAAATGTCCCGGGAATGAAGGACACATGAAATACAAGGTATTGAGGAAGAAGAAGAAGAAGAAGAAGAAGAAGAAGACGATGATGATGGTAACGACCTACGCTTGTACAGCATCCAAGAATCTCGAGAAAACAAGGATAAATAAGTAAATAAATAAATAAGACGAAGATGATAATTAAGACATCCACGTGTACAGCATCCAGTAATCTCTAAAAAACCTAAATAAATAAATAAATAAATAACTGAATAAATAAATAAAGACCCAACGAGGGACGTGGTTACAGACTGTAAGGTGAACGTGGGAATCCCCGAAGAGCAATTGAAAGTTCTTACGAAAAGTGAAACTTAAGTGAGAGTTTAATCAAATAGGAGGGGGAGTGGTTTTTAAAGAGGTATGCCGTACGTCTGAGGCTCTTTGCAGCAGCCACTAATCGAATGACAAGTGAAGTTAGACAAAGAGTAAAGGAAATGTGTAGAAGAATTGAGTTTTGGCCAAAAGGCCAACCACTGGGACCTATGAGGTCATTCAGCGCTGAAAAGGAAATTGAGTAGAAAGGTCTGAAAGGTGCAACAGGAGGAAAACCTCGCAGTTGCACTATGAAACAATTGTTAGGTGAGGGTGGATAGCAAGATGGAAGAAAGAGAATATAAATGGAGGTACAGTAAAAGAAATGAAAAGAGGTTGTAGTTAGATGCCGAAAGGACGCTACAAAAAACCTTAGGTAATCCCTGACGGCACTACCCCCCTGCGGGATGGCTTAACTGGCGCTCAAATGAGACGAATACAAGAAAAATAAATTAAATCCCAGATAAGCCTGAGTAGATTTAAAAAGGAAATCACTCGAAAGGTAGAATAATGTGAATATTTGGAAATTAATATTTGGAATTTAATGGGAGATATGATGACACAATAAAACGAATCGTTACAAAGCATTTAGAGTAACAAGGACAGCAAAATCTCTGCAGACATTTTGACAGAAAAACAATGAAAAATAAGCAAAAGTTACAAAGCATTAAGGCTTGTTCAACCGAGTCTTACTCAACATAAAAGAAAATGAGGTTGAAGGTACTTGACAATAGGGAAAACTACTGAACGAAGCTTCAGACAATTACCAGTTGAGCGTGAGAGCTTTTCAGTAGTGTCCCTTAAGAATGGGTATTTTCCCTTCCAAGAAACATTTCCAAAGAATGAACTACTTCCATCTAGAACACTGATAGGAACAGTGTATCAACTCACTACATTTCTTAAGTATGGAAAGATGTTCGTGTTAAATGTAAAATCTGATAAGTGAAAATTAGTCAGATAATTAGATGACATAGCATTAAACACAATTACTAATAAACTAATACAATCGTAATAATGAAAATAAGTATAAAGAAGGTAAATGTATTTAAAGAACAACGAGAAAATCGCTTAACACAAACGTTTTTACAATATTACCAAACTTGATCATTTATTACCCAAAACATAAACAACAGTATCTGCACTTTTCCAGTGACTAACTTTTCTAATAAAAACTAAGGACATGTGAATCTTCACTGGACGAGGCCATCCATTATACAAAAACAACAGTAAGGCTTAAAAGCGAAACCCAAAGCAACGAAGTATTGCAAATGAAAAGAGAAAAAAAACATTGCAGTAGATTTTGCCTGGCTTCAAAATCCATTTACTTCGGACAGGCGTTTTGTTATATTTCATTTAAAGAAGGATTGTCCAGGATGGGAAATCGTCAAGTGAATGTGTATTGGTTCAGATTATTACAATCCTTTTATAAATATCTTTATCTTTTTTTATCTTGCTACAAAAAAATTCCCGATAAATATATCCTCTGCAACTTCTTTCAAATGAACAACATATTCCTTGGAAGCTTGAATTTCAAGTCAATGGCCTCCGTAGGCTTGTTCCATATGAATAACGTTTATCTTCTGAATAATAATAATAATAATAATAATAATAATAATAATAATAATAATAATAATAATAATAATAATTTTACCAAATTACTTAAGTTTTATCTATTCATTTATTAATCAATCTTTTTTAATGACTGATCTCTTCTTTCTTAAAACAACCTCTTTCAAATGAGAAAAAGAATGGCCTCTGCTCCATATTTTCAAATAATAATAATTAAAATAATAATAATAATAATAATAATAATAATAATAATAATAATAATAATAAACATATCAAAAGGATTAAAACCCTTTTTTTTAAAAATATCAGCATATTCCAGCTTATTCCTGCTGCGACGAAATAGTGGTGTTTGCATTTTGAGCTGCATTTAGCGACAAATCCGGAAAGGCGTAATATGCTTAGCAAGGAAGATTTTTTTTTTTTTAAATCTTTTACTTAGCATGATTACGGAAATACGACAAAAGAACTCTCTGAGTAAAGTGTATATATGTGTGTGTGGTCGAAATCTATTAATCGAGAGAGAGAGAGAGAGAGAGAGAGAGAGAGAGAGAGAGAGAGAGAGAGAGAGAGAGAGAGTATGTGTCTCTATCAATGATATACATACATAATTCACACACATATGTATGTGTCTGTGTATGTATATATGTATACATACATATATACATGTACATATTAATATACATACACACATATATATACACATAATATATGTACATATATATATTACATATACATACAAACATATATATATATATATATATATATATATATATATATATATATATATATATATATATATAAAATATATATATATATATATATATATATATATATATATATATATATATAATTAATTAATTAATAAGAAGACTGTAAACTCTTTATCTGTCTGTTAATTACGTGTGAGAGAGAGAGAGAGAGAGAGAGAGAGAGAGAGAGAGAGAGAGAGAGAGAGAGAGAGAGAGAGAGCACCTGACACCATACCACCACCTCTCGTTATGAGACGACATGCCTCACACTCCTTTAACGGGTCATGAAGGCGAATGACACGGCGGCATTCATACGCCTTCGGGTATTTAATCCGGGTCTTCTGACATGGTCACTTTAACACTTTAATACCCTCGCCACCCATTACGGTCGGTGGACCTGGTCGGGTCATGGGTAAGTAATTACTTTACTTAGGCAAGGGGCCCATGTTCATGTCATGAGTGAAATGAAGGGATTATTTGGCTAGAAACTAAAATACAGTGGAAGTTTATTAGGTCTCTGAGAAAGTGTGTGTGTGTGTGTGTGTATGTGTATGTGTGTTTCATTTAAAAAAAATTACTAAAATCAAGCAGAGTCAGACATAAACACTTCGACCATTTGATAAAAAAATGTCACTGAAAAATATTATTACTTCATTATATACACAAGACTAGGGAAATGTAATATTATTATTATTATTATTATTATTATTATTATTATTATTATTATTATTATTATTATTATTATTGTTGTTGTTCAGAGCCACTGACTTCAAATTCAAGCTTCCAAAGAATATTACGGTGTTCATTCGAAAGAAGCAACAGAAGGTAATAGGAAATACAGAAAGAAGAGATCACTTATCAAAAAGGAAAAAAAATAACAAATCAATAAATAAACAGATTAAAATGTAAGTAAACTATTAAAATGAAAGGAGGGTTGTATTAGGGGTAGTAATGCGTTGTATCTTCGCTTGAACTTTTGAAGTTCCAACTGCACGAGTGTATGAATAAACCCAAAGGTATTCAAATGACAGGAGAAACTATATTAGATTTCCCAGCTGATATACGGAAAATACAAATTATACGATTAGACGAATGAATTCTTTAAAAGAATTCCGATTATACAGGTGAATTATATTAAAAGTGTTCCGATTATACATATAAATTCTGTTAAAAGAATTCCGATTATAGATGAATTATATCAAAAATGTTCCGATTATACATTTAAATTCTGTTAAAAGAATTCCGATTATACAAATAAATTATACTAAAAGAATTCCGATTATACAGATCACATCTATTACAATAGTTCCGATTATACAGATCACATCTATTACAATAGCTCTGATTACACAGATCAATTCTATTAAAAAATTTCCGATTATACAGATAAATGATATATCAAAAGAGTTCCAGTTATGCATATAAATTATATTTAAAGATTTCCGATTATACAGATAAATCACATTAAAAGTCCCGATCACACAGATACGTTCCGCATTTACAGACGAAGACGTAAAGGCATAACCCGAACGGAAACGAATACAAACAAAACCAAATTTGGCAACTGGGCCTTGGCTCTTCCGCCATGCCATAACGACAACATCCACCCCGAAAGTGACGATTCCCGGAGCTGGGTCCCGCCCGAACGTACCCTCCTTGAAACCCAGCGGTAAGAGACATTCATATCCGTAATGCTCCGTAATTTCCACAAGGAAACATTTTTGCGGGTCCGGAAATGGGGAAGTGGTGAAGGTAGCTTGGCAAACTCGACCTAATTGCGCAATTTCGTGATGGGAAACCCCATTTGCCTGAAGGAGTGGGCGGTCCTCCTCCTCCTCCTCCTATTCCTCCTCAGAGAAAGATTTGCTCTTTCTTCTGGCTTGGGAGAAGTCGGGCAAAAATAGACCCTGACAAAGAAAGATGCATGCAATGGCTCGCATGATGGTCATAAGACATGCGAATACACGAATATACATGTGTATATATATACATATGCTATTTTGGCATATTTTCTCTATCATGCTATTTCTATTGAAATCAATGGCATGTACACACACAATTATTATATATATATATATATATATATATATATATATATATATATATATATATATATATAATGTATATATATAATTAAAGATTTATTTTGCATTATTCGTGTAAGAACATAGGCAAGTTTAAGTGCCACTCTTATGCAGTTATTACATGCATACTTTTCCTAGTTGTAAATCACCCTTAATTGACTTTTTATTTATCTAATTGTGTGCTTTAGTGTCACTATCTATCTGCAGATAGACAGACATATATAGTGACACTACAGCATACAGTTATATATATATATATATATATATATATATATATATATATATATATATATATATATATATATATATATATATATGTATGTATGTATGTATGTATGTATGTATGTATATATAATGTATAATATTTCTGTTTGTAGATAGACTGATAGATAGTGACACTTAAGTATACTAAGTCCTCTTTACAAAGCGACTTCGCATTTACGGAATCAAGAATTACTATCATTTTATATGGGCCAGAAGAGCAGGGATTTAATTATCAGGATAAATCAACATAAAACATTCAGTCAGAACTGGCCAAAAGATCAATGAACATTTTGCATACTGATGAAAAATCTAAAAGAATTAATTGTTCCCATATTAGTACAGGTTCAAGATGTAATGTTCGACTCTCCGACCGGCCAATGAAGAATTAGAGGAATTTATTTCTGGTGAGAGAAATGCATTTCTCGTCATAACGTGGTTCGGATTCCACAGTAAGCTGTAGGTCCCGTTGCTAGGTAACCAGTTGGTTCTTAGCGACGTAAAATAAACCTAATCCTTCGGGGCAGCCCTAGAAGAGCTGTTAATCAGCTCAGTGGTCTGGTTAAATTAAGGTATACTCTTTAACTCAAGATGTAATAAGACCGTCTCTTGAAAAGAAATGAAAACCACTTTAATTCAAGACCAGGATTATACGATGTGGCTCCAATCTTAAAATATGTTCGAACGAGATACAAAAGAGAAACTCCAGATTACCGATGTCATAAAAAAAAAAAAAAAAAAGAGAGGAGAAGAGAAGTAAGACGAACACTCCACTGCCCTTAATACTGACTAAGCCTCTACTCTGAGGAGAGACGTGAGGCCTGACCCCGACAGAAGGCATTCATCATAATACATCTGGAAGAAAGGAAATGCAGATTAAGAGAATTCCATAAGGTTGAGGTAAAAGGCAATAAAGGAGGACCCAAATAGAGCAAGACGAGGATTTATGATCTCAGAGGAACAATGACCAAAATAATACCCATAAAGGTGAAAGGCCAATGCTGACTGGTGGCACAGAGAGAGAGAGAGAGAGAGAGAGAGAGAGAGAGAGAGAGAGAGAGAGAGAGAGAGAGAGAGAGAGAACAATGCAAAAATAATACTTTTAGTAAACAAAATGAAAAAACAATTTCCAAATCGAAAAATATATAAGAGCCATGGGCTTCACACCTAAGGGAATGATAATTTATAAATGACTATTAATCAACATCTTGAAATGGAGAAAATGGCGTAATCAAAATTGAGAAGCGAAATACTGAAGGAAGAATAACTCGACTTATCCCAAATAGTTTTGTGTGAATGAATGAATTGACACAAGAAATTATTTTCTTTTTCTTTAGAAACTACCAGCTTCAACTAATGAGTAATTCATTCATTCTCTCTCTCTCTCTCTCTCTCTCTCTCTCTCTCTCTCTCATTAACAGAAATTCCATTCTCCTTATGGCAATAAAACCCAGGCGTCAAATTTTCGTACGTGTAAAAGCTATTAATTTACATAAAATATTTAAATAGATATGAAGCGGACTTAAGTTCTAAAGGGCTTGGATCTCTTCCAGATTCCGCCCTGTTCCACTCGACGGTACCAAAGAGATCTAATTAAACATCTTGGAACGCGTTTTAATTAGGCCATGAACGCGCTTAACGGGGAAAGTTCAAAGGCGAACGAAGACCAGTGAAAGGGAGTATCACCCACATCACGGTTAATGAGACAAGGAGGGGTCAGGGTAAACAACAACAACAACAACAACAACAACAACAATAATAATAATAATAATAATAATAATAATAATAATAATAATAATAATAATAAATCCCATGAAAAAATGTGCATGTTAAAATGGCCCCTGAAAAGACGAGGGTTTAAGATTTTAAAAACTCGAATTTTTATGTTTTTTTTTTTCATCCAGGAATGACATTATTATTATTACTACTACTATTATTATTATTATTATTATTATTATTATTATTATTATTATTATCAAGTAAACTAAGATAAAAGAACACAAGAAATTAAATAATTTGATAAAGTTAAACGAACATCCTTATATATGTATGCGCAAGGAACCAAAAGGTACTCACTCATACACGAAGGTAAAATCTAGATATTATAATCACCATAACGAGAATATTTTTTATTCTACTTTCATGTATTTTATAAGGCAGGAAAATGAGAGGCACAAGGAATTCCTTGCTTATATAGCAAATGAATATAATAATAATAATAAAATAATAATAATAATAATAATAATAATAATAATAATAATAATAATAATAATAATAATAAATTGCAAACGCCTTTTGATGGAATTCTTACCGTTGTAATTTTCAATATAACCGCTGTACCCTCAATTGCACATGAATCTAATAATGATATGCATTAACAAGAAAGTTTAGCTAATATTTAACATGAATCTAATTAATATTTAAATACAAACTGAAAAGACTTTCTTAATGAAAAATGAAAAAATTAATCCAAAATATTTATCATCCAAATGGCACATTTCTTAATATTACAAAACTCACATGAAATTTTCTCTAGTAAAAATATACTTAAAACACTAAACACACTTTAATAAAATCACGCTTCTTTGCAAACCACTCCAGATAATATCTTATTATCTGAACAATATAACATCTTTTAATGCCATAAAACTTTAAAAAAACAATTTATATTACCATTATATAAACTACGTTGTTTACGCATTCCAAACTGATAAAAAGAATTCTCTTAAAATACAGACAGAAAATTATCTACTGAAAAACAACTAATCTTGAAATCCCTTTATTCAAATCCTGTACTAATAAACAAAAAAATTATCGTCAGAAATAACTAAAATATCAATAATCTATTTATCAAAAATCTCGTATTAAAAAATTGGAAAAATAATCTCCCATCACAAATAATAATAACTGAAAAAATCCCTTTATTTAAATCCCATACTAACAAATCGAGTAATCCCACTAAAAATAATAACTAAAATATCAGTAAAATATCAATAATCCCTTTATCAAAACCCCATTAAAAAATCGAAAAATAACCTCCATTACATATAATAACTGGAAAAAATCCTTTATTTAAATCCCAGACTAAAAAATCGAGTAATCTCAATATCAATTAATAACTAAAAAAATATCACGAATCACTTCACCGAAATCCCGCATTTTCAAACCCCATAACCAAAGCCGCGTTGCAAATGAGCCAACATATGGCAAACCAAAAGCGACTGGCTTTTCCTTTAGAAGGGCAGCTCTGCTAATCCACTTTGCTTCCAATCCAGACTCAATTCTGCTCTACATCCGGGTCCCCTGACTATTCCAGGACCTCCCCACCCGCCTTCCCTCCCACCTCCAACTCTTCGTCCTATCGGAACCACTTACCTGACTTCACTTAAGCGGAGTTTGCGCCCGTCATCACCCATTCTCTTTCACGGTACATACCTGCCAATGAAAATATATCTGGATTAATCTAATGCCACCTCCTCGCCGGGAAGAGAGAGATGTTTGAATATACGTACCGAGAGAGAGAGAGAGAGAGAGAGAGAGAGAGAGAGAGAGAGAGAGAGAGAGAGTCAACAGGTCAATGTGATTTATAACAATACGAGTCACAATAGATCATCAAGTAGTTGATTATCATGAAGAGAGAGAGAGAGAGAGAGAGAGAGAGAGAGAGAGAGAGAGAGAGAGAGCAAAGGGGTAACCAGGTCAGTGTGATAAATAATAATTATAGCAACGATAGATAATCATGTGATGTGGTTGTTGATAATGAGAGAGAGAGAGAGAGAGAGAGAGAGAGAGAGAGAGAGAGAGAGAGAGAGAGAGAGAGAGCACAAGCATTCATCTTTATAATAATGTTATTACCACAAATAATACTTTGCCTCTATCAAATAGTGCTGGTCATTGTACACAACCCAATTAAATTCAATTAATACCAGAAAAAATTTTTGGGGTGGGCCAAAGCTTCTCTTATCCCAAATATCCTAGGGTCAATGCATGTGTGACATGCAAGCCTTACAAATTAGGGGTCCTACACCACCTTAGCATAACCGGATGGTTGTCTTTGTCACTCTTCCAAATCAGTGACCATCTCAGAGGTTTTTTGGGATACATGCCAAAGAAAAGATCTATGAAGAACGTTAAGTAAACAAAGTAATTAAGTAAAAAAAAAATATTAAAAAATAAATGACACTTTCTCGTAACCCCCAAAACATTCCCATTAACTCCACACATTCTTGAGCATTCCCATTAACTCCACACATTCTTGAGCATTCCCATTAACTCCACACATTCTTGAGCATTCCCATTAACTCCACACATTCTTGAGCAATGTGTTAAAAGCCTCGTTCATCTGGCAACAAGCATCTCCTAACAATGCGATGCCAACTCTCGCCTGAAAGAGAGAGAGAGAGAGAGAGAGAGAGAGAGAGAGAGAGAGAGAGAGAGAGAGAGAGAGAGAGAGAGAGAGAGGTAAAAAAAAAAAAAGAAAACATACACGAGAGAGGAATAAACTTTGCCGCCGAAACTCGTAAAAGATAGCGATGAGACTTCTGCAACGACGATACTTTCGAATTTCAAAATTAACTTTGGCAATTCGCCTCGAAGAAGAAGAAATAGAAGAAGAGGAAAGAGGAGGCTTACCGAGACCGGTAAGAAAGCGACATGAAATAACATCGGAAAGCGACGGGTGTAAAATACCTGGGCCCAAGTTGGTCTCAAGTATAAACAAAAAAAAAAGGGTCCCGAAATTTTTTATATTGCTTTGAGAGAAGAATCGGTTTTTCCTCGAGCTGTGGAACTTTCATTTAGGGGATCGTGAAACAGTCTCTTTGAGGGACTGGGAAATTTATCGTAGCTCTTATCCGATCTACGGGATTTCGTAGTTTCGTGATTGTTGTCTAATGTCAGACCTCGCAAGGGGTGTATACGTATACATGTGTATGTGTATTTATATAATATAAATACATATATTTATATATATAAAATGTATGTGTGTGTGTTCGTGTATGTATGTATACATATTTGTTTTCCAACACATCTACACAGAAGGTGATGTGTGAAGCAAGTTGAACCTCTTTACATTCACACACACACACACACATACTATATATACACACACACACACACACACATATACATATATATATATATATATATATATATATATATATATATATATATATATATATATATATATATATATATATATATATATTACTATACAGTTAATGCTGCAAGTTTCTATACTAGGTTTCATCCCAGATTAAATTACTAAAATCTGATTTTTCCAAGGCAGTACAGAAAACTGTTCCTGGTCAGAAGAAAACACTGTCTAACCATGACAATCAATGTTACTCCTGGAAATAATTCTTACCTTCATATGGTATAACTGGATATCCTTCAAAATTTACATTCCATATCTAAAAACGACAAGTAACGATACGTAATATTATTGATATAGACGTTTAGAAACTATACGAATGGCAAGGACACCTAAACAAAAAAGTTGACGTCTAAGCTTAATTAGGCACTCTTTCCAAATAATGATAATTACCTAAAAGCTTTCAGTCAAAAAACAAAATATATTGTTAACGTTCTTGATTAAAGAACTTTTGCATAAGTGGTGAAGGGAAAAATGAAATTATATATAAATATATATTTGTGTATTGACATATATTTATTCATAAATAAAACTGGTGATGAAAGCGTTTATTTAC
The DNA here is from genome assembly GCF_040412425.1 of Macrobrachium rosenbergii. Taxonomy (NCBI): domain Eukaryota; kingdom Metazoa; phylum Arthropoda; class Malacostraca; order Decapoda; family Palaemonidae; genus Macrobrachium; species Macrobrachium rosenbergii. The sequence goes on from NC_089776.1 coordinate 11,518,271, forward strand.
ATATAATTATAAATATAATATATTTACATATAATTATGTATAAACATAACTGGTGAAGGGAACAAATGATATAAAAAATATATACATAAGTTTATTCATAAATATAACTGGACAAGGAAAAATAACATTAGATATAAATATGTATAATTATATATTTACATATAATTATTCATAAACATAATTGGTGAAGGAAAAATAAAATGGCACCTTAAAAAATGATGATGACCTCGTCTTTGCAAATGGTCTCAACTACTCAGCCCACCAGTTCTCACTCTCCAAAGACCTCCCCTTCTGCGCCTCCTTCAGCAGCGAGGAAACACGAGCGAGAAATTCCAGAACGGTATGAATCGAACTCCTTTCCCGATGAAAGCGTTTTCCAATTTTGCGACAACGACCAATGCAAGCCCAGGCCGCCATTTGCATTGCAATTGCATTGCAATCCGCATGCAACTCATTGGCAGCTGTACAGCGGAAGTGAAATGGCATTAATCAACGAAGAGGAGGGCAGAGTTGCCGTTTATCAAAGACGAATTATTGTAAAGTAGGATGATCCGTTTCATGTTTTACGGGTCTGTGTATGCTGCGAGGTCCTTTATTAGATATGAAAGCGTATATATGCACAGACACAATCAGGTATACATATATTGTCTGCATGTATGTATGCATATATATATATATAATATATATGTACTTTCATATATATATATATATATATGTGTGTATATATACATATATTATATATATACATACATACATGCACACATACACATATATATATATAAATGTATATATACATGTATATACAAAATATACATTACACACACACACACACACACATATATATATATATATATATATATATATTTTAGTGAAACCTAAAAATTAAAAAAAAACCTTCCCCAAGTTAAGAAAAACAAACTTGTCCCCTGCTCAAGTTGAATTACTTCTCTTGGTAAACAGCCTACAGCTATTTATAGAAATACTGCGCTCCAGCAAGGCAAGCAAGCAACCTGGTCACTGTTTTTCTTGTTGAGCATGAAAAAAGTCTGAGTGAAACATTTTTATTATATTACCTTCTGGTGTTTTTATTGTTTAAACGAAAAATTTTAATTATATTGCCTTCAGCTAGTTTTGTGAGTGGTTATGGAATAATGTTTTTCAAATTTATATTAAATTTAATACAATTTTCTTTTACTAAATATCTGTCCATCTAATATTTCTGAAATAAGATGGTTCATTCATCAGTTGGTTATTCGTGATAATAGTTTTTGTCAAACAGCATCTTAAAATTTTAGGAACTCTTCAAACAACGTAACAGCTCAGTCAATGAATACAAAAATAAAGACATAAATAAATGAAAATAGGTGTCAGTAGATTTTGATAAAAATAAAAAAATAAAACGGACCTCGCATCTAAAATAAATTTTAGGATCCCTTCAAACCATCCACGTAGCAGGACATTCAGTGGATGAATACAATAAAATAAAATAAAAATAAAATGAATTACAACACAATAAAACAAAACAGAATGAAACAGAAGAAATAAGATAGCTGACTACACTCTGACACACATAACAAATAAAAACGGAAAGTGGTAAATAACGCAGAAAGCGGAAGTCCAACAACTGTACCAGGAAAGAATTCCCTGGGCGGAAAGTAAGTATTTGTTTTTCTTTCTGCTCTTGCAGAAGTGTATTACTCTCTTTACAGACTGTGTCAGGGGAAAATAAAGCTACTCAGGTTCAAGAGACGAGAGTGTGTTTGTAGTACCAGACTCTCTCTCTCTCTCTCTCTCTCTCTCTCTCTCTCTCTCTCTCTCTCTCTCTCTCTCTCAGTGCATTACTATTTTTACAGAATGTGTCAGGAGAAAATAAAGCTAATCAGGCTCAAGCAAACAGAGTACGTTTGTGGCACAAGGCTTTCTCTCTCTCTCTCTCTCTCTCTCTCTCTCTCTCTCTCTCTCTCTCTCTCTCTCTCTCTCTCTCTCTCTCTCCTAAAAATTTTAAACGTAACAGACTGCTGCCTGAAAGTTAAGGTAATATGGAAATAATAATGGCAAGCTGAAACATATTCTCATGTACAAATCACTAACTGACCTCAAAAAAATTCAACATTTTACTACCCTTTATTCTCACATTTAACAGGTTTATTTAACAGATCGTGACAGTCCCTTCAATACGGCATGAAAGGTCAGGTCAGGTGACCGAGTTCATCATTCCTTAAAACCTGAACCTAACCTGCTTTACAATCTTTGGATTTGAGATGGCCAATTAACCTGAGTCGATGTGAGAGTGGATATTTTTTTGTTTATTAGACGACAGTGAATTTGTACTGACTGGCGGAAGAGTGGGTCAAATTCCTTCAGTGAAATGGAGCCTTTGCCAAGTCACTGATCTGTGGGTTGGGGATACAGAATGCACTGATCTGTGGGTTACGATTTCTTTTTATTATTATTATTATTATTATTATTCAGTTAAGTCAAGTATACAGTTTAAGACCACTGCCTCTCCTAAAATAAGTTAGATTTATTTTACGTGGCAAGAACCAATTGGTTACTAACAACGGGATCTACAGCTTATTGTGGAATCCGAACCACATACAAAATTTTCTATCACCAGAAATAAATTATTCTTCATTGGCAGATGAACCTCGCGGCCAGCAGAGTGCTATTCGGAACCCACTCTGGAAACTGGAGATGAACCCTATTCATATGAACAAGCAAAAGGGGCCACTGACTTGATATTCAAGCTTCCAAAGAATACGGTGTCCATTAGGAAGTCAGAGAAGGTAAAGGGAAATACAGAAAGAAGAGATCTCACATATTAAAAACAAAAAATAAATGAACAAATTAATAATCAAGTCTTTGGCTTCAACGACAACAGCTGTGAGCACTGGTTTGGTGATTTCTGATATTATTATTTTGGGAATGACGCGCATGGCGACGTTTAATCTCATTCCGGTTGAGGTGCGAGTTCCCAAATTTTCATGAAGTGAAGGCGGGTGGATCGACGTAAGTCTTTTTCTTTTCTTAAAAAGTAGCCGTTACCCTGACAGCGACTACTTTTAAGTAAGAGTTGAAATATAATTTTACTCTCGCAGCGTGAAATGAATTGAACTGAGTATAGAATTTAGACCAAGGGCCAAGCACTGGGACATATGAGGCCATTCAGCGCTGAAACGGAAATTGACAGTAAAAGGTTTGAAAGGTGTAACAGGAGGCAAACCTCGCAGTTGCACTATGAATCAATGAAGGAGAAGAAAAAGTAAGATGGAAGAAAGAGAATCTGAAAGGAGGTACAGTAAAAGGCACGCTGCAAAGAACCTTAAGTAATGCGTACAGTGCACCGCATGAGGTGCACTGACGGCACTAACCCCCTACGGGGCTCGCAGTGTGCCATTTAAAATGGTTTTCGTCGGTTGTTTGTCAAACGTATCAGGATATTTTGCTAGTTGTTTTAATTACCCTTGCTATATGTTATCGTCAGCGGCTTTTTTTTTTATTACTTTCTTACCAGTTACCAAATATTTAATAACAACAAATTTGCAGCACAAAAACGGGAAGATAATGCAATAAGTAAAAGCATCCATTTTATTATATTCAAAACCGTTTAGACTTCGCTGCAGAAACACTTTTACTTGCGTAACATGTATGAGCATTTGATCTCCTAAGTGCAGGAGTCTTCCAACACTTCTGAATACCGAGAATTAACCGTCAAAGAAATAAATAAAAAAAAAAGATGGAATCTTCGACCCCTTTTGAATGGCGTAGTCGGACTTGTGTTAATGAGATTAACACAAGTCCGGGCACGGCATTCAAAGTGGTCCGATCGCCCCCCCTCCTTTTTGGGGGGGAAGTCCTAAAAGGAGGAGGAGGGGAGGGGGGGAGATAAGGGGGGTGGAAGGACTACTAAGGACGCTTTTCGAGGCACTTCTGGCCCCCCTCTTCAGTCCGAGTCCTTTGGTGCGCTTCCTCAATCTATACGCAAATTCTACCTATTGACAAATGGCAACAGATAGGAATAGGATCTCGCTTCGTCCGGAGGCCTACTCTATATGGTCCTTTCTTCTGGCGAAAGATCTCGAAAGGAACTCTTGGCGTTTGTGCGTGTTTGTCTATTTACTTTAACAGATAGGATCCGCAGTCCTACTTCAAACATTCATAACGAGAGAGAGAGAGAGAGAGAGAGAGAGAGAGAGAGAGAGAGAGTATACCTCAGTTTAATAGCTCTCCTAGGGCTGGCCCGAAGGACTAGAATTATTTTGCGTGGCTAAGAACCAATTGGTAACCTAGCAACGGGACCTACAGCTTATTGTGAAATCCGAACCACATTATACCGAGAAATGGTTCTATAACCAGAAATAAATTCCTCTAATTCTTCACTGGCCGGCCGGAGACTCGAACGCAGGCCCAGCAGAGTGCTAGCCGAGAACGATATCGACCATCCAATGCGGAACTAGAGAGAGAGAGAGAGAGAGAGAGAGAGAGAGAGAGAGAGAGAGAGAATATGAGCTAGACACGGATCTAATGCTGGAACTGGGAGAAACACCACAGCTGCATTAAGAGGTAACAGCCAGAGAGGTTGGACAGCAAAACTGGGGAAACTGGAGGAGAAGGAAGAGAGAAAGAGAGCTAGAGAGAGAGAGAGAGAGAGAGAGAGAGAGAGAGAGAGAGAGAGAGAGAGAGAGAATTCAATTTCTGAGCCAACCCTGAATGTACTACCAAATAACCGATCCAGGTTTTAATATTTTTTTTTTTTTACCTCCAGTAAAATTCTAACCCGAAGTTATTACAACGGTTCCCCGGACCATCTGTTCCATTAAGTAAAACACCATCTGGGGCTCCTTCTGCGTCGAAAAATTACGCTCTGAGACTCGTAGGACGCGACGTTTGACAAACATTCAACTTTTCCAAAATCATTCTTGAATTTCTTTATGCCATATATAAACACTGACATAATGAAAAAAAAATTATACTACCCTTTCATAAAATTCCTAAGATTATTGGACTAGAAAAATTACCTTGTTGAAATGCAAATATGACCAACTTTAGGCTCACGTATTTTCATAAGGTTATTGCCATAAGGATCTTACGTGCTATCAGAAATCTGAATGGAAGGTACAGTAATATGGATATATTTTTTTCATACAAAATAACGCTTACCCCAAATGAACACACACACTCATCCACGCATATATATGTGCATATATTTAGACAAATCATAATATAAATATTATATATATATATATATCTATATAATTATGTATGTGTATGTATGTATGTATGTATGTATGTATGTATGTATGTATGTATGTATGTATATATATATATATATATGTATATATATATATATATATATATATTTTTTTTTTTTTTTTATTAGGTGAAGGGTCACATCTTTGAGCACCAAATCTTATATTTTCTGTATAATCCAAGATAAGTATTTCAAGCAAAACCCTTACTGTGAAATTCTACCACTTTCCTTTTACATGTTCATAGGAACTCAACCATTACTGTGAAATTCTACCACTTTCTTATATATATGTTCACAAAGAACTGTCTTCACAAGCCAAGAACTCATACTCCTGAATTCTGATCTTTGAATGAGCCGATGATTTCAGAGAAGTTATCAACGTGTGTCATCTCTTCTCGTCGAGCTTTGAGAACGTTTCCTTCAGTCTTATGAAAATAACACAGGCTACTTAACCATTCAAATATACCTTTAAAAGTGAGCTCTTAACACCTCGACTGTAATCATCGCTTTTTCGGTATTTCCACTAAGCCCAGGGTGACTGCACTTCACTTAATTTCTTTAAAAGCCACTTTCATAATTATCCTTCAAATTTACATTGCATCACATTAAATTCCTTTATATAAGTTTGGTAGTTTCTCTACAAATCACTTCTGGCATTATGCAAGCACCAATGTTGTTATACTCCAATTTGCTTTCATCTGCAAAAAGCAATATCGTATGAATTTTCCCCCTTTCAGCATTTCATTCACTTACAAAGCAACTCTCTCTCTCTCTCTCTCTCTCTTCACACAAAACAAATGAACATTCAAATTAATGTTGAAGTAATGAGAATTTTTAGAACACACTGAGGATCTAATGATCTAATCTCTCTCTCTCTCTCTCTCTCTCTCTCTCTCTCTCTCTACATACTAATACACATATAATGCAAATTAATGTCCAAATAAAGATAACTTTTCGAAGACACTGAGTTTCTAATCTCTCTCTCTCTCTCTCTCTCCCTCCCCACTAACACACACTTCAATCAAAACAATGTCGAAATAACGAGCGTTATTCGCGGACAGCGAGCATTTAATGGGAAATATAACATTCGTATTCACTCAAAAAAACTGAATATAAAAGACAAAGCACTAAACTGAAATCAAAACTTTCACAATGCCTGCATATTTCTGATAAATTCCCCACCACTTTTATTTCCTAGCCTAATAAAATTGGCATTCGTGGAATTCAATCTACCTTTAAGGGGACTTCACTTTTTCATCCGTCTGGGTACGTGACCTCGCAAAACAAAAAGGGTACTTGGGAAATTCAAGATATCACTCCATTCTTACTTATCGATGATAATTCCATAAAAAATGGAATATGATCATCTCCACTAATTATTCCTGCAGGCACAATATTCAAGACAATACATGTTAGGAATTTCACTATCATACATACACACACACACACACACACACACACACACACACACACACACACACATATATATATATATATATATATATATATATATATCAGAAATGAACCACTAACAACGGACAGAACAAGCCGATTCTCACAGAAATATTCCCAGTTATGCAAGGTTTCAGAACGTGGCCACGCTACCAACCTGACCACGGTAATGTGATCTCGTTCTGATGCTCCGGATGAGGGTTCGAATCCTATTACGGACGTCGGATTTTTTTCATATTTTTCCATCTGGATAAGAGGCTTTGTAGTGACATAGGTATCCAAAAAGAGTGATGAATTAGAGACGTTAAGAGGGGACTGTTACTATTAAACTTTGAACACACATTCGTACACACACACCCACACACAAACATACATATATGTATATGTATGTACAGGCTGTGTGCAACAAGAGAGACTGAGTAAAAAGTGCCGACATAAATACATGAGCACAAACAGGCAGCTACATTTACAAACGTAAGCAGACTTACAATCTGTCATAAACCATAAAAAAAATAAGTATCGAAAACAAAACATACTTAATCTATAACAAACACCACAACACCCGAAGTTTGAGGAAAACAAACTTGTCACCTGATGGCAAAAGTAAGAGAAAAAGAAGAAAGTCTTGTCATCTGATAACAAAAGAGAAAAAGAAGAAAGTCTTATCATCTGATGACAAAAGTAAGAAAAAAGAAGAAAGTCTTGTCAACTGATTACAAAAGTGAGAGAACATGAAGACAGTCTTGCCATCTGATAACAAAAGAGAAAAAGAAGAAAGTCTTGTCATCTGATAACAAAAATAAGAGAAAAAGAAGAAAGTCTTGTCATCTGATAACAAAAGTAAGAGAAAAAGAAGAAAGTCTTCTCATCTGATGATAAAAATAAGAGAAAAAGAAGAAAATCCTGTCATCTGATGACAAAAGTAAGAGAAAAAGAAAAAAGTCCTCAGTCTTGTCATCTGCCTGAACCACGACTTCTTGTCACGTGATGACAAAAGTACGAGAAAAAGAAGAAAGTCCCAAGTCTTGTCACCTCTCACAACCACGACTCCAAATGAACAAAGCCGAGGTTATGCGCAAAAGCAACGTGCATTATCCAATTTTTAAAGATGCAATGCATTTGCACAGGCAGGAGGTTTCGTCACGCCACATCCACCGCTTCAAAAAAAAAAAAACAAAAAGGAATATAAGCATTTTCTTTCGCACAATGCTTGCACCGACCGTGGCGAAAGGGCGAGAGAATATTAGATTTACGCCCGAGCGTTAAATGAAAATTCTAAAATCCTTTTTACACATTAATATGTGGTCATAAAGCATATGCATTTGTGGGGGATGCATATTCAAATATATGACCAATTTCTTGGTGCGTGTGTCTGTTATTCGGCATAGAAACAAAAATGTACACAGTAACTTGTAAAATCTCTTTGTCTGACTGTTTCTCTCTCTCTGCTTAAACCCTCATACATACACATATACTCACATATGTATCTCATAATATATCTTTATGTATCTCGGTAACGTATCTTTATTTGAGAAACACACTCACCCAAAATTGTACTTCAGTCAACATATCTTTTATTTCAGTAACACTTACATCTGCATTTCAGTAACACTTTCAACTGTATTTTAAGTAACACATGTCTCTTCATCTCTGTATGACGGGAGAAAATCTATCGCATTAACTTGCGCATGTATTTCATTAACATATTTATTTCAAGAAGACACTTACATCTGTATATCAATGTAGAAGTAGCCATAAAAATCATATTTATCATCGGAACGTCAAAGATTTCAAGACTCATAACTTAAATTATACAGTAATTGAGACTCACTAATTCACCCAACCTGCAGACATGGAAAAATTAATGTTTATTTCCATTCACATTAATGTGCCTGCAAAAATGAAATTTAAAAATAATACACATAAGAACTGACTTCATAAGGATAATCAGTGAATCACTACGAAAAAGAAAAAATTAAAAGTACATGGAACTAAGTCCATCCCATACATAAAGATATATAAACGTGAGAGAGAGAGAGAGAGAGAGAGAGAGAGAGAGAGAGAGAGAGAGAGAGAGAGAGAGAGAGAGAGAGAGAGAGAGCGTGCTACATGAGAGATATGGGAAAACACGTTTATTTGCCGAGTAATTAGAACAATTGAGATAATGAGGGATGAACGTGATAGGTTGAAGGTTGGCCAGAGGCTATTCTCTGCTACTTGAGAAAGAGAGAGAGAGAGAGAGAGAGAGAGAGAGAGAGAGAGAGAGAGAGAGAGAGAGAGAGAGAGAGAGAGAGAGAGAGAGATCTGGCTTTAACACAATTAACTTGACTGGCTTCCTTCATAGATGCTATATAACCTTAGTGGTTTCTGCATCGATTTTGTACAATATATTGAGAGAGAGAGAGAGAGAGAGAGAGAGAGAGAGAGAGAGAGAGAGAGAGAGAGAGACGCTAACACAATTAACCTGACCGGTTTCCTTCATAGATGCTATATAATCTAAGTGGTTTCTGCATCGATTTTGTACGAGAGAGAGAGAGAGAGAGAGAGAGAGAGAGAGAGAGAGAGAGAGAGAGAGAGAGACAATTAAGAGAGACCAGTTACCATTAAATGTTACCAGTTAACGTACTGTAAGTGGTTTCGTCATCGATTTTGTAAAGTGCAGTTTTTATATCGCGTCTTCATACCATCTTCTACGCAGGAATACACATACATACATACATACATACACATGCATACATACATACATACACACACACAACGTACAGTACGCATACCATCTTCTATAAACAACTGCACACACAAACACATATTATCTATAAGTATCCAGGGATACAAATATAATTACCTTAAAACTATTATATATATATATATATATATATATATATATATATATATATATATATATATATATATATATATATATATATATATACTGTACATACAAACATCCCGCCTAATCTGTGTATTTATCAGTCCGTTCCGTAGTGCAAAAATTGTTTAAATCCTTCCCCTAGTATACTACCCTTAACGAATAAGACATATCTTTATTTCACAATGTTTCCAGGTCTTGAATAATCAGTAAAAAAAAATCCATAATTATAAAGAAAAAATACCACATCATGAGTGAAAAAACCACGACGAATTTGGGAGCAATTTATCATAAATTTGTTTTATGGGACTCAAGACTTGTAAATAACCATGGTGATCAATATAATAAATAATATTAACACTGATACTCTTGAGTGTTGGCTGAAACCACATAAGAATTCATTAAAGCTTCTTACATAGTTCTTCGTAAAACTGTGAGGAATGAATGGCAGAGGTGCAGGTGAGTTTTTTTTTTTTCGAATGTACCACAAGTTTATTTTTTTTATTAGATTCCAAGTTTATTTCATTACTTTCTCGGGCCGCTCCTTCACTTAAAACTTCACGCTTGTTTTGATGACTCCCCGGACTTCACGGAAGTTTTGCCATGCCAAATTTCATTCCATTCGAAGTTTGTTCAGCTCCACAACGGCTATAAAACAACAACAACGGGAAATTTTCCCTTAACATTTCAGAGACCAAATTTTTACCGAATATCCAGTGTCCAATTATCTGACATTTAGCTTCTAACATTTAATGTGTTTCTTACTAATTTCTTGATAACGTCCAAAGGCAATGGCCCTTGATCTTAAAACATGGAAATCATACGTTGTAAGAAAATTAAAGTTATGAAATATTAATGTAACATATATATTAACACACGCCAGTACAACAGCATCCAGAAAAGTGTTCAACTATGTTTGAGCTTGTAAACACACTAACTGTGTATATATATATATATATATATATATATATATATATATATATATATATATATATATATATATATATATATATATATATATATATATATATATATATATATATATATATATATATATATATATATATATATATATATATATATATATATTATATATAATATACACACACATTACTGCGCCCATTAATCTAAGAATGTATCATTCTCTAGTAAAAAACTTAACGATTTGCAACTGCTCACAATAAAACGCGTAATTTCATATAGCGTAAATGTAAAAATCAAGTGAATTAACGAAACGATGTACGCACACACACCCCCAGAAAAAATGTACGTCCAATCAATCACACCAAACCCTTCCATTGTGACGTCCCAATTCCTTCTCCGTCAGAAAGTTCTTTTGCGCCTTCCATCAAACGCACCACCCATTTAAGCGCTCTCCTACTTTCCCCTATCTCTCTCTCTCTCTCTTTATCATCCTCCCCTTTCGCACAGAACATCCCATTGTTCCTCCTTTCCCCTTTCAAGAATCACGGCGGCCATTTCAGTCCGTTCTCTGCATCCCATCTGTAACCGAATCTGAGGCCAAAAATGTATTCGACAGGTGTGTTCGTTAGCTAATTCCTGGGCCCTTACCTTTACTCTTATTTTGTCCCGTTATTTTCCCCGTTCCATTGCTCGAGATTGGGGTTGTGCTGTTTATGTCATTTCTTTTTTATTTGTCTATGGCGTTATCTTTTGGTGCTTCCCGTAATTTAGCGAAGGGTGTTTCGCTTTTTGCATCCGTCTTAAATGCCTGTTTAAACATAAGCAAATCAAAATACCTTCTTCGTTTCTTACCCACTTGGTACTCTAATACTTGTGTGATGCTCGCTCCATCACAGCTCTTATTTATATCCATGCATCTCTCTCTCTCATTTTTACTTATCACATAAAAGGCTATATAACAAGGACCTCAGCTTTGAAGGGGGGATGATGAAATAATTCACAATACCCCCACCCCTCTCTCTCTCTTTCTCTCTCATTTTTACTTATCACATAAAAGGCTATATAACAACGACCTCATCTTTGATGGGGATAATGAAATAATTCACAATACCCGCTCCCCTCTCTCTCTCTCTCTCTCTCTCTCTCTCTCTCTCTCTCTCTCTCTCTCTCTCTCATTTCTTCCTTGCCAACAGCCCAGGCTACATTACGAGAACCTCGTCTCTGATCAGAGATGAAGAAACGATTCACAAAACTTTGTTTTTTTTTTTATTTAGGATCCGGAAGCAACAGAAGGATTTCGGTGGTCATCAAGAGCCAGTCCAATTAAGTCCGGTGTCGATCCAGAAACAATCAAATAGGAATCGATGGAGATCCATAAAACAGCCATATAAATTCTGGAGGCGGTGTGGCCACCTATATCGATTCCTTTTAATTCTGATGGCCATCCAAAACAATTCGTTTAATCCTTGGTGGATGTGTTTTAGTTATGTATTAAGTTCTGCTGATAACTCGAGGAAGTCTTTCCAGAACCGAATTTAAGACAGGTATAACAATTTCCTTTATAACCTCATGAATATATAGTACAAATAACGAGAAGACGTGACGGTTAACGAAAACTTATACAATTATTTTACTTATGGAGGTATGAAAATCAGGAAAAAGTAGATGAAACTTACATATTAGGGAACATGAAAGAAAAAATAAAATATATAAGGGAAAGAAAAGCGAATTACATAAAAGAAAAATAAAGGACACAAAAACCGAATTACTTAAAAGCAAAACAAGGAAATAAAGACGAATTATATGTACATGAAAAAAATACAAAAAAAATAAAGGAAAACAAAACCGACTTACATATAAAATAAATAACAGGAAATTAAACTAAATTATATGTAAAGGACACAATACATGAAAAAAATAAAGGAAATAAAAACCCACTTACATAAAAGAAATAATGGGAAATCGAACCAAATTACATGTAAAAAAAAAATACAATAAAATAAGGAAATACAAACCAAATTACAAAAAAAGGTAAAATAAAAACCGAATTACATAACAACATAAATAAAATAAAACAGATTATACGTAAAATAAAAAAATAAAAAAAATAAAGGAAATAAACCCCGAATTACACAAAAGAAAAAATAAAGAAAATAAAATCCGATAAGTACCAGAAAACAAAAGGAAACAAAAACCAAATTACATGAAAGAATAAATAAAAGAGAATATAAAAGATATAAAAACCGAATAAAAGTCAAAATGAAACAAAAACAAAGGAAATACACATCGAATTACATAAAAAATGGATACCCTATAAGGTTTGAAAGGTGTAACAGGAGGAAAACCTCGCAGCTGCACTACGAATCAATTGTTAGGAGGGTGTGGAAAGTAAGATGGGAGAAAGAGAACATGAACGTAGGTACAGTAAAAGAATGGAGGGGGTGGCTGCAAAGAACCTTAAGTAATGCCTACAGTGCACCGTGTGAGGTGCAGTGACGGTACCATCCACTACAGGAATTGTCAGTAAAATGGGAAATTGCTTTGCTTGAAATTCTCAATTTCCATGACTATGCTTCTAATTTCACGGTACCTCTTATATCGCCTCCCATATTTGTAGTGTCATTTCACATTACATTAACATCCACACATTTTCCAGCAAATGTAAATCAACATACTTTTAAAGAGTTGGAAAATATACATTAAGAAATAAAATGTGTCAATATAAGCAATTAAGAAACCAGTCAGCACACACTACTATATAAAACGTAATGTATTTCCAAGCATTTATTGATTTACGTCAGCTTTCCGTTATACCTATTGGTACACGATCAAACGATTTCCATACAACTTACTTCACCATCCCCTAAATGATTTAAGAGATCTCTTCAGTGTCCTCGTTGTTTTGTTTTCGACATCCTACATTTCAGAAACTGCTCAGTATCGATCTATTCGATGGGAGTTGAGGATGAAAAGCTTCATTTGTCATCGTATGTCAATTACAATGAAAATGTTTACTTTACATATGCTTCACATTATACTTAACATTCATGTTACAGCTCTTCTGAACTTACGGAGCCCCTGTATGTTTAAAATTCGTTATCAGCACAGCACGGGTTAAATGATGCTATGAAAGTCAGTAACTAAAGTTATATTAAGTTGATGCACGAGAAATGAAAGTGTGGGGTGAAATATAAGAGATAAAACGTAAAACTTCAATTTTTAAACCCCTGGCTTGCTCCCATGACATGAGAGAGAGAGAGAGAGAGAGAGAGAGAGAGAGAGAGAGAGAGAGAGAGAGAGAGTACATTATAAATGGTCGCATCCCCGTGGCGTGATGAATACATGGTTGAGTAATGAAAAGTTATGTCTGGTGTTCTCTCTCTCTCTCTCTCTCTCTCTCTCTCTCTCTCAGCAACGATTCACAACGGTCGAATAACCAGGTTCCTAATTTACTGATTGGGACGACAGAGGCAAACTGGATTTCAGGTATGTATGTAACACTTCGTCCGGTGAGAGAGAGAGAGAGAGAGAGAGAGAGAGAGAGAGAGAGGTAATTTATATCAGGCCCGTATACTGCGACCTGGGTGATTTCTTAGTCAGAAATCACCCAGTGCGTTTCTATCATTTGTCTACTTAATGTACCATTCCTTTTAATATTCTCTCTCTCTCTCTCTCTCTCTCTCTCTCTCTCTCTCTCTCTCTCTCTCTCTCTCTCTCTCTCTCTCAACCCTTTAAATCTGTGTTCCCTTTTCATTCGTCTGATATCAAAAGACTACCTTCGATTTTTCTATTACTTTCTTATCTAGTCGTTTCTCGGTGCTCCAAGCCTGCTTTCCCTTTTAGAAAGCATATTCACCTCCTCTTTGAAAGGTCCCAATAGGGAAAATGCCGCAGTTTTTCCTTGGTTTAGAAATTCCCCATTTCTTTTAAGAGGCATATCATTACTTGCGTTTTATGTGCAAAGGAAATAACCTTCCACACATAAAATGGCTATAGTGGTCTCTCTCTCTCTCTCTCTCTCTCTCTCTCTCTCTCTCTCTCTCTCTCTCTCTCTCTCTCTCTCTGCAAGCCTGATTTTCTTTGCGTTAAATGTGTAATTAGAAATATTTTGTACATTTACAATCTTACATTATTAATCTCTCTCTCTCTCTCTCTCTCCTTCAAGAACTTGTCATGACTTTATTTAAAGGTGTGCTTCAACATTTTGGAAATTAATATATTTCTTCAGTTTAATATTCTCTCTCTCTCTCTCTCTGTTAATCATGCTATCTCTCTCTCTCTCTCACTCTCTCTGTTAATCATGCTCTCTCTCTCTCTTAATCATGCTCTCTCTCTCTCTTAATCTCTCTCTCTCTCTCTGTCAATCATGCTTGCACTGTCCCTTTCTCCCTTCATTAGCCCCACACCTCTCTCTCTCTCCTCTTTGCTTCGTACATATTCTCATTTTCTCTCCCCTCATTAGCCCTGCCTGTCTTTCCTTCCATTAAACCAGCACCTCTCCCCTCTCTCTCTCTCTTTCTCTCTCTCACTCCGTTCTTATCTCAGCTATCGCTTCATCTTTGCCTAGCGCCCTTCCCTCTCCAATCCTTCTTTCGTCTTTTCTTGCTATCTTCCTTTCTTCTTTTCTTCCTATCTTTCTTTCTTCCTGTCATCCTTTCCTGTGCTTCCTGACTACAATTTTATGAAAAAAAAAGAAAAAAAAAGAAGACTGTACCGTCCACGCTTCCTCCTCCTTTGCCAGTTCGTCTTACTTTGTCTTTCTACTTTATCTCAACCAATATCTTCATTGCTTTCTTTGTCGCGGGTATATCTGAGCTTAAGTTTCCCTCTTTCATCATGTAATTGAAATATGAACAAAGGTGAAGAGTAAACAAAGACAACTGCAACTACTTTGATGGCAGCAATAATAATAATTAAAAGTGTCAAAATAATGGATTTGTAAAAGGTGGGACATCAAGATTCAAAATGATTCGACCCCTAAAAATCTTGGTGGGACAGAATCCGAGATTGTTGCATGATGCTTCCAGCTACAGAAGTTATACACACCTATATAATGAATATCTGTACACACAAATATATATATATATATATATATATATATATATATATATATATATATATATATATATATATATATATATATGACACAGTATCTTGCCTCTCAGTTATCCACAGAAGGATTCACAGTAATTCTGTTATTTGGAAAAGCGAAATGTGTGTGTAAAAATATATAAAGAGCTCAAAGCTTTCGTCCATCCTTCTGTGGACTTCATCCACAGAGAGATGACGAAAGCTTTAAGCTCTGTATATATTTCACAAATACATTTCGTCTTTCCAAACAATAGTATTACTGTGAATCCTTCTGTGTGTATATGTGTGTGTGTGTGTGTGTGTGTATATATATATATATATGTATATATATATATATATATATATATATATATATATATATATATATATATATATATAATATTCATTTATTTCCTTGAATCTCAAAAGCATCGTACAAAAGCATTTTTTCTTTGATATTTGATTCAGGTTACACAAAGGAAGAGAATTTGAATCGTTGGGAATGTTAAATAAAAATAACCAAATATAAGAATACAGAATGCTGTAATCAACAAAATATGAGAATAAGTATATCTGTAAAAACCAAAAATGAGATTAAAAAAACCTTGACCACCAATGAAAATAAAACAATCTGTAATTATCTAGGGATGAGAATAAATAATCTTGTCATTTACAAAGTATGAGAATAAATTATCATAATGAACCAACGCTGAGAACTAACAATCCTGTATTACCCAAGTAATTAACAAAGGATGAAATTCAACATCACTCCCTTCTACTAAAAGGATAATGATCTACTTTAAAGACAGTAAACAGGTCACGTCACGTAAGCTTATATTCTGTTTTTTTTTTTTTTTTTTTTTTTTTTGTCGTCGTCGTCGTCGTCGCAGTGTTGAAAATGCGTGGATCATGAAGAAAGGTAAGTTACGATGAGGGCCAACTTTTAGGGGAGCGAGAGCGGTGTATGAGGTAGCGTAAAGTGCACACATTTTTGGAGGAATCATCTCCACAATGCCTTTTTATCTTTTCACTGGGGCTGTCAAAGAGAAGTATTTTCCACAAACCGGCTTCAATTTCACACCGTGTTTGTCAAAGAAATATATTTTCCACAATGTGGTTTTTAGAGAAATGTCTACAGACAAGTTTGTGATTACCAGATTGAATGGGGACGACTTTACGTACAACAATGCAGAATTGTCAAAAATATCAGAATAAAAAAAAATTTGAAAAATAAAAAAAAATTGTCACATGTTAAAAAACCACTGCATGTATATCTAAATAAAATACTCCTGATGTCAAAGCATACCTGGATCTTTTAAATATGATTAATAAGGTTTTTAAATTATACATAATATTCTGAGCTAATATTTTGAGCTACCACGACCATTAGATATTGTTATAAACGTGACCATTTCTAAACCATCTTATTTAAAAAAAAGTTGCAGAAAAACACCTTTTGCAGAAGAACCACCCCATACAATAAACAATTTCACACACACACTGCAAACTATAGGAGATGAAATCTGACGCAAAAAAATATAGTGAAAGTGTTTTTTTGTTTAACCTAATCACGAGGAACTGCCAAACAAACTCTGTTCTGTTACTTCTGAGCAGATGGAAAGAAAAAAGTGACCAAATAACCACGGTTACTAACAAAGGTCCTCTCATTTATCGGGAGGTCTCATTATTATTATTATTATTATTATTATTATTATTATTATTATTATTATTATTATTATTATTATTATTATTCAGAATATGAGCCCTATTCATAAGGAACAAGCCCACAGGGGCCACTGACATGAAATTCAAGCTTCCAAAGAATATGGTGCTCATAAGGGAGAAGAAAGAGGAGTTAAAGTGAAATACAGGAAGAACAGATCTCACTTATAACAAAAGAAAAAAAATAGTAAATTAATAAATAAATAAAAATTCATTGCACGCCTCCTCGGGGACTGTCATCATCTGTAACTCTTTCAAGTTTGCTTCAAGTGACCACGACATAAAATGTGTAAACAATTCAATATAATGAACATTTCAACAGACTCTCTGGAGACTATGCTCTGTCTTTTATGAAAGTATTTTACTATCATATTCAATTACCCTGACACTCCTTTGTTATATTTCACATCCGTAACGTATTTATAAGGCTTCCCAAAGTGTAATTGACATTCTGACTTTATAGGTCAAAACAAACACGATTTCAATTCGTCCGTGGAACAAAATTCAACAATTCCTTAATGATATTCTAAGTCATCCACCATCCAGCTT
This sequence comes from Macrobrachium rosenbergii, assembly GCF_040412425.1. Classification (NCBI taxonomy): domain Eukaryota; kingdom Metazoa; phylum Arthropoda; class Malacostraca; order Decapoda; family Palaemonidae; genus Macrobrachium; species Macrobrachium rosenbergii. Next base: position 11,536,108 of record NC_089776.1, read on the forward strand.
CTTAATTCATCTACTCATCCTTAAAACCAAGTCAACCTCATCTGCCTTATCTACTTCATTATACGGTGCAGAAATCTTTAAAGGGCCGTTTAAGATTATCGAGAGGGGTAAATTGAGCTTGCACATTAATTGGCTTTGCAGTGAGTAAGTTAACAGGGAGAAGCAAAATGAAACCACTGCAACTTTTGCTTGAACCTATTCATATGCTAAAGACATTTTGCAACACCGCCCGGGATGTTAGACCTGTGAAACTGGAGGAAGTTCTTAAAAATATCACGAAAACGTCTGGGTTCAATTTAACTAACGTAGAAAGGAACAATGGTTTTTTGTTTTCCTTGACATCCAACTACAAGCAAAGAAAAAGTTGCATTTCTGGTGAAAGCACAATCGCTATTTTCATTATTTAAATAGCGCAATCAATGTTGCAATTATGCCATGGAAAAAATATTGAAACTTGAAGCATTGGCGATTTTTAGGTATTAATTTACTTAAAAGACTTACATGTTTTTTAAAGCTGACGGTAAATATCCTTAACCGATATCACTAAAGCTAATCGATTGGCTTCCCCAGCTACTCAGCACCTAACATGGGTTACAGAGATATCAGTAGCTGAAATTACAGCCAGGTCTAAAAAGAAACCTAAACAGTATACTTTAAAGTGTTTTAAGAGCCACTCCAGTCTTGACTATGTAACAGCTTAGTGAAAGCTAAAACGTTCTAAAAAATTAACAAATTAAGCAAAAATAGATCTCTAATTTACTTCACTGCAATGGCAAGGATGAAATCGATGCATTACTTAGCAAAAAATAATTGTTTAACTCGTTTTGAAATAAACTGCACTCAATACATCGCACCATTCAATCACTAACCTTGAGAACAAAAACACATCCACAGTTATGTAAATGAAAATTATAATTAAAAATAAAACTATGCAGAGAGCTTTCGAGAACTGGTATGAAAAGGGAAATGGTACAAATTCTCTTAAGCTCTCTGTATAGTTTTATCTTTAAATATATTTGTACAATCACATAACTGTAGATCTGTTTCTCCATTTTAAGACTCATACTACTATGAGCATCTTTCAGTCAGTAACTTTCCTAAAACTAGGCTGAAATCCTCACCATGCCCTCACACTATAAATAAGCTCAATATATACCAAAATATCTCTTTACTGGGTAAAAAAAAAAAAAAAAGTTGGTAGTAGTTAACTTTGGGGAAAAAATCCATGACGGCTGACACGCATCAATTTTGACGGGAGATCAACAATCCTTCAGGCTACATGAACTTACAAACTCTTCATTTTTGGTACGAGAATATTCACAAAATAGTTTTTGTTATTTTATGACTCACATTCTATAGCATATAAACTAAAATATTTAATATTCTGTGGTTTCAGTATGTAATGGTTAACGGAGAAACATGTGCGTTTTATATAGACATATTTTACATTTTCTTTACAATTATTTCACACGTGACTTATACTGGCACTGAGAAAAATATCATCAAATATCGAATTAGTTTTACCTTGCGAATGACACCCAAGGAACATTGTGACTTGCTCTCTCTCTCTCTCTCTCTATATATATATATATATATATATATATATATATATATATATATATATATATATATATATATATATATATATATATATATATATATATGTATATATATATATATATATATATATATATATATATATATATATATATACATATATTCTTTCCTTACACACATATTATACACACACACACACACACACACACATATATATATATATATATATATATATATATATATATATATATATATATATATATATATACATATATATAATAACAGTTCACATTTAATTATTTTATATAAAGTGATGGACAAAAGCATGCCTCTGATAACTTTAACTTTGCCAGTCAACATGGGTGTGCCCGCGTTCAAGATAAGACGACAGGGAATCGCTTTAACCTTCGGGTACGGCCTAGTTAAGAGGATGAAGATTGATGGGAATCATGCGATTCCTCAAGAAGCCTTTATATATATACATACATACATATATACATATATATATATATATATATATATATAAATTTATATACTATATACATATAAATAAATGTATATATACATATATATACTATATTATAAATATATAAATATATATATATATATATATATATATATATATATATATATATATATATATATATATATATATATATATATATACATATATATATACATATACACACGTATATATATATTATATATATGATGCATTTATATAATAACATATTCACCGCTTCCATTACGAAAACTATTATTAGCTCTAAACCACTTTTTCACAGTATGTCTCAACCAGTACTATCACAAGTCTCATCGATTTATTCTGGTTTGAAATCTTTAATGTCACTGATTGAGATGATACACAAATTCTTCCAATGTCTCAGTCCACGTCTGTCATGTTTTTTTATGCATAGAATTTTTTTTTATGAAATATAACTATCGGAATTATTAATGATCGCTATATAACTTATATATAAATACATACAAGCGCCACTTAAACGCCTTATTCCATTCGTCTGTGAATCGGGAAACCCCTTTTTTCTCCTGATTAATTAATAATAATAATAATAATAATAATAATAATAATAATAATAATAATAATAATAATAATAATAATAATAATAATAACAATAATAATAATAATAATATGTCATTGTTAAGATGAACCCTATTCATACGGATCAGCCCACAGGGGGCCACTGACTAGAAATTTAAGCTTCCAAGGAATATTATGGTGTTCATTAGAAAGAATTAACAGATGGTAATGGGAAGTACAAAGAGAAAAGATCCCTATAAATAATAATAATAATAATAATAATAATAATAATAATAATAATAATAATAATAAAACAGCCTTTTTTATACAAAAAGCTACAACGTAACCTTTACCATAAACCTAGGGAAAAATCAATTCAGAAATGTCCCGACTCCGGGGAAAAATTATGAAGGTACTATTTTCCGCCCCTCTAACTGATGACACTAACGGCGCCTGAAGCAAACAACACCTTGAATGTTTCTTGTTATCGCAGTTCCCCCCCCTTTCTCGGTGTTATGGCCGTCTCCCCTTTCCTTACGGCCTACGCCCTTTGCCTTAATAACAATTTCCTCCCCGTTTATACCTTCTCTCTCTCTCTCTCTTATATTTACCCTGTTCGATGTTCCGCCCTCTCGTTAATGGCCTCCTTCCGAGTTCTTTCATAACTTTTCTTTCATTAGTCTTTTTTTATTTTTCACTTTACGTTGATATCTTTATTATATCTATTTCTCGCTAGGATTCACATTCACTTTTTTTAACCACTGGTATCTATCTTGCCTTCAGTTATCTATCTATTCCATGCATTATATTTTTCCTATCTATTTATTCTTGCGCTCCCTCTATTTATCAGTCTATCTGACTCTTCTTAATTGGCTATTATATTTTAACCATCTATTTGTGTTTCCTTGATTTATCTATCTATTCTCGCTCTCTCCATCTACCCATTTATATTTTCCTGTACACTCTACTTATCCATCTCTTCCTTCCTTTATCATTATTTTTTTCTATCTATTTATCTTTACATCGCTTTAACTATCTACCTACTCCGCGCATTATACTCTCTCTCTCTCTCTCTCTCTCTCTCTCTCTCTCTCTCTCCTCACTTAGCCACTTCCTCAGCTTCACTTCCCTCACTTCCTGCCCAAAATCTTCCTCAATCTTCCCCAACCGCACTTACACCCTACTTCCCCAAGTTCCTAGTGGCCATGAAATTGAATGTGTGTGTGTATGTATATGCATGTGTATGTATGTATGTGTATATATATACACACATACATACATACGTACACTTATATATCTTCTGGGCTCACCCGCAGATAACAGCACAGCTTTAGACTAACCTGATATAGGCCAGTTATTGACCCGGGAATCATGTACCTCGCCCGCATCCCAGTAAACCCCCTCTTCCTCTGCCCCCCATTCCACCAACCCCCCCAAAAAAATATCTCGCCCACCCCCTCCCAAAAAGGCGCCCAGGCCCCGGGTCTTCTCTGGGAGAAAAAAAAAAAAAAAATTGGCATGTTCAGTATCAGCTTCTTCCCTTGGATAACTCCTCTAGACCTTCCCCTGCTGTTCCTTCTTTTCCTTCTCTTCCTCCTCCTCCTCTTTCTTCTCTTCCTTCTCTTTCTCCTCCTCCTCCTCCTCCTTCTCCTCTTCCTTCTATTCCTCCTCCTCCTCTTCCCCCTATTACTCCTAAGTTTCCTCTCCTCTTCCTCTCCCTCCTACTCTTCCTCTACCTCCCCCTACTCCTCCTCTTCCTCCTCCTCCTTCCTTTTTCCTAACCTCCCTTTCCCCTACTCCTCCTCCTCTTCCTCTCCTTCCTCCTCCTCCTTCCTTTCCTAACCTCCCCTTCCCTCACCTCGTCTCTTCTCACCCCGGGTCCTACGTGGCCTGGGTCAAGGGAGGTCGATGATGAAACAAAGAAAAGATCTTGCAGGCATCTAGTCTTTTATCGGCCTAGGTCTAATTAAGGTCTGCAACTCCTTGCCCTCTCCTGCCTCCCTAAGGCTGCAGCCTGCCTGCCTGCCTGCCTGCCCGCCCATCAAGAAAGATTAAAATGATTATTAACGAAGTCATTAGCGGGGCGATTAGATTCTGTGTCTGGGAGAACGGCGGGATTTTGCTTTTCATTACACAGATTGCTGTAGATCAATACTCTGGGGAAAGTGGTATTTATTCCAAGCCTATGAGAATAAAAATGTAAGCTAATGGTTGTAATTACGATATTTCTCCCATTCTCTTCTTTTCGCAACAATTCATTGGTGCTAGATTCTTATCTTTAGCTTATACTTCTCATTCTTTGTTAAATTTAACCTTTATCAACATTTTTATGGACTAATTTTAGTTAACATAGCAGCAATTTAAACATGCCAATAGGAATTTTTTGCTTAATAGTTACATAGATATATAATCCATTACAAAGCGCATTATCTATGGTGCAGCACTATATTGTGACCGGAAATACTGAACAAAAAGCCACAATAATGTAAATGAGACTGTATTTTTCCAAAATACAAAAAAGGTTAAAAAAAAGGGTAAATGAAGAGGGCCATTGTGCAAACGGTCGAAAGCTCCCCATTTTTTTTTTTTTTTAGCCTTTTTTGTACTTTGGAAAAAGCGTATTACTCTCGTAAGAAGGCAAATCATTCAACTCTCAGTCCAAAATTTGAATAAGAATAACTTATCTGAAGGCTTTAAAGTACTTTCGAAAGTACTTTCAGAAACTCTGTCCTGACTTTTCCAACGGGAAAAGATAATAGTGACTATGTCAGCAACAAACGTCAGCAGGTCCCACAGGTACTTTTAAAAGAAGTTTTCAAAACTGTGAAAATAAAATGACAAATAAAAAGGCTGGTTTGTTTCCGCAACGCTTTTGAAGTTTGGATAGGTCGGAGGAGGAGGAGGAGGAGGAGGAGGAGGAGGAGGAGGAGGAGGAAGTCTGGAAGCGGCGCTTATTTGCAAATAAAAAAGTCTGGACTTCCAGCGGGAGTTACGATGTCGTAACTTTTTATGAATGACTTCGAAAAGCTCAAAGGTTAACTCAAGTCGAAGTTTTTATTTTTTCAAAGTGTCTTCGTTTTCTTTATGTTGACGGAAACTAAGGGGAGGCTTCTTTAAAACTGTACATTGATTATCCTAACTCATTGATTTTTTTTAAAACGGTACAATGATGATCCTAACTTATTGTTAAGTTGAACATCCTTTGAACGGAAATGTAATGATCTAATTACAGTTCGCAGCTTCTGTAATTACGGTGAAGTCAAGATTACATAACCCTCTTTCCTCCACCCTTCCCCCCAACAAAAAAAAAGCCCAGTATATTAGAAAAGTTCCTGAAAAAGAGAGCTTTTATAAGTAAAAATATCACTAGTGTCGACAAAACGATGAAAATTTTATCTTACCAACATCTGATGAGTACAATTTCTTTTAAACTTCACAAACACTCCATCAGTGGGAAAATATTCGAGACATAACTAAGAAACTTGACACAGACAATAATGTTCTAGGATATAACAGTGGGTCAAACTTTTAAGAAAAATATAAGGTTTTTATAAATAACTCTACAGGGACACGCACTACAAAAACACGATGACTGTAGAACCTTGAGGCAAACTATTCTGTTACGGAAAAGTAGTACACATTTATTTATAAGTAAAAGATAAACATCAAACAAATTATCATTGGAATACTAGATTTCCCTTTGTGTCGAACGACAGATTCACCAAAAAAAAAGTTGTAGAGATATTATCAGCAAAATGATGGCGAGAAGTGCATCGTTCCCTGACCAAGTGCTGACTCATGAATGACAAGAATTACCAGCTAAAATATCTCTGAGAACTACTGCGATTCCTGCAAGAGAAAAAATTAACCTTTCTTGAAATGCAATGAGGACTACAAGACTACGCATTTCAAAACTGAAAGGTTATCAAAAATATCTTCCTACACTCCCTCTGTTACCTTGCCTGACCTCTACTCTTCCTACTCTTGAGAACGGAGATGGCCGCCCCCCCAAAAAAAAAAGGAAAATAAATCATTCTGTGAGCCATTTATCATGGTATGAAAAATACCAGAGTACATTTGTTCTCTTAAGTGGAAGAATACATTTTTTCAAATACACAGGAAGAAGACAAACACACACATGCGAGCGCGCACACAAACAATCAAGCCCCTGGGGTTTCGGGGTTCATGGGGGGTTGAGAAAATTAAACGATAGACCAAATGAATCCTCGATGTCTCTGTCTCAGCAAAATTTCTGTGAAAGTTGAGGAGGAGGAAGAAAAATTACGCCTCGGAAATTCTTTATAATCGACGCTTGAAATATTACACCTCAAATGTGCTGAGGTTTTGTCGAACTTCGCTAAATTAAGAACTAATTCAAACATGTTTTCGAAATGCCAGAAGATCAGTTTTTAAAATTATCCCTATATACTTTGACGTTAAATATTTTGTTTCAGCTCTGGCACTATTAACACTTACCTAATCAAAATTTGTTTTCGAAATGCCCAAAATATCAGTAGTTTTTCAAAATATTCCTATATACTTTGGCGTTATATATTTGTTAGTTTCAACTTTGGCACTTCAGATTCACAGCACAGTGGCCTAAGCCTCAATGAAATGGAATATTACCTCTGCGTTAAGAACACTACAGTTTCCTCTTTCTGTAACACATTCTTAACCCCCCCAAAAGGGAGATCTCCCCTTACTTCCCCCACATTCTTACCCTTAAATAAATGGAGGTCTCCCCCTTACCTCTTCCCACATTCTTACCCTTAAGTAAAAGGTCTCTCCCCATACCTCTTCCCACATTCTTACCCTTAAATAAAAGGAGGACTTCCCCTTACCTCTTGCCACATTCTTAACCTTAAAAAGGAGGTCTCCCCTTACCTCCTCCCACATTCTTACCCTTAAAAAGGAGGTCTCTCCTTACCTCTTCCCACATTCTTACCCGAAATAAAAGGTCTCCGGTTACCTCGTCCCAACAGGTACTACCACTCAATCAACTGTCCTTCTCAAACGATGCAAAAAATCCCGTCTCGGCTACGCAAATCCCACGAGTGGGACATCCTTTCCACCATAAAGAGAGACCGCAAAGGCCAGTGTTACGCTCACTGACCTTTCCAGAAAACGAGGAGGAATGCCGGAATGCCAAGAAGGCCATAAGTTCCGGATGTCTCCGTAATGCCAACGACTTTTGGAATCGATGGCCGGAAACGATGGGGAAGTTATACGGATGATTTGAGGAGGAGGAGGAGGAGGAGGAGGAGGAGGAGGGGAGGGGAGGAGAGAGAGAGAGAGAGAGAGAGAGAGAGAGAGAGAGAGAGAGAGAGAGAGAGAGAGAGAATGTAACCTGTATTTTATTTTGTTTATTTTTGACTAATAAACTGAATTCACATGAGAGAGAGAGAGAGAGAGAGAGAGAGAGAGAGAGAGAGAGAGAGAGAGAGAGAGAGAGAGAGAGAGAGAGAGAGACTGTATTTTATTTAGTTTATTTTGACTAATAAACTGAATTCACATGAGAGAGAGAGAGAGAGAGAGAGAGAGAGAGAGAGAGAGAGAGAGAGAGAGAGAGAGAGAGAGAGAGAGAATAAAAACGTAAAGAGACATTTGACGACGTCTTCAAATACATAATTTCTGAGAACGTAAAACAATAACACGAATAAAACAGCCAATATTCCACATCTTCAAAAGACATCTCTTACACCATTACGAAATCGGCTGATATCTGTCAACGCATCAGCAAGGAAATCAATTCGGAAAAAAAAGATTTAGCTCCTCAACGACTTTCACTTTGTAGTCAAACGTTTGATTTGATTTGATTCCATTTCTGTAATATTTCTTGTCAAGCGAAAAACTGGGGCGCTTTCGCCCATTCAGCGCTTAAGACAGCGAACAGAAGGAGTTGGAGTGGTTGAACAGCAAGATAAAAATAAGATGTTGAAAATAACGAGATGACGTAATGTGATCTCAAGATGGAAACGAAAGAAAATTCAACACTTTGCACTAAAAGGTAACAGTTAAGAGTGGTTGGACAGCAAGACTGAAGACATGAAGCTGCAACTGAGATAAAGTAAAAGCTTAAAAGTAAGTGAAAAGAGGAAGTTGGAGTGGTTGGATAGCAAGGTAAAAAAAAAAAAAAAAATCCAGAAAATGAAGGAGATGAAGTAATATGATCTCAAGATGGAACTGAAAGAAAACTCAACACTTTGCATTAAGAAGTAATAGCTAGAGAGGTTGGACAGCAAGACTGATGAAAGGAAATGGGAATGGAGATAAAGTAAAAAAGCTTAAAAACAAGTGAAAACAGGGAGTTGGAGTAGTTGGACAGCAGGATTAAAAAAAAAAAGTCCAGAAAATAAAGTGATAAGATCTCAAGGTAGATGCTAAATATAGTCGTGTGTGACATTAAAAAGGGAAAATATTATATGTTGAAAAAGGTAACTAACCTAAAATATTTGCAAATTATGAAATAATTCCAATAAGTAGCACTCAACAGTTTCACTAAGAAGTAATAGTTGGAGAGGCAGGACAGCAAGACTTATAAAAGGAAAACGGGAATGGAAGCAGAGTAAAGGCTTAAAAGCAGGTATAGCCTGGGGCCGAAGGGACGCCCTCAACTAGCTTTAGTGATACCTAAGGAAGACTTGGATGACGACAAAGTCTTAAATACGAAGGAAAATATCCCATCATGAAAAGACGTATCGGGAACTATTCGTAACAACGACCACTTCAAGAAAAAAAAAAATAAAAGACACTATTATTATTATTATTATTATTATTATTATTATTATTATTATTATTATTGAGAAGATGAATCCTATTAATATGGAAAAAGTTAACAGGGGCCATCGACTTAAAATTCAAGCTTCCAAAGAATATGGTGTTCATTTGAAAGAAATTACAGAAGGTAATAGGAAATACAGAAAGAATTATTATTATTATTCAGAAGATGAAGCCCATTCATATGGAACAAGCCAACAGGGCCCAAATAATATGGCGTTTATTTAAAAGAAGTAACAGAAAGTAAGAGTAAATACTGAAGGAAGAAATCAGTTATTAGAAAAGGAAAAACGAGTCAACAAATTAATAAATAAATACATAAAACTGTAAGAAAATTATTAAAGTACAAGAATTATGGATGCCTGCACCGCATCATAAAAAGTCAAACTATAAGCTCACGGATGCCTGCAAGTCAGCCCAGAATATCACAAAAATTAATAACCGCATGATATACGAGACAAAATGCAGTCTTGCAGCAGTTCAGGAGGATCTATAAACACTTCAGAGAATCTATTAACACTGCAAGAAAAAGGTATTGCTCAAAAGAGGACATCTCTGTATTAAACAGCTGAAATTAGCGATGGTCTTTCAAGTGCTTCCATTGTTCGTAACGGTGTTCTTTGTCTACTGAATTTTTAACAAAACACGACATACATAACAAATGAATATAGCTCCACCCTCTCCTAAAAATTGTTTCATTGTGCAACTGCCAGATTTTCCTCCTGTTACACCTTTCAAACCTTTTTACTCTGAGTTTCCCATTCAGCGCTGAATGACCTCATAGGTTCCAGCGCTTGGCCTTAAGCCTAAATTTTATATTCCATTCCTATATGAATGTATTCATTACGAATAAATGAATGTTAGCATATGAGTACGTCATAATATGAATTACGAGTACTTTCGTTCTCGAGGAATTTGCATGTGAATATTTTATGATGTAAATGTATGAAGACCCGAAATTCTTCAAATGAATATATGAGTCCGAATATTCCTTGAATAACTTTAGAAATATAATCGTTTTCAAATGTAACTACACAAAAAAAATTACAGATATTACGGACAAAAGAAATTAATTTTACATCACAGGAAATTTATTCTAGCTGGGTATGACTAGGCTGATAAAATTCAAGCTGAAAATAAGCACAGAATCCTGATAAAAACTTAATTCCTTTAATGATCAAAACTGAATTCCTTTAACATGTCCGTGAAATTTATTGTGCATTTCTGAAAAATGGCATTTTAGAGCAAAACCTACTGGAAAAAATTGGCGGAAGAACAAGCAATTCTATACATACATACACAAATGCACATACATACACAAACAGTATACATGTTTCTGTCTACACTTACAAACACACAATTACACACACTCATACACATGCGAGGTGCATGTTTGTGCTTAGCGCCTATGTTTACAAACATAAGCCCATACACAGCAAATACGTTTGTGTAAAAACTTACATAAACACACGCACATGCGTTTGTAGCGATAAACAAATAAAAACACACACAAACGTTTGTGTCGATACACAAACACACACACGCGTGTCGATACTTACACAAACACATGTAAACACGTTTGTCTCGATACTTACACAAACACATGCACACATCAAACAACCACATTGTATTAGCAAATACACAAACAAAAAACACACACAAACGTTTGTGTTGATACTTACACCCACATACACGCTTGTGTCCATACACAAGCACACACAAACACGAACTTCAAACAACCATTTTTTATCAGCAAATACGTTTGTCCGATACTTGAACAGACACAAAAACACAAACACACACACATCCAAGAACCATTTTGTATCAGCAAAACGTTTGTGTCGACACTTACACAAACAAAAACATACACACACAAACACCAAACAACCATTTTGTATCAGCAAATCCGTTTGTCTCGATACTTACATAGACACAAAACACACACACATCCAAGAACCATCATGTATCAGCATATACGCTTCGGTCGACACTTACACAAACACACACACACACACACACAAACATCAACCAACCACATTGTATCAGCCAAAACGAAAGAATATATTTTCTCCGCCTCCCTCAGCCTTTTGTCGAAGCTATCCAGACGGGAAGGGTATCTTTCCCCCGATGAGTTATAAACCTGACTGGGCTCCGCGGAAGTCTTCCGAATATTAATGTCCTCCTCGTGATTATGGGAAATTTATCTTCTATTCACTACGGTCTTCAGTGAAATCATACCTTTTATTTCTTCTTCCCCTTTGTCGTTTTTCTGCTGTTTTTCTCCTGCATTGTCGTTTCTCTTTATTCATTTCCGCGTTTATTTATCACTTGATCGACTGTCGGTTCGTTTTTAAAAATTTTAAATTTTTAAATTATCTATCTTGGCATTTTTACCAACTCCAGCTGATCTTTTTCGTTTATACCTCTGAGAGAGAGAGAGAGAGAGAGAGAGAGAGAGAGAGAGAGAGAGAGAGATTTTTACACTGAAACAGGATAGGTTGTGAGCCGTAGACAACAACTAACCATTTGTTAATTCTAAGATTATGAAAAGGCTGCTATAAACCACTGTTCTTTATTTTTGTAGTAATGATAATGTCATGAAATCGTCAAACTGAATAAAATAAAGCTATCCGCTCTTATGTGGAAGGCTTAATGTCGAAAACAGAAGTGGAAGCATACGTACTGTACGCACAAACATTCTATATCTATCTACCTCTCTATCGATATATATATATATATATATATATATATATATATATATATATATATATATATATATATATATATATATATATATATATATATAGATAGATAGATAGATAGATAGATAGATAGATAGATAGATAGATAGATAGATAGATAGATAGATACAGGTATATCGATAGAGAGGTAGACAGAAAGGTAAGTGTGCATGTATATATGTGTATGTATGTGTGAATATATATCTATGTACACACACACGTGTACATATATATATTAACACTTGTTGTATATAGATTAAATGACATACATATGGATGTGTGTGTATGTGCATGTATGAGAGAGAGAGAGAGAGAGAGAGAGAGAGAGAGAGAGAGAGAGAGAGACAAGACGCAATCTACGAAAAGAATTTTTCATAATATTTCTCCAGACACAAGTCATCGTAAACTTTCCTTAACCAACTTATCTTCCCACGCTGACCAGAATTGGCTGATTCTGCATGCACTGTAAAATATGAGAGAGAGAGAGAGAGAGAGAGAGAGAGAGAGAGAGAGAGAGAGAGAGAACTACCTCATATACGGAAATGTTCAGATACTCGCATTTATTACTAAAATACGTTATTGACATATAAGAGAGAGAGAGAGAGAGAGAGAGAGAGAGAGAGAGAGAGAGAGAATGATGCTTCCCAGACGGAAACATTCATATACTCGCATTTCTTAATACAAATACCTCAGTAAAATATGAGAGAGAGAGAGAGAGAGAGAGAGAGAGAGAGAGAGAGAGAGAGAGAGAGAGAGAGAGAGAGACGTTTCCTAGACGGAAATATTCAAATACTCGCATTTATCAATAAAAATAAGCTTGCTTCATTGCATAAATAAATTAGATACCGTGATACGGAGAGTATGCAAATATTTGCATAAATAACTCACATACAGTATTACGGGGTGCATACAAATATGTGCATAATTAACTTACACACAGCGTTATGGAGCACATACACATATAAAAAGGTCAAAATAATTATGAGATACAAAATAAAATTAATCTCCACGAATCCCTGCAAATAAACAAAAGATAATAAAAGCATGAAAACATAATAATAACACTGCACTCTCCTGCCCCAGAAATATGACATGCATGTGGCCATTAGCTAACTCAGGGTACATTTGCCAATTGCGCTTCCGGGAAAGACTTCAAATGGGAGAAAATTCACCCTCCCCCTCCCCCTCTATCTCTCTCTCTCTCTCTCTCTCTCTCTCTCTCTCTCTCTCTCTCTCTCTCTCTCTCAGTGGAAATTTTTCCCTCAATTTGGCTTTAAATCACACAAATGATTCAAGTCCCACGAGGGCAGTGCAAGGCCCCACTTGGGGGAGTCTCGCCAAGCGATGCCATATGTCTGAAGTATAAAGATTAATATGACTTCTCTGTTTTCATTACTCTTCGCCTCATGCAGAGAGAGAGAGAGAGAGAGAGAGAGAGAGAGAGAGAGAATCTTTTGTTACTCCCATGAGAAGACGAATGTTTGTTTATTTCAGGTGTGTTAATTCATTTTCAAAGTTATTTTTGAAATTCTCTCTCTCTCTCTCTCTCTCTCTCTCTCTCTCTCTCTCTCTCTCTCTCTCTCTCTCTCTCTCTCAGAGAGCAACTCAGTTAAGGCTATTTATCGGCCTATTTTTATTAAATTAAAATAACCAGAGACCCAAATACCCATCCCAAAATTATTTACCTGAAAAAAAAAAAAATATATGCCGTAGTTAAAGAGACTTTTTTACCCTTTAATTCTTTATAAAACGTTTAAGTGCCACGTGTTTTTGAATACTCTATGATTAATAATCCTTTAGTTTTGAAATATTTCGGAAAAGAATTCCAACTGTCAAATTATTTTCCTATTAATTATTGGTACATTTCCAAACATATCACAGATATTATATTCAGTGATGTCATTGGCATGAAAGACTAAACTAATTATCATAATTTGTCATTGATTTCAGTGACAATGTGAAGGGAAGAGAAGTTACGATGAGTTGGATGAAGAAGAAGAAGAAGCCTTTAACCTAACCTGTGCTACAAGCGACCTGTGACAGGGCTGGACCCAAGACGATATAATATCTTGTTCCTTCTGTTCGACCAGGGTTCTTAGCCACGTAAAATAAATCTAATCCTTCAGGCCAACCCTAGGAGATGTTAATCAGCTCAGTGGTCTGTTAAACTAAGATATATTTTTTTCTTTACCACAACCCCACTAGGAGGTCCCACTGAATCTTATATGCGGGTTGGCGATGGTTTTTGAGGGAAACCAATACTAGAAAGCGTCCTAAGAATTTTAACTGTCAAAAACAATTATTAGTGTTAATATACGGTTACGGAACATAATTAGGTAGAAGAAAGTGAGAGAGAGAGAGAGAGAGAGAGAGAGAGAGAGAGAGAGAGAGAGAGAGAGAGAGAATGATCACAGGGTACATTCCGATAATGTCACACATTTTCATGGAATTCACATTTCAAATATGGCTCGAACTTTTCTGACCGCAAAGATCCATAAAAAAAAAAAAAAATTACCCCGAAACGATCCAAACTTTTGGGTGATAAATGCAAAAATGATGCTTCTCTTTTACTCTTATACGCTCTCTCGAGGACGCCGACGGAAGGGTCAACCGTATGCCCTTCAGAATTCCAGGCGGGAGAGCGAATAATTCTGAAGAAAACTGAATAAACTCTGATAAGTTTTGATAAGTTTCTCAACCAAGTAAGACCGATGCAGACGAAAATAATCTCCTATTATTAGATATCAAAGAGCATGCACGTCACTGTACCTGGGAGTAATAATACTGATCATGTCAGACCTGATTCAAACAAGAAAATAAAAAAATAAAAAAAAAAAAAACACGCCAGCCTTGATGTCAAGATTTTCTTATGAGACAATGGGTATTTTATGCCTGTTTCGTAATTAGTCTCCCCTTGAGTTTCAGTTTTTTTTTATCTTTCTCTCTCTATCTTACGCGTCTCTAAAAAGCGTAAGCATTGTAAGCATTGTGAAGACTAACAATATATAATAAATAAATAAATAAGACTAACAATATATATTAAATAAATAAATAAATATATATATATATATATATATATATATATATATATATATATATATATATATATATATATATATATATATATATATATATATATATATATATATATATATAAATATATATATATATATATATATAATATCAATGAGTCTTTTCTTGCATGTTACACCTTCGCATATTATTAGAATGAAGCCAACTTAAAAATCCCTAAGCTTTACAAGGACAGCACAAAGCATTAACGCACAAAAGAAGAATCTTATTTTATCCTCTTCAAAGAACGTGGTTTTAATTCATAGTCTTCATATACTTTAATATTGGTGGAATGATATTTTAGTGGCTGCTATTCAACAATTTATTTTGGGCATGTATATCGTTCAAGTGACATTTTTTTTCAGTTTCTGTATTTTGGCTGTAATGCCCCGTTTTGTATTCGTGTATGGGTACAGAAGTTCTACAGGCGTTTTGTTTACACTGAAGAATGATTTGACACTGCTGACATTATGTTCCGGCCGTCAGTCAATAATTCATTTATTTTAAATGTCAGCAAGAAAATATTACAATTCCCAAAATCGGGTTTTATTTAATACAGAGATAATGACGACCACCACTGAATTTTATGAATGTATCTCCACTTTTATAAATACATGAAAGCATTTTACAATACAAAGGAAGAAATGAAACCTCGGAATTTACACGAATAAGAGAGAGAGAGAGAGAGAGAGAGAGAGAGAGAGAGAGAGAGAGAGAGAGAGAGAGAGAGAGAGAGCTTCTTCCTCTCCGGATATAAATCAGAACGCCGAACATTAAACATAAGTAAAAAGTCTTCGTCATTACCGGCGATAAAGCAACACGAAGCGAATGAAAGCTAACCACAAATTTTTCGCTTCCTTTTCTTAACTTTTCACCTGTCAAGTGCAGCTGACTAACATCTCCTCTTATTGATTTTTCCTCCTCCTCCTCCTCTTCCTCGCCAGCATCGCCACCCATAGCTAACCCCCTCCCCCCACACATTCCTTACCTCCCCCTTCCCACAACAATCCACATCTTAAACTCCTAAACCACCCCCCTCCCCCCCACCAATCTCTCTAAAACTTAGGGCGCAAATCCTTCAATTTTCAAAAAGAAGATTTAATGTTCCAATAACTAAGCTGATTATTTCCCCCGGTGTTTTTATCTCTCTCTTCTCTCTCTCTCTCTCTCTTTCTCTCTCTCTCTCTCCGAATTCCTCTTTTCGGTCTCTCTCATGACCACCACCCAACGCCCCCAACACTTCTTATCAACACCGACTGACTTCAAGGAGCTTGTCGAAATTGTTGTATTATTTGGCCTTCCTTTGATAAATAAATAAATAATAAAATAAAATAAATAGATAAATAAATAAATCTTATTCTTAGTAACTGACAATCAGCATGGTGCCTAAATCATTATCGAATAAGAAATATTTATTCGTTTTTTCATAAAAAAGTAATATCCCTTCATTTATAGCAAATATTTGTCATGAATATTTAAAAAAAAAGGTTTACCAAGTGTTACAGAACAAAAAAATCAAATATCAATACCATTTTTACTAACGAGAGAGAGAGAGAGAGAGAGAGAGAGAGAGAGAGAGAGAGAGAGAGAGAGAGAGAGAGAGAGAGAGAGAGAGAGAGCAATTTAAAAATGAAAATGAAATTAAGAAGATTCATTGATATGGAATCCGAAAAAATGTCATTCAATTTAAGTTAAAAGACATTTGCCCAACTGACTGATATCAGACCAAATCTTAGCAACGACCAAGAAAAAAAAAATCTCGTAAAACATGAAAAAATATGCCAAAAAAAAAAAAAAAACATTACCAGAACCAACCAGCCAACCCTCACAAAAATCTTCAAAGACAAGAAAAAATATTATATAAAAAAATAGGTTTGACCTTTGGGGAATCCAAAATCCATATTCAAGCCAGTGTATATCACTTCCTGCTCTCGGACGATGGGTGCGTGGTTCCCGCCTCTCCAAAAAAATTGATCCACGGATAAATACATAAATAACAAAATAAATGTAAAAAATATCTAAATAAATTCACATAAGCTCTGGTCTTACTATTTTAAGATAGTAAGACCAGAGCTTGTTGTGTGAATTTATTTAGATATTTTTAAATTATTTATTTATTTATTTGCTTTCCAAGAAATAGACAAATCACTATTAAAACTACATTATTATTATTATTATTATTATTATTATTATTATTATTATTATTATTATTATTATTATTATTATTCAGAAGATAAATACCTATTCGGACGGAACAAGCCTACAGGGGCAACTGACCTGAAATTCAAGCTTCTGAAGAATATGTTGTTCATTTGAAAGAAGTTACAGAAGGTAATAGGAAATGTAGAAAGAAGAGATCAATTATTAGAGAAGAAAAAAAGATAAATGAATAAATAACAGATTAATACATAAAAATATAAATAAATTACTAAAATACAAAGTGCATCGTTTTAGGGTAGTAACGCTTTGCATGTTCGCTTGAACTATTGAGGTTCTAATTGCACATCCTCAGGGAGATTGTTACACAGTCTAACGGTGTGAAGAATGAAAGACCTCTGGAACCGAGAATAATAATAATAATAATAATAATAATAATAATAATAATAATAATAATAATAATAATAATAACAAATGGGTGTTACAGACTAATACACACATAAACAAAGCCACTCCAACATCTTCTAAAAACATAACAGACACCTCACACGTCTCGAATTGTCGACCTAACCGCCCAGTTCTCCTCGCTGCTGGGAGAAAGGGAGCTGGGGATTGGTACGATACACGTTACCGGGGTCTAAGCGATGTCAGGCAGGGCAGCCGATCGAGGCTACGGCCTACCCTAACGCCAAATCAAAGTCCTTCAAAAAGAAGGCATCGTGCTTACCCCATATAAAAATGGGAAAAGGCACGTTAAAACGAAGAAAATAATAATATAATAATGTCAACAAAAAGAGACTAAGAGGTGAATCCTGAGTAAAAACTAACATAGGAAAAGGACTTTTTCCCTTTAAATGAGCCCGCAAAAAAAAACGAATAATTTCAAACAAAGAAACTGCATAAGAGGTGAATCCTGATTAAAACCTAACATAGGAAAAGGACATTTTCCCTTTAAATGCGTCAGCCGAACAAAAGCTCCAACAGCCCCTATTAAGACTTCTAATGAAACTGTCATAATGACAAACTGTTCCCATTTTCAAACATTCTCTTCCTGATTGGCCGAGTTCAGCCTTGGGTAACAGATATCCTATTTCCAGTTCGTAACAGAATTACCCATTTCCTTATTGTCGTATGATCCATTCTGAATATACTGAGCCAGTGCTTTTAACGAAGGCAATGCAGTTGTCAAAATCTGAATATACCATTCTAATTTTACTTTTTACTTGAGGAATTGTGTCTCATTCTTTAAGTTCTTGAAACATACTAGACTAAATATAGTTCATATCTTTGTTTTAATGATGATTAGTTTGTTTTTGCATGAAGTCACTTTTCATAATTAATATTAATTCTTGTATTTCTTTACCTGTTACGCCCTTATCAATGTTATTAGGACTTCTAGGACACATATTGTTTTCGCTGGGATTGGTTATTATTATTATCATCATTATTATTATTATTTAAAACTGACAACATAAAAGGCATTCAAATGATATTACTAAATAAGGTTTTGGATACTGTTTTTCTTAAACTGCGGTATTTTGCCAACACAAATGGCAACAGATTAATATTGTATATCTATCTATCACCCTATTATGTATCTGCGTATATAAAAATAATTTATAAGGGGCTTTCAATAACGCTAAAATTGTCATCTGTCACTTTGAACTGGTCAGACATTAAACACTCAAGTTGTCTGGACGGAACTGTAGTACGGCGCTTCGGAAAAGCTGGAGAAAATATACAAAAGAAATTTTTATTGTGTTTTGGGTCTTCCATTCAACCATAATAAAATCGTATTCTATGTATTCCCTAAATCTCATGGGTATTTTGAACTTCATATTCTTTGGTGTTCTCTTCACGTTCTTTCATACTGGAACAAAACATTCAAAAGGGTACATATTCTTATAACCTTCAACGTTGCAGGATGTTGATCAGATTACAAGTATTGACGGGTCTATAGGATATACATAGGAAATACTTTTCTAAAAAGTCTATAGGATATACATAGGAAATACTTTTCTAAAAATATAACTGAGTGTTTCATTTAATTCTTGACATCAATTTATACACTGGATAAGCCCGTGTATAAATCATACATCCCTACTACGATGAGATTTACTCCGTCGAAGATCATATTTACCTTCAGTAAGAAGAGACTGTAAAATGTTTATTTCATTCTAATCCCCAAAAAAAAAGAAAATTTAAGCGTATGTAATCAGTAAAAGCGAAATAAAATACTGACTCAAGCATATCTCACCAACTTTCACGTAATGTATTTCACTTACTACTAACCTTTGAGACCTGCACGATTTCGCTATGCTATGAAATTCAGAATATGCTCTCATTCTGAAGTCTCTTAATCTCGGTTACCGCAATATTACGAGATCAGGTTCTTAATTCAAGTTATGAATCACAACACAGGTCTTAATACTAGAGCAGTGGTTCTCAACCGGGGGGGCGCGAGCCCTAGGGAAAAATAAAAAAAATTCTCTAATTATATTCGTTATTCTCTTAACAAGAGTCGCTAAGAAGCAGTGTCAAGGATCTCACTAATTCATTCCCAAAAGACTAAAACCACCCCTTCTCTTTCTCTTTTTTATTCCATTTCCCTTTAAATCTGAGAGGGAACTTTACCCATAGATGCAAGGTTTACCCATAGATGCAAGGGGGGCGGGGCCGTGGAGGGAAGGACCAACCCTTAGAGGGGGCGCGGTAATAAAAAGGTTAAGAACCACTGAACTTGAGTGACGTACAAGTAACCTTACAGGAATATTAATCACCTTCATTGTTATAACCCAAACATTGTTCCACAGAAATAAATTACTGACCGGTGTTCCGCGTTGTGTTCTGAAAGCAGTTCATGTCGTGTAAATCTTTTCCTTTCTGCTAGCTAACACCATTAACTCACTCATCCACAAAAGAACATAACTCACGTTGTTATTACCAGAAGTTCTTTTATGATTTATGTTAATTATCTGATTCCCAATTACCAAAGATATTTTATAATTTATGTTCATTGTCTGATTATTAGTATCTTTGCTACCCATTTCTTCAGCTTTGTTTTTTTCCTCCATCAATCCAGGGTTCCCTTTACCCTACAAATTCATTCTGGCATGAGGTGATGCACAAACCGACGTTTGTTAACAAACGTTTATGAACAAATGTTTCATCTGAATAGAACCACTAAAGAGAGAATCCATTTTATAAAACTTCTCTTCTTTCGGTTTTAAACACCAAAAATTTAGGCATACACCAAAGTGTATTAAAAAAAAACATGTACAGACCAACTTCTATTAACAAACATTTTTGAGCCAACGTTTTTTAATAAAATTTTACAAATCAACGTTTATTTACAAACATTTACAAACCAACGTTTCTCAACAAACATTTACAAACCAACGATTATTAATAAACAATTACAAATCAACGTTTATTAACAAACATTTAAAAATTAACGTTTATTAACAAACAATTACAAACCAACGTTTATAAACAAAGATTTACAAACCAACGTTTATAAACAAACATTTACAAATTAGCGTTTACAAACAAACATTTACAAACCAAAGTCTATCAACAAACGTTTACAAACCAACGTTTATTAACAAACATTTAAAAACCAAAGTTCATTAACAAAAGTTTACAAATCAACGTTCATTAAAAAAGTCTAACGTAAATAGGAGACCTAAAAAAAAAAAAAAGCCTATTTTATACACTTCCGCTTCTTCCGGCACTTCAACATCTTCCTCCATTCTTTCGCCTCTTCTAATCAAACATACATCCCAGAAAATAAATTAATATTCCATTTCTCTCTTATTCACAATGTAAAGCCCCACATCTGAACTCCATTCGCCAACCCTTTTAATAATCTGAGTACACGAGGGATGATAAAAGCTTTGAAACACCTTCCCCAAGTTGCTAATAAACTTTGGGGATAACAGAACCCGTCCTACCATTCCCCTACAAGTTCCCTTTATAGTTTGAAAGAATTAAAATGTTAGCCCCTATAATGCCTAAAGGCCTTGAGGTTATACGGGGGATGTTCATTTAAGGAGACAAGGTTTACAGTTCGAATTTACGTTATATATATATATACACATATTCATATATATATATCTATATATATATATATATATATATATATATATATATATATATATATATATATATAGATAGATAGATAGATACATATGCATATAATGTATATATTATATATATAATGTATATGCATATATATATAATCTATCTATATATATATACAACATATATATATATATATATACAATATATATATATATATATATAATATATAATATATATATATATATATATATATATATATATATATATATATATATATTATATATATAAATCTAATTCAGAAATAAATTCAAAATAAAAAAAATAATAAAACCATGAAAATAAGTTCCAAATGTCTAATGTCAGTGGAGAGCAAGATGATGATGATGATGATGAAACTCCCCTTAGGACACCAAGGCTCAAATTTCCTTGGGCTTTTAGACCAATTCCCATTATTACTTAATCTTTTCCGCTGCAGTGAATGTATCTTTTAGCTTCTCAGTTCATTCCCGGCTAAATAAAACTTTCTTTTACTTTCCTTAATGCTTTTCTCCAATCTCGGCTCTGCTTTTTTTTTTTTTAGTTTTCTGTAAAAGAAAACTATTGTGCTGGCTTTGCCTGTCCGTCCGCACTTTATTCTGTCCGCACTTTTTCTGTCCGCCCTCAGATCTTAAAAACTACTGAGGCTAGAGGGTTGCAAATTGGTATGTTGATCATTCACCTTCCAATCATCATACATACCAAATTGCAGCCCTATATCCACCAGTAGTTTTTATTTTCTTTAAGGTTTAAGTTAGCCATAATCGTGCCTCTGCCAACGATACAGGGTAGGCCACAACCGTGCCGTGGTTAAAGTTTCATGGGCCGCGGCTGAAACAGCATTATACCGAGGCCACCGAAAGATAGAGCTATTTTCGGTTGCCTTGATTATACGCTGTGCAGAAACCTCGATTGTGCTGAAGAAACTTCGGCGCATTTTTTGCTTGTTTATACCTTTGTGCCCTGAAGATGCGTTAAAAAATACACGAAAGTACTTGTCACTCTGTCGTTTCATTTTGAACTTTCCCAGTGGTTTCAGCTAAAATATATATATATATATATATATATATATATATATATATATATATATATATATATATATATATATATATATATATATATATATATATATATATATATATATATATATATATATATATATATATATATATATATATATATATATATATATATATATACACACACACACAACAAACACGAGCTGATTTATTTCTACGGGAATGCACGAAAAAAATAAATATTGGAAAATATAATTAGACCAATAAGGCAGCCAAAATTCATTCACGGAATTTAAACCGCACAAGTCACTTCACTCCTTCCCGCAACCATTAGCAAATAAATACACATAAAAACACTACGTTTACGGAGGTTTTGATAATAAAACCCCACTTCAATTAAATCAAGTCTAATGTTTATAATTACAGGGAAGCCAGCAAGTTTTCACCGCACCACTTAGAGTCCAAGATTAAAGTCGAAAGTTAATGGCGATGTGTTAGTACATAAAAGAGAGAGAGAGAGAGAGAGAGAGAGAGAGAGAGAGAGAGAGAGAGAGAGAGAGAGAGAGAGAGAGAGAGAGAAAGTTGATGGCGATTTGTGAGTACAATAAGCAATTTAAACGTCACTGCATATAAATGAGAGAGAGAGAGAGAGAGAGAGAGAGAGAGAGAGAGAGAGAGAGAGAGAGAGAGAGAGAGAGAGAGAGACTTAATGAAAGCGGTATCAAAATACAATGAGCAGCTTGTTCCCACTGTGCATTCATGAGAGAGAGAGAGAGAGAGAGAGAGAGAGAGAGAGAGAGAGAGAGAGAGAGAGAGAGAGAGAGAGAGAAATCCAAGTCCAAAGTAAATGGCGATATAAAAGCACAAGAAGCAGCTTGGACCTCAATAACTGCACAGTCATGAGAGAGAGAGAGAGAGAGAGAGAGAGAGAGAGAGAGAGAGAGAGAGAGAGAGAGAGAGAGAGAGAGAGAGAGATTTTTATCGAAACCTAATGGCGGTATGAAAGCACAATAAGAAACTTGTTCCTCACCGCACAGCCATGAGAGAGAGAGAGAGAGAGAGAGAGAGAGAGAGAGAGAGAGAGAGAGAGAGAGAGAGAGAGAGAGAGCAGTGACTACCTACCTAATGCCGGAGAGTGAACGTGGGAGCTAATTGCCCGTCTCGGGGGCCATTTGCCGTCCAACCCCATTTTCCCAGCCCTCAAGAAATAGAAGCGTACGTTTCGCCAGAGTATAATCAAATCTTAAAGCCGAAACATCTACAAGATGTCATTACGAAGGGAATAAAGTTGTGAGGTTGTGCGCATGCGCGTGGGAGACTGCCCCCCAAAAAAAAAAAAAAAGATATGACCCTTAACTAAAACAGCCCTAACCAGTCTTTGTCATTCAAAACGCCGAGGAATCTCATTAGACCGAGGACTCCATTTTACATGCCGGTCGCCTCAGCGGGCAAATGAATTCTGGCATTCAATTAATATCTGTAATGGGGTGTATCGAGATGTACTGCAACCTACACCAAGGTTGGAAACGATGAGGACGTCCTAATTGCGTTATGGGATACATTTCCCGTAGCTCGGACGAGTCGGGGATGAAATGAAATTCGGTTTTCTAGTCCATTTTCGTGACCATTTTCATAGTCAGTCACCGATCCTGGCGTAAAGGCGAATCCATATTTTTTGCTCGGTCAGGTTAATGGCTGGTTATTTTCACCGTGAAATAGCCATTTCACTCTTTTTTAGCTTCTCTTAATGGCTACTTGATTCACACTTTGATTGCATATGAAACAGTGGCTACTGAATTCAAAATTTGATTGCATATAAAATAATGGTTAATAAATTCATAATTTAATTGCATATAAAATAATGGTTAATAAATTCATATTTTGACTGCATATAAAACATTGGCTAATAAACTCAAAATTTGATTGCACATAAAATAATACCTAATAAATTCAAAACCTGATTGCATATAACAATGGGTAATAAATTCAAAATTTGACTGCATATAAAACAAAGGATAAAACTTGCAAAATTTGATTGTATGTAAAATAATGGCTAGTAAATAAAAAAAATTTATTTCATATAAAATAATGGCTACTAAATTCAAACTTTGTTTACATATAAAATATTGGCTACTAAAGCCAAAAATGACTGCATATAAAATAATGGCTACGGAATTCAAAACATGATTGCATTTAAAATAAAGGCTACTGAATTCAAAATCAGATCAAACATAAACATCAGGATAACTAACATCATCTGCCGATCTGATAATGACTTCTTAATGTTCTTAGATATTTTTCTTCAAAAGATTTAAAAATTTAGTTAGCTTCTAATAAAACCTACTCGATTCAAAATTTGATTGTACATGAAAATCAGGATAACAAATAACAGCAGATTATCTGGTAACGACATTTTAATATCCCTTAATATTTTTCTCGAACACTATCTATAAAATTAGTTTGTTTCTAATAAACCCTACTGAATTCAAAATTTGCTTGAATACAAAATAAGAATAACTAACATCAGCTGCCTATTTTATAATGCCTTTTTCAATGTTCTTAGATATTTCTCTTAAAAACGATTTATACATTTAGTTTGCCTCTAATAAAAGATACTAAAATATTGTTGAGCATAAAATCAGAATGACAAAAACAAGCAGTCTATCTCATAATGACACTTTAATACCCCTCAGTATTTTCCTTGAAAATGATTTACAAATTTGAGTTTCAATTCTCCTTCGCGACCATAAACTAAAGCCAAGCGACCTTTGG
Source organism: Macrobrachium rosenbergii (assembly GCF_040412425.1). Lineage (NCBI taxonomy): Eukaryota > Metazoa > Arthropoda > Malacostraca > Decapoda > Palaemonidae > Macrobrachium > Macrobrachium rosenbergii. Next base: position 11,561,361 of record NC_089776.1, read on the forward strand.
AGCCCCGAGTTCAACGCGCGGTTATGCAAATGTCGAAGATTACATACGTATTACTTGCCGTCGTAAAATGCGCCAATTGCGCTTGCGAGTGTCTGGCAAGGAGGCTTCTCGGGACATTTACGGAATAGCAGTTGGTATTCGTAGCTGGCAATCACGGCATTTACGTGGGTGGAAATTAATAATAATAATAATAATAATAATAATAATAATAATAATAATAATAATAATAATAATAATAAATAATAATAATAATGAGTAGGAGTCCGGTGCTTTCTTGCGTCTTATAATATCTCTTCATCCCGATTCCTTGCACCTGCATATTTATGAAAACGGGAAAAGATAATTATAAAAATCAATGAAGCAGTTACAGATGCCTTCAGTTAATCTGAATTGTCTGAATATCTTTTTTATTACCTGGCTGTGAACCATAAATTAAACTTTTTTAAAATTCATGGAAGAATTTTTATCCGAACGGACGTTTCTGGGGAATGCGGCCCCTATCTTCAGTATACAATTGGTGGTCAAATTTAAGCTAGCTTTATGCTGCCAACACAAAACCTTGCATAATGATAACCCATGCCTGGTGTGGACCTCAGAACTTGGACTGGACCACACAACGTAGAAAAGGCACAAATAATGGGGGTCGGTATAAATTAAACCATTTTTGTGGTGGCATGGGACCTTACAAAATGGTGGCTCATAAGTGACGGTCAGGTGTTCGAGCGAATAAAAGACCTAGTGTGGACCTCTGCACTCCCACAGCCAACCATGACATGCAACTGAAGGCAATACATTAACTGCGTTAAATTATAGTGAATGATTTTTGTAAATGATCAACTCTTGCTTCCAGCTGGTCAACCCTTATAATTAATCACTCGTGGCCAAGCAAGTGCAAAGGTGGTCCAAGTGTCTGGGCATGGGTATGAATACAGGAGTTGGTATCTTGGCCCGTGGGTACCTTCTGAGAACTGCCCATGATTCTAGTTGGATAGAAGAGGTGCTGGTATGTATGTTAATCTTGAATAGTAGTTAACTATTAAAATATGAAGGATGAACAATGCTTACAATCTAGAGTAGTTGATAGTTCTGGTACACAATGCACCAGAACCATTGGCAAAATGAAATTGTCTTATGGAGACTGTCTCTGTCAAAGCAATTGCAGGCAAAGGTGACCCTGTCACTTATTACACAAAATGCGCAATGTTTAATCTACTATTCAGGAGTAACCCAGACCATCCTTCGATACTCTGAAGGCCAAGAGAAAGGATGGCTTCGCCCACAAGCTGGTGTAACCAAGGTCCTTGAGTATAACGAATACCAGCCTCCACGCCTGTCTAATTGATAGCGCAGTCTACAACAGCTCCTGAATTGACCAGCAGCGATGTCTGGACAACCCAATATTAATCAAGAACTAGGGATCTCAGCTGCCTCAGATTGACTCTGATTGTAACTAATGGAGCCCTACACATCATGCAGCTCCGAACTACTTTGAATATAAAGAAAGAATTCTATTCCTCCTTTTATTAATAAATCAGAGATCCATCCACCATTTAAATAACACTGGCAAACACCCCCCCTCTCAAACTCCCACTAACGCCGATTAAGAGAGAAAGGTCGACCTATTGGGAGACAGAACTGTCTAAAACTTAATTTTAAACAACCTTACTTGCACTACATTCTAGCTTGCATATTTTAAAGAAAACTCAAATAACAGCTTCCATTTCACCTACGGGGTGACCTACGCACAAGAGCACACGCTGGCATAAGGCCACATCAATCCAAAATAGCAATACTCAACTGTAGGCTATGCTTAAGATTGGTAAAAGCAATATGTTTCAAGTTTAAAATGTAATTTACCGTTGGAAAAAACATAGTTTACCAAACAAGCTTGAAAAAGTAATTGAAACTGGACGTTAGTCCAGCGAAATTTCATTTGACATCACTATCTGAGGGTCTCCAGACAAATAATAATAATAATGGCTAGTTACTATTTATAACTATCAATAATAATCTATACATCTACCATCACCACCACCACTACCTACTACTACTACTACTACTACTAATAATAATAATAATAATAATAATAATAATAATAATAATAATAATAATAATAATAAAACCACTCAACCTGAATTCACAATCGTATTCCCAAGAGCGAAGGGAAAAAGTATATAAAAATGTTTGGAAAAAAAAAAAAAAAACGGAAAACGAAGCAAAGGAGACAATAGGGAAGAAGAACTCGCAAGTCTAATTCAATTAAGCCTGGTCTTTACGAGATGGAAATCGAGAAATTACTGAAAATGGGATAATGAAGCATTTCTTATCTTTTTTAAACCTTTTTTTTTCCGTCTGCGTCTGTTTAATTTAAAAAAAAAAAACGAGGCTTTCATCTCGTCGTCCGTATCTATGTTTTGTTTTCTTTTTTAGTCTATCAACCCCGGCCTGATTCTCTTTCTTTCTGCGATACATTCAAGATATTAAAAATTTTATAGACAAAGATTCCTGCCTCTTTTGTCTTTACTTGCATTGTCTTTAAATTCTGGAATGATAACGTGCATTAGTAAATATCCAGGATTGTGTAAACAACAAGTGTACTTGTACACACACATACATACATACATATACACACACACACACACACATATATATATATATATATATATATATATATATATATATATATATATATATATATATATATATATATATATATATAGATATTTGTTTCAAGAATCTGTCAATGTCTGAACACAACCTCAAGACTCTAGATTATATATATATATATATATATATATATATATATATATATATATATATATATATTATATATATATAAAACATGAAAAATTACTTAAAATTTTAGATCATATGTCAGTGAAAAGCAAATTAAAATAAATAAATATCCTTATAGACGATGCGATGGGAGAAGTCAAGAAAAATACATTGGCTGTACATTCCACATTGCTGTTTAAGATGATAAAACATCATATTTCAGCTCAAGCAATGTTGACGCTACAACTCTAGCGTCCCTCAATTGATGATAACTATAGCAGACTCACCAACTAAATGATGTAATGGTAATCACAGCTAATTACGGTAAACCTGCCACAAGGCTGTTTGCCTATATACTGACTCTGATTAATGAGTTGTCCACGCCTACTAATTGGTCATTAGCTGTTACCGAGACCATCACCGATGCCAAAGTGCTTCTGTCACCCAGAACCTATTTATTCCGGACCCCTATCACCTGCCACTAATTTATTCTGGGCCTCCATCACTTGGTATTAATGGACACGTACCAAGTTTCAATCTGGCTCTTCCAGGTTCAAAAGCTTGTTGGGAAAGTCTGTCTTTCTTTTGTATTTCATAATTTACCTTACTTTTGTATTTCTTGTTTGGAAAGTCTATCTTACTTTTTCTATTTATTGTCTGGAAAGTCTATCTTACTTTTTCTATTTATTGTTTGGGAAGTCTATCTTATTTTTGTATTGCTTGTTTAGAAAGTCACTTTTGCACCTCTTGTTTGGTCTATCTTACTTTTGTATTTCTTGTTTGGAAAGTCTATCTTACTTTTGTATTTCTTGTTTGGAAAGTCTATCTTACTTTTGTATTTCTTGTTTGGAAAGTCTATCTTACTTTTGTATTTCTTGTTTGGAAAGTCTATCTTACTTTTGTATTTCTTGTTTGGAAAGTCTATCTTACTTTTTGTATTTCTTTTTTGTTTTTCTTGTTTGAAAGTCTATCTTGTTTTCTTGAAAGTCTATCTTACTTTTGTATTTCTTTTTGGAAAGTCTATCTTACTTATTTGTTTTACTTTTGTATTTTTGAAAGTCTATCTTACTTTTGTATTTCTTGTTTGGAAAGTCTATCTTACTTTTGTATTTCTTGTTTGGAAAGTCTATCTTACTTTTGTATTTCTTGTTTGGAAAGTCTATCTTACTTTTTGTATTTCTTGTTTGGAAAGTCTTTTACTTTTGTATTTCTTGTTTGGAAAGTCTATCTTACTTTTGTATTTCTTGTTTGGAAAGTCTATCTTACTTTTGTATTTCTTGTTTGGAAAGTCTATCTTACTTTTGTATTTCTTGTTTGGAAAGTCTATCTTACTTTTGTATTTCTTGTTTGGAAAGTCTATCTTACTTTTGTATTTTCTTTGGAAAAAGTCTATCTTACTCTATCTTACTTTTGTATTTCTTCTTTGGAAAGTCTATCTTACTTTTTGTATTTCTTTTGTATTTCTTTGGAAAGTCTATCTTACTTTTGTATTTCTTGTTTGGAAAGTCTATCTTACTTTTGTATTTCTTGTTTGGAAAGTCTATCTTACTTTTGTATTTCTTGTTTGGAAAGTCTATCTTACTTTTGTATTTCTTCTTTGGAAAGTCTATCTTACTTTTGTATTTCTTCTTTGGAAAGTCTATCTTACTTTTGTATTTCTTGTTTGGAAAGTCTATCTTACTTTTGTATTTCTTGTTTGGAAAGTCTATCTTTTTTGTATTTTTGTTTGGAAAAAAGTCTATCTTACTTTTGTATTTCTTGTTTGGAAAGTCTATCTTACTTTTGTATTTTTTTCTTTGTATTTTTCTTTGAAAGTCTATCTTACTTTTGTATTTCTTCTTTGGAAAGTCTATCTTACTTTTGTATTTTTATTTGGAAAGTCTATCTTACTTTTGTATTTCTTCTTTTGTAAAAAGTCTATCTTACTTTTGTATTTCTTTTTGGAAAGTCTATCTTACTTTTGTATTTCTTCTTTGGAATCTTACTTTTTTGTATTTCTCTATCTTACTTTTGTATTTCTTGTTTGGAAAGTCTATCTTACTTTGTATTTCTTGTTTGGAAAGTCTATCTTACTTTTGTATTTTTTCTTTGGAAAGTCTATCTTACTTTTGTATTTCTTTCTATCTTACTTTTGTATTTCTTCTTTGGAAAGTCTTCTTACTTTTGTATTTTTTGTTTGGAAAGTCTATCTTACTTTTGTATTTCTTCTTTGGAAAGTCTATCTTACTTTTGTATTTCTTTTTTTGTATTTCTTCTTTGGAAAGTCTATCTTACTTTTGTATTTCTTCTTTGGAAAGTCTATCTTACTTTTGTATTTCTTCTTTGGAAAGTCTATCTTACTTTTGTATTTCTTGTTTGGAAAGTCTATCTTACTTTTGTATTTCTTGTTTGGAAAGTCTATCATACTTTTTTATTTCTTCTTTAGAAAGTCTACCGTACTTTTGTACTTCATTGTGTAAAGAAACATTATCTTTTTTTTTATTACACTTTCGTTTTGTTGATTATCTGTCAGTCAACAGCAAGTCAAACTTGCTTCTTACTTTTGTATTACCAAAGTCTATCTTACTTTTGTTTTCTTGTTTATCTTACTTTTGTATTTCTTGTTTGGAAAGTCTATCTTACTTTGATGCCTCAGTAACACTTCTTACTTTTGTATTTTTGATTTTCATCTCAATTCTATAACGAATAGAAATAAAAATGTACCCTCCATTCTCAACCAGATTTTCCTACTAAGGTCCTTCTATATATTCTTTGTCTAACTGAGCATTTTTCTTTCTACCTTCTCCCAAAATCATCACTTCCATCTAGCTCAACTTCTTCCCCATTCCCATCTCTATTCCTTTCGGAGTCTAACACACACACACACACACACACACACACACACACACACACACACACACAAAGTCTATCACACACACACACACAGACCCTTATTTTATTCCATCGGCCATTTACTCCCTCCTCATCCTCCTCCTCCTCCCTACCCTACGGTTTCCCTTAAATTCTTCCCGTGGCAATTTCCTCACTCAACCGACCTTCCACGCCATCTCTCTTCCTCCTTATCTCCATCCACCCTTCTCCATCCTAGGGAAACAGTTGTGTCATCAATCACCATCAGGTGTTGACAGTAATCAGGTGGACTTGTGACAAATACCTTTGCTGCCTCGTTATTACACCTCCATCCCGCTCCTAAAGCTCCCTTTCTTCTCTATTATTTCGGGGGAGAGAGAGAGAGAGAGAGAGAGAGAGAGAGAGAGAGAGAGAGAGAGAAGAGAGAGTAGGTCAGTATTATCCAGAAGAAGAAGAAGAAGAAGAAGAAGAGAGAGAGAGAGAGAGAGAGAGAGAGAGAGAGAGAGAGAGAGAGAGAGAGAGTAGGTCAGTATTATGAAGAAGAAGAAGAAAAGAGAGAGAAAGAGAGAGTAGGTCAGTATTATCACGAAGAAGAAGAAGAAGAAGAAGAAGAAGAGAGAGCTTGTAGGTCAATAATATCCGGAAAAAAAAGTCTATCTTACTTTTTTAGAAGAGAGAGACTTTTGATTTTGGTTGAAAGTCTATCTTACTTTTGAGAGAGAGAGAGAGAGAGAGAGAGAGAGAGAGAGAGAGAGAGAGAGAATGGAAAACCACTAATAACGAGTCCCACAAAATCCGTCCCGGTGAAATCATCGAAACAATTTTCTCGTCGAGACTGGAAGAAAGATTCCCCACCAGTCGTTCGTTTCCCCGTCACACTTAAATCGATCCTTAACGACCGTCAGTCTCATCAGGTGACACAAAACAGACGGGACTATTCTTTTATTTTTCCACCAAAATCAGTACCGGAGTGGGACGGGAGCCAATGACGGCACGACTGATCAAGAATTCAACAAGTGCTTTTCTCGTTCGAGCCAAAAGGGAAACTTGACAATTATCCTTCTCTTCAAATGGGAGGTTTTACGTCCAAGGGAAGGACCGAGGGATTTCAGGATCTTTCCAAGTGCCCATAACATCTCTGCCCTGGAAGAGGGTCTGAGGTTCTAATTTACAGAGTTTTATGCTTCAGTGAGGGTCTTTGAACTATATTGACAACAAAGAAGGGTCACATACCCAATTTTAGAGTTTTATGCTTTAACAGTTCTCTGTTCTTTGTTGACATAACATTTCAGCCTTGACAGAGGGTCACCTGACCAATTTTAGAGTTTTATGCTTCATTGGGGCTCTCTGTATTTTGCTGACATAACATTTTAGCCTTGACAGAGGGTCACCTGACCAATTTTAGAGTTTTATGCTTTAACAGTTCTCTGTTCTTTGTTGACATAACATTTCAGCCTTGACAGAGGGTCACCTGACCAATTCACAGAGTTTTATGCTTCATTGGGGCTCTCTGTACTTTGCTGACATAACATTTTAGCCTTGACAGAGGGTCACCTGCCCAATTTTAGAGTTTTATACTTTAGTGATTCTCTGTACTTTGCTGACATAACATTTTAGCCTTGACAGAGGGTCACCTGCCCAATTTTAGAGTTTTATACTTTAGTGATTCTCTGTTCTTTGCTGACATAACATTTCAGCCTTGACAGAGGGTCACCTGCCCAATTTTAGAGTTTTATACTTTAGTGATTCTCTGTTCTTTGTTGACATAACATTTCTGCCCTGGAAGTTTGGTGCCTCTTTGGCTTCTGTACTCTGACCAAGGGATGCAATGAATGGCTACATAATAAAGAGTCAATAGACCTGTGAAAATACCGTATCCTCTTAATACGCTTCCTTTTCCCCAGCTTCCTACACTACCCCTGGGGTTATGACCGGAGTTCCTTTCTAACCTATGAATGGTTTGATTTTTACATATGTGTATATATTATGTAATGTACATATATATATATATATATATATATATATATATATATATATATATATATATATATATATATATATATATATATTATATAAAATGTTAGTTCCTCATTGGACGGGTTGGTATCGTTCTCGGTTAGCACCCTGCTGGGCCCGCGTTCGATTCTCCGACCGACCAATGAAATTTATTTCCGGTGATAGAAATTTATCTCTCGTTCTAATGTGGTTCGGATTCCACAATAAGCTGTAGGTCCCGTTGCTAGGTAACCAATTGTTTCTTAGCCACGTAAAATAAATCTAATCCTTCGGGCCAGCCCTAGGAGAGCTGTTAATCAGCTCAGTGGTCTGGTTAAACTAAGGTACATTTAATTTATATATACATATATAAATATGTATACATATACATATATACACACACACACACACACACACACACACACATATATATATATATATATATATATATATATATATATACATATATATATATATTTTAAAATATCTCTTCCCACATATCACATTCGGTTACATTACGTTCCCGGCACAAGGTGGAAGTAATTCTCATCATCAAATGGATTCAATGTGAAATGTGTTGGAAAATATAATTATTTATATGCAATACTGAAGGTCTTAGCATCCGTTGAAATAAAGAAAAGTATTCTTTTTATATCTGTTTTACTACACTTTTGAGTTTCTTTATTTTTTAAGATCCCAACGTCAATTTCTAATGGCTATTATAGATCACAAGAAGTTGAGAACTGCTTACGGCAATAGTAATCAGCCTAAAAGGATTTCTTCAAGTGAATATCTATCTATCTATCTATCCATTTATTTATCTATCTATCTATCTATCTATAAATATATGTATTTGTTTAAATTATATACATATACACATTTATGTTTATAATTTTAAATATATATTATATATATACATATAAATATGTATATATGTATATATATTATACACACACACACACACACACATATATATATATATATATATATATATATATATATATATATATATATATATATATAAACACTATCCCTACATCCTATTCAACAAGGTTTTCGAGGAACTGGCTCAAAATATTCAAATTCTCACCCTTACGCTTGTGTATGTGAGCACAATCGAAACCAGATATAGAGAGTTGTGTGGAGAGAGAGAGAGAGAGAGAGAGAGAGAGAGAGAGAGAGAGAGAGAGAGAGAGAGAGAGAGGTTTTCCAATGCATATTAATTAAGAATCTGTCTACAACTTTGAACTGTTAAAAATTCAACAGCAGTTTTACATCCTAAAGGTCGATAAGTCAACTATTGGGTTCTCCCCCCTCCAGAACCCCTTCAAAATCTGACATGCTGCTCACTTCCTCCCGGCTGCGTTAAGACACTTAATCAACCCGAAAATCTGATCAGCTCTGAAGTCATGCTAAGGCATCTTGAGAGAAAGAGAGAGAGAGAGAGAGAGAGAGAGAGAGAGAGAGAGAGAGAGAGAGAGAGAGAGAGAGAGAGAGAGAGAGAGAGAGAGAGACTGATGTCACGCTACGAAATCTTGAGAATGAGAGAAAGAGCGATGCTGACTAAGGAATCTTGCTGCTAAGTAAGGAATCTTGAGAGAGAGAGAGAGAGAGAGAGAGAGAGAGAGAGAGAGAGAGAGAGAGAGAGAGAATCTTCATGTAATAAGTAATATCACCAAATGTAACAGTTTCGCTTCGAGGTAAGTTTAATACATTAGGATAAATTATGATGTATTGTGGCGACTGAAAGTCATTTTCCTCAAGCCAACTATAATGAGATAATGAATCATTCACTATACTTCGTATTGTTACGGAATTGTGAAGACTATCACCAGAAAGGATCCATTTATCTTTATGACGGTAATTAATCAAAATGTACATGTAAGAGTTTTCAAGTTTGTGAAAGCAATTCTTCTCTACACTGGCAAGGAAATACCATCCTATTGATACCTGTATAAAAGAATTACATTTATTCAAGACTTACATTTATTCAGAGATACCATTACGGGCCGATATCTAATTGGCAGTATTTCAAAATAGTTTTTCGTTTTATTACATTCATGAGCAGAACTTCATTAACTGATGTTTCCTCAAAAGAAGAATACATTAGATAATCAACAGCACAAGATATGGGAAATATAGTTTGTATTATGTCTTTGGAATTCATTCTGTATAATTTTCTTAACCCATAACCTTCAAGATTGTAATAAATACAGTATTTTAATAATTTAATATATATGAAAATTAAAATTGAAAAATACCGTACAAATAAGTAGAGCATTTTAAAGGTGATATATTCTAAGGTGCTGCATGCAGCTATGAATTCTACCAGCACAACAGTGAATACTGGTATTCATTAGAATTCAGAATATGCAAATAAAAATAAAATAAAATAAAATAGATTTAAATATAATATAATACTAGTATTCAGCAGAATTCAGCATATGCAAAGCAAAATAAAAATAAAATAAAATGCAACAGACTGAAATTAAATATAGTACTACTGGAAACCAGTAGAATTCTGCATATGCAAAGTAAAATAAAACAGATTAAAATAAAATATAACAAAAGCAGCTCTGCATATCTGAGCGCGGACTCAACACTTTCAACTGCCCTCCAACCTTCTCTTAACAGCCCAAGGGCCATCTGACGAGGCTCTTTAGACACCAAATAAAATTCAACACCATCCATAATACAGCGAGTCTTCATTCTCATGCACCACGGGCCGTCGGGCGTGAAAAAAGCTCAAGTAGAAAAGCTAAAAGGCGAAAAAGATCCTTTCTGGGATTTTTTTCTCCCACGCCGCGGCTTCTCCCCGGGTGGTAGAAAGGGGGGTGGGCGGGTAGAGGGTGTAGAATGGAGCAGGGGGTGGGAGAGGGGGATAACATGGGAGGGGTAGGGGGTGGCCTGGGAATAGTGAAAACCGTTTTCATATTTAATAACGCTCCGCCAACTCTGGCTTACCTTCGGGGGAATTTCGGGATAATCGCCCCCCAGGAATTTTTGCCTGTGCTTGTGCTGCTTCTGCTTGCGCGCTTCCGAGCTTTCAAGCTAATGAAATAGTTTCGGGTAAATGAAACCATTTAAAGAAAAAAAAACGCGTTACCGTTTATTCGACAGGTTTAAAATGATTAGTTATTAATACGCTTAGAAAACGTATTATTTAAAAAATCTATTATTTATTATTACATTTAGAATTTCTATTATTTATTAATATCCACAGCTATTTTGCAGATGTCCCAATCTTTCTGCAAAATAGAACAAAGTACAAGAAATTTCTCAGAAATACCTTTAAAACTTGGCCAATTTGCGAAATCACACGAAACGACGTAATTTTGGAAAATCACCAGCTTAATATCGGTCCCTTAGCAAAAATCACAGACACTGAGACAACGGAACTGGTGATGTTCATTGGTGCTTGCTTTTCAAACTCTTATGAAGGGATTAAGAGCTAGCAGAGTTCGACGAAAGAAACCAGCTAAATGCACCAGTCTTGATTTCGTCTGAATCTGAAGCGTCTCTGCTCACCGGATGTAAGAATTTGAGAAAATCTGACGACGTAAAGACTCAAGGAAAATAAGATAATATAGAAATCTTTGTTTTTACAGGGATCACAATGCAAAGGCTTGTTTAAAGAGGAACTGATCTTAAGTTTCACCTGCGCTAAAAGTCAGTTTGATACTGCTGAAGGTGCATACACTGGAGAATGGTATATCTTTCTCTACTTGCATAAGTTCGCGGTGCCATACAATGGTAAATACAACACTGTCTAAATTAGAGAGATGTATCTTAATATGCTGTTTTACATTTGTTAATATGCCTGAATACACTGGTGGCGCTGGCAGCCTGGTAGACATATTCTGCACTCTGACGATGGATGACTAAACGATCCTCATACCCTACACTCTGACAATGGATGACCGGACGCTCCTCACTA